>NC_056525.1:193501501-193709393 GCF_019175285.1 Sceloporus undulatus | reverse complement strand
ATTCAAATTCAAAATCTTTTCGGTATGAAAATGAAGTAGCATGTCCTGTTTTAACGATGGCCATTTGTGGACAAAGACATAGCCATTGGGTATGGAAATGAGGTAAGAAGACCAGTCTTGCCTTGGAAACTAGCCTGTAGGTGGGGACAACAGATGAATGTAGGCCGCCCTCCTGAGAATGGGGTCAGATAGTGTTGGATTGTGTGTAGTGAGCCAGGAAACAATTGTCCCTATTCAATCAATTGCTGAGGGACTGTAGTTTATTCAAATTCAAAATCTTTTCGGTATGAAAATGAAGTAGCATGTCCTGTTTTAACGATGGCCATTTGTGGACAAAGACATAGCCATTGGGTATGGAAATGAGGTAAGAAGACCAGTCTTGCCTTGGAAACTAGCCTGTAGGTGGGGACAACAGATGAATGTAGGCCGCCCTCCTGAGAATGGGGTCAGATAGTGTTGGATTGTGTGTAGTGAGCCAGGAAACAATTGTCCCTATTCAATCAATTGCTGAGGGACTGTAGTTTATGGATGAATTCCAGTTCTTCTGTTTCTCTTTCCAATCTACCACTGGCATGGTACAGATCACCATTAGGCGGTGTACCAGGGCCGGTTCTAGGGTTAGGGACCATGCAGCAACCACATAGTCCCTAACCCTAGAATGTACCGGTGGCATAACAATGGTGGCACCCTGTCTACATGGGCACCGCAATTGTTACGTAAGCGCTGTGTGGTGTCCGCACGGCACCACATGGCACTTATGTAACGAGTGCGCCAGTTGTGTAGAAGAGCTCAAACTGTCAGATTCATCCATCCATAAAACTACAGCTCAAGAGCTTGCCCAGACAGCTCTGAACTAAAGGGACCTACAAGCTGGTTGAGTGTCTTGCAATTTAAGATATACTGTAGGTAGATAGCTACAGATAGGTATATATCCGATTTCACTACAGATAAATAATCAACAACAGCCTTGATCCTTTGAGCCTACCAAGTAGGAATGAGATACAGTAGTTCATCCTAAGAGTCTTTATGTGCTTCTGCCCATATACCACATGGAATGAACGAATAAATATTTATTTCAGCTTCCTGATTTCAACGTGATTAGATTACCATACTACACTCTTATAGCACTGCTATTGCACTTTTACTGCTCTGGCTGCCTCCTGTTGCATTCTGGGATTTGCAGTTGAGGGAGGAGTATTTAGAATTCTTATCCAGAGAGCTCTTAGGCCTCACTGAACTACAAAACTCAGAATGCAACAGGAAACAGTCAGAGCAGTTAAAGTGGAATAGCAGCAATAGAAGAGTGTAGTGCAGTAATGTGGTATGTCCTTCAGTCCTTTACAACACCATCATCATAAGATACACAAACCAAGAGGCAAATATGAAAGGTCCACAAAACCAAGAAAATCAGACTCCAATAGATCTCTTAAATGTGATAGTTATAGCAGGAGAAAAGTAATAGAAATAGATTCCTACCTTCTGGTTTGAGATGTGCAGTCAGCAGGTCTGTACATTCTTACAACCATTATGTCTTCCTGCAGCAAAGAAAATAGACACATTCATAATAAAGCTAAGGAGGCCAAAACAGCAACATGAAACACTGGAGATAAATGGAACAAACACATTATAAATACAAATGAATTTGACCCAGACTTTAGGAACTATACTCCTCAAGCTTTTTGCCTATAATTATAGTAATATATCTCGGAATATTCTGTTATAATGAAGACAACAAGCACATTTTTGCCTCTGAAAACTACATGGCATATCTTTCAGCAACCAGTCCATAAAACCTGTCTGTGGTGTATTTTAGAAGACTTCCAATGGATAGGCCTCATATTCAAGGCAGACTGTGATAGAAACAAGTGCCAAAAGACAATGAGGCAGATGAGCATTATATGTGTATTAGTGCTGAAATGAAAAATTGCACCAATTCAGAACCTGACAAGTTCCATGCATTCACAACAGACAAATTTGGATTTGGGCATACAAATGGATTTGAAACCAGAGTTTCAGGCACAAAATGAGAGCATGGCCAAATATATGTCTTACTGAATGAAAATTTACCAGGTAAAGGTTTGTTTTTCCAAATCAAATATATTATGAAATACAATAATACCATCAACACAATTAGCAGAAATATCAATTCAGGATATGCCCATATTCCAGGATCATGTATGTTACACAATTGTTGTTATTGTTATTGTTGTGGACCTTCAATTTTTATTTTTTATTTTTTTGAACTTTAAAATGAACCTATCATGAATTTTTCTTGGAAGGATTTGTTCAGAGGGCATTTGCCATGGCCTTCCTCTGAGGCTGAGAAAGTGTGATCTGCCCAAGTTCACTCAGGGAGTTTCAGTGGCTGAGAAGGGTGCTGAACCCTGGTCTCACAAAGTCCTAGTCCAGCATTCAAACCACTACACCATGAGGTATGCACTGGCAACTAAATGACAACAGCACAAAGGACAGTTCAATCTCTACTGAAGTGGTGGAGAATAATGCGAGGGTTATGTGGGAGTTTGTATATGGATTAGGATGTGGGAGAATAATTCACTGGGGAAAAAACTGGAGACTTATTTCTCAGTGGATGCGTAACAGGTGACATCTCCACCCAACCATCTGCAGACCAGTTTCCTGGTGTCCACAGGCAGGCTTACCCCTATAGGCCAGAGATTCCTCCCTTCTGCTGTACCACAAAGAAGTTCCATAGCTGAGATGCCAACAGGGAACACCCTGCCACTTGTGGTGGTCCCAGATATTATATTCCTGGAGATCCTGACAAGCAGGGGCCCCCTCCCCCACTAGCCATTATTTAATCCCAGGCTGTTTGTTGATGGTGGTGATTAAGCTCTTTGAACTGTTTGGGGATTTATAAACTAGTATTTATATGCTGAATTGGGGTTTAAACTCATTGGCAGCCAGTTAAGAAATATCAGAGCAGCTATGATGTATTCACATCTCATTGCCCCAGTGAGTATGTGGGCAGAAGAATTTTGTACCAACTGCACCCTCTCGACCAGTGATTCCCAAATTTTGGCCTCCAGATGTTTTGGACTCCAACTCATAGAAGCCTCAGCCAACTTGGCCAAGAGTCAAGAATTCTGGGACTTAAAGTCCAAAACCTCTGGAGGACCACAGTTTGGGAACCACTGCTCTAGACTATCTTCAAGGGAAGCACTAAGCAGAGAGCTTTGCAGTAATTCAGTCACTATAGTATATTATCAAAGGATGAGTGTCTGTAGTCAAAAATCCAAAAGCTAATAAATCAGTTGTAGCTGGCCATATTTGCTCCTAAATATGGTGTATTTTAATTTAAATCAGTTTTGTGCCCACTTATTTATATTTCTACAAGCCAATGTGGAGTAGTGGTTTGAGTGTTGGACCATGACTCTGGAGACCAGGGATCGATTCCACACTGAGCCATGAAACTCATTGAGCAATTGGGCAAGCCATCACATGCTCTCACCCTCAAGGGAAGGCAATGGCAAACCTCTACTGAACAAATCTTGCCAAGATAGGGTTGCCTTAGGAGTGCCATAAGTTGGAAACAACAATAACAACAACAAACAACAATTTATATTTCACATCATAGCAAAAGACAAGATGGGGGGGAGGGAGGATACACAAATATCATTTTAACCCAACTCTGTATTAAAATGAAAATTGTGTCATGTCCACTTTATTACTATAATCAAATCTACCTTTAAACAGCCTAACATAATAGTGGCTATTATCTCTGGCATTTATGCAGTGCTGTATTGTGGTGTTGACATAGATGAAAATGATCTCAGGAAACCCTCTTTGTATAAGGACTCAGGTTCAATCCACACTGGAGGAATACTCCAGTTTGATATCATTTTAACTGCCCTGGTTAAATGCTAGGGAATTCTGGGAACTGTAGTCTTTTGAGACATTTAGCCATCTCTGTCAGAGAGCTCTGGTGCCACAATAAACCACAATACCCAAGATTCCCTAGCACTGAATCAGGGCAGTTAAAGTGCTGTCAAATAGGATTGTTTCTGCAGTGTGGATTGAACCTCAGTTTGTGTTAGAAGCAGAGGAGCCAAGCAAATCAGAACAATCCCCAGTAAAAGTCATACAACATTGGTCTAATTAGTTAGTTAGTTAGTCCCAGGTAGAGTAAATCCATAGAATCAACAAGATTTATAAAAGTGTTGACTCACCATCCAGTTGTTGGGATTACTAACAGGGTCAGGACATGAAGCCAAATACTGGATTCCACACTGGGTATGAGTCAGAGTCTGTTCACTCAGCCCCTGAGCAGGAATTCACCAGAGGCCACCACTCTGAAGCTGAGGACCTTAAATAACCAAGTGCTTTCCCTTCCCCCCTTTGGTGTCATGCTTCTCATTGCTAAATTAGCCATGCAGGCAAACAGGCAGATGAGAACTAACTGAGATGAGATAAAGTGCTATCCCCTCTATCCATAGTCATAAGACTGAGGCTGTATCCACACAGCAGAAATAATCCAGTTTGACATCACTTTAATTGCCATGGCTCAATGCTCAGGAATTCTGGGAACTGTGGTTTCTTGTAGCATAGAGCTTTCTAACAAAGAAAGCTAAATGTCTCATAAAACTACAATTCCCAGAATTCCATAGCACTGAGCCAGGTCAGTTAAAGTGGTGTCAACCTGGATTATTTTTGCAATGCAGATGCAGGTGGACTCTCTCAGTTTACCACTCTCCTGGAGAGAGATGTGGAATGAGAACATAAACATTCCTCAGGGTCCAGATCCTGTTAGAAAGGGTTCTTATTTGGAGCTCTGCAAGGTTCTACACCTACAGCTATGCTTGATTTTTTTAATCTCAAATAACCCACTTGTGCCCCTTGGGCTTCTACAGAAGATCATGGCAGAACAACTGAGTGGATAAGAAAACCGTATCCTTTTGTTCTGTCCTTGTAAAGGACGTTGGCTTGCAAATCTGAAACTGTTGAAGTCACTGATCATACAGGAGAACTACCCACTCATATGCATACTTCATCATTCAAGAACTCATACTCCCTTCCAATAACATGGAAATGGCTATACTGGGAGCACATAACCAAACATGTCCCAGGTTGCCAGTACTGAGGAATAAATTCAAGGAGCACAAATAGCCACCACATAACATTTTTGTCTGTGGGATATCATCCAAGTTGGCGGGTTCTCTATTGGAGGTATATTTCAAAAATAAACCAATGTGTAAATGATGTGAACAACAAAAGTTATTCCTCACACCAATTTACTATTTATAACAGTTTTGTCATTTATACAATTTGTGGTAAATGTCAGAAAGTCTAAGTGTGTAAAGCAACTCGTGTCCCATCCTCACCCTGAATGTGTGGCTTTATATATGTGTGATCATCTTTGTAATATAAGGTGAAGTAGAACAGATGCTCCATTTGAGTGTCATTTCTGACACAAAATCACTCAGCGATTGACCTCAGATTTTGAGTGACAGCTAAAATAAATAATTAGTCCAGAGTGGTTTTTCAAATAACCATTGAGGTCCTCTAGGCATTAATGGAAAATATTTCCTAGTCCTGTAAAAATATCTGGGGTTTTCAGACATGTCTCTTTCCTCCAACCCAGATGCAGCCGTAGTATCCCTGAACATGATCAATTATTCTTACATCTCGTTATATAAAACTTTCAGCCTTCCATTCTTATTATTTCTGTCCCCTGTAAAACATTAGTCCTTTGGATCAGAAATTCTTTTTAAATAAGTATGTACAGACTATATGACTATATGTGTATTAACATTACTCTACATTTTATGAAATGTGGATAGATATTGTCCTTTATACTGGTTGCACATCTTTCTGCAGAAGGCCTTAAAACATCTTTATGCATTAATGTGTTACATTTTTAAAAAACTATTAAACATCATCTTCCAGCATCTTGAGATGTGTGATCTTTTAAATAGACAGCATATAGAAACTAGTTAGATTCTTTTAAAAATAAAACCTTCAAACCATTCTTTTCCCCATCTTCCATGTTTCTTGTATAAATGGAAAGTAATATATGGTTGTTGTTATTGTTGTTGCTGTTGCTGTTGTTGTGTGCCTTTGTTTCCAACAAATGGTGACCCCAAGGTGAACCTATCATGAGGTTTTATTGGCAAGATTTATTCAGAGGAGGTTTGCCATTGCCCTCCTCTGAAGCTGAGAGCATGTGACTTGCCCAAGGTCACCCAATGGGTTTTATGGCCAAGCTGGTAATTGAACCCTGGCTCACAGTCCAACACTCAAACCACTGTACCATGCTACCTCAGCCTACTTCCTGAGATGCAGTCTACAAAAGCACATGCTGTCAATTTCTTTCTTTCAGTTAGTCTCAAAGGTGCTACAAGATACCTCTACGTACTCATTATTGTTACTGTGTGCTTTTAAGTTGTTTCTGACTTAGGGCGACCCTATAACTGGGTTTTCTTGACAAGATTTGCTCTGAGTAGGGTTGCCTTTGCCTTCCTCTCAGGCTGAGAGCATGTGACTTGCCTGAGGCCACCCAGTGATTTTCCATTGCTGAGTAGGGATTTGCACCCTGGTCTACAGAGTTGTAGGCCAATGTTAAAACCATTACACCATTCTGGTTCCTTATACAAACTTGCTATCTCCCAGGAAGACCCAGTTTTGGGCTGCATCTCAATTGCAGAAATAATCCAGTTTGATATTGCTTTAACTACTCTGGCTCATGCTAGGGAATTCTGGGAACTAGAGGTTTGTGAGACATTTAAGCCTTCTCTGTCAGAGAGCTCTGGTGCCACAACCAACTACAAATCCAAAGATTTCATAGGATGGAGCCATGACAGTTAAAATGGTCTCAAACTGCATTAATTCTGTAGTGCGGAAACAGCCTTTCATCTGGCTTCCTAATGTTTTCAGTCATCTTTACATTAGCCATGATATAACTGTATTTCAGAGAGATCATCAACTAATTTATTTGCCTTAGTACAGTCTGATCAACAACAAAAATGCAGAATCTGTCATGGGGGAAATATAATTAAATCACCATCTTATATATCACCTGGATGTTGCTGGAACATGAAATTGATTTCTTGAAATGTCAGTCCAGAGTTAGCATGTTGTTCTGAAAAGAGTAGCTGGAACATGTTGACTTCATGAGCAATACATATCATCCTAGAAGTCTGTCACTTACCACACAAAGAAATCGCCATCTTTTTTACTCTTCAACCTACTTTTCCCCAACATACATACACATGCACACACACAAAGACATCCACACACTTTTCTGAGGTGATAAACTCAAGGGCAAGAGAGAACAAGCAATAAGGTGATCTTGTCATGCAGCTCAAGATTTTTAAAGCACATTAACTGTAATTTTTAGTTAGTCATAATTTAGTGAACCATTAAAAGTGACCCAGTTCGCTGAACTGAACTGAACTGAACAGATGGAATTCCACCCTCACTCTGCTTGAGTGACTTTCTGAACAATGCAAACTCTTCTTTCAAAATCCCCTTCTAAGAGCTTCATGCAACATTTGGTGGGTGTTCTTCTCTTTGGCTCTGCAGCATGATGTAACAAAGACGACAACATATATTCAAAGATGCAGCTTGCTTTTTCATTTCATTTCTTTAAACTACAACACTGCCTCACACTTCTACTTTACAGTTTTTCATTAAATAATGAATTAAATATAAAACGGGCTTCGGGATTGCAGCCCTTTATAAACTACATGTCTTTTGTAATATTAACAAGATTTCCTTATACTAAGGCATATAAAAGCACTCTGAGAAAGATTGCTAATCCCATTCTATCCTTGTACTATACTCCTCAATTTTGGGGAAAAGACAGAATTTCTTGTCTTGGTTAAAATAATGCTTTTTCTGGATGTGTTCTTGGTTTCCATCAACCAATATGCCAGTTCATCTTTAGAACTAACAGTATGGCAACCTATTGATATATCATTGGAGTGTATGTGCCAAACAGAGGGAATAAGCATTACTTGTAAATTGATTTTTTAAAAGTATAGCCTGCTGTAATGTAACTGAGGTATCTTCCTAATGCACTATATGTGGCTAGAATTCAACATTTCTGATATCACTGACTTTTTCCTTATTCATTCATTTGCTTTTTCCTTATTCATTCATTTACATCTGTACAACTGCTTAGAATCCAACCAAAATATGTAGCTTACTGAGCCCTATATTTTATCTTATAATCTTATCCTATCCCCCCCACACACACATGTGCTTTTCTAAGCCTGATCCCCACATTCCCAAACTGACAGTGCTTTCCATATACATTTTTAATTTTATAATAGCTATCTAAATTAATACAAGTTGAGTTTCCCTTATCCAGAATTCCAAAATCCAAAATATTCCAAAATCCAAAATTGTCCACATGAGTGGCTGAGATAGTAACAGTTTTGCTTTCTGATGGTTTACTGTACACACAATTTGCTTCATGTACAAAATTATTTAAAAATATTGTATATACAATTACCTTTAGACTATGTCTATAAGGTGTATATGAACCATAAATGAATTTCATCATTGTCAAGATATCTCATTCCAAATATTCCAAAATCTGTGGGGACAACCTTGAAAAATCTAAAATATGTCTGGTCCCAAACATGCTGGCTAAAGGAGACTCAACCTGTAATTGCAAAAATAAAAGGTATTAACATTTTGGCAGAGCAAACCTATTCACATATCCAAAAGTATGTCAATTTTGTTTTCAGGCAGATCTGTAAAGATATTCAAATGGTGGACATCAAATGCTGGCTATGGGAGCAAGGAAGCCACTTTTGAATACTGTAACTAACAAATCACCTCCTATAAGCTCTGTCTGAATAAGGTGTAGCTCCAACACACTGTGGGAATGAGGAAGAGCATTATACAGGCTGGATGCTGATTGAGTTACATTTTGCTAAACTTAGGCCCCAGAAACAAAAGGTCTGAAACAGAAAGCAGAAAGCCTTGTGTAATGGGTAATGTATCTGTTAATGAAAGCCAGTAACAGCCTAATTCTGTGTAGAACACCTGCTCAAAGGTAAACAAGTTAAGAAATAACATCTAAAATCCACAAAACAGTGACCTCTTTATTTGGGGAATAATGCACAAAATGCAAAAAATACTTAATGCAAGCTTTCAAAGCTCCACTGGCTTCTTCATCAGGCAAGGTTGTTGATTTTTTAAATTACAGTGGTAGTCACAGGCCTGCATTTTGCCAGGATGTTGTTGTTGTGTTCAGATGTCCAGAGACACCTTAGATCTCAGAGGAAGTACTTTTTTTGTGTTGCTAATGGAAATTCAAATTTTATCTCCTGGACTCTCGGATGCTTTGTTCCCAGTCCACATGGCCAGAAAGAGGAGGGGCCTGCCTGCATAGATATTCCTCCACACCATCTCAGCAATGAACAACATGACAACATCTTGACAAAAATGCAGGCTTGTGACTAACATGACATTTTTTTTCACTTGTACACTTTTTAACATCTTTGCCTGATGAAGAAACCAGTGCAGTTTTGAAGCTTCCATCATACATTTTTTGCATTGTGGGTCATCAAATAAAGGTATCACCATTTTATGGATTTTGGATGTTATTGTACTTTGCTATATAGTCAACACGGCTACACCTGAATATGTTCCCAAGATAAGTAAATGTGCACTAGATATAAACCAGAATAAACCCAGAGCAGGAATTGGGATGGTTTATGCAACTGACTGGCTGATTTAACAGGCTGGATGACAGCCAAAACCCTAGATTTAACTTTGTTGTTGTTGTTGCCTTCAAGTTGTTTCTGACTTAGTGACCCTAAGGTGAACCTATCATGGAGGTTTTCTTGACAAGATTTATTCAAAGGAGATTTGCCACTGCCTTCCCCTGAGGCTGAGAGCATGTGGCTTGCCCAAGGTCACTCAGCAGGTTTCATGGTTGAGCTGGGAATCAGTCCCTGGCCTCCAGAGTCGTGGGAGATTATCGCATTAGCTTCACTGCCAGGATACACCCAGGATGTAACTTTCTTAAGCCGGATCTTATTGAATTCACCCATCACCAGGCAATGTGCAGCCCATATATGCAACCTGGGCTTCTCTGGGCTTGTCCCATATTTTTTCAAGAATGTGAAAATCCCGTTCTTGAAAAGCTGCAAGAGAAGTCTGGTTGCATACAGGCTGCATATTCCCCCGCAATGAGTGAATGAGATAAGATCTGCCTTAAGAAAGTTACATCCTGGGTCTATCCTGGCAGCAAAGCTAATGCGATAAACTCCATAGTGCAGCACTCAAACCACTATGCCATGTTGGCTCTGCTAAGTTTAATTATGCACGTTTTATTTATATTAGCCCCAACAACTTTATAGGAGAAAAGGATTGTTGACACAAAAGGGTCCACTAGAGATCTCTTATCTCATTGGAACAGATGGAACAACTGATGGAGACTAGGGAAAAAGTAAAAGAAGACAAGAAGAGACAGCAATGAGACTGCTCTCCAGTCTGCAATGGATAAAGAGGAAGCTCTGATCTGCTGTTCCATGCTGAAAATTGTCTAAACAATCCAGATATGCTGATATGGGTAAGAAACTTAATTAGGCTATGCTGGATAGATATAGTTCCCATTATGGTAAAAGACAAGTGGTTATGATATATAGTTTATGAAGAAAGTCTAAGAGCTAACATGTGTAATTAATGTCTTATCTGGAATACAATGTAATAGATTATCATGCAAGCAATGTGCCCAAATTTGACATTTCTGTGTTTTCCCTAAGTGGACTGGATATGTTTGCATATATATGGCTGTGTATAATAAATAACCTAAAAGATTATTAAAGCACCTGTTCATTCTCCCATATAAATATCCCACAAAGTGGAGTGTGTTATTTTAACTCTGCCTGTCTGGTTTTAACCACCAGCACATGTTACATGCCTAGGTGGCCAGAAGGTGATCCAGACAGAATCCAACCTAGCTGACACATGGGATCTGTACCTCAGTCTCTCAGCCTAAAGAGATGGGGGTAGAGGCATCACTGGGGATGTGGACTGCACCAGTTGACACCCCAAAAGGGGGTTTCACATGGTGGGGCAGTACTTGCGGAGGGACTGGCATGGCTATTGGGTGAGTGACAAAGGGTGTTGCCTCCCTTTCCTGCTCAACCAACAGCCACACTGGCCCCTAAACAAGCTTTCCAAAGGCTGCAGCACTGCCCCCACTCAGTAGCAGCGGTTGCTGGGGGGAGCTTTCAGGGTCTGATGTGGCTGCTCTTACTATGCTGGACTCTGAAGGCGTTTGCAGGGGAGCATGCCTTCAGGATCTGCTGTGGCTGCTCTCTGAGCAGCAGCACTAGACTCTGAAGGTCTTTCCAGGTGGAAGCATGCCTTCTGGGACACACCACAGCACTGCCCCCCTCAGAAGTGATCTGGGTTGGTGGCTGACCCTGGCAGGAAGGGCAAGGCAGTTCATCCCAGTCACACTGGGTGACACCAACCTCAGTGACACAAGGATGGGGAGGACCATGCTTGTTTTGAACAACCAACACCAATATAATTTGTGATACCACAAAAGATAAACTGCCTATGTGAACTAGTGTGTAAAACCTACAATGTGGTTGAGTACTGAAATATAATGGAAGGGTGACTACACAGAAATTCCGCTATAAATTACACAAGTCCATTTTGCATCAAGATATAATGGAAATAAAAAATATTCATAAATATTGAACATGGTGTGATCCTACACATATTTACTAGGGAGTAAGCCTCCTTGAGCCAATCTGGTAGTGGCATTATGGAGATAGACTGGGAAGATCCAGGTATGAGTCCCCACTGAGCCATGATATACAAATTTCCAAAATATAAAGGAGACCTGCAGCTCTTTAGAGACAAACTGGAAGAAACACATTAGTAGCATAAACTCTTATAGACTCAGCCTGCTTCATCAGAAGTAGACTGAGGCATGGTTTGCACAGGCCAAAAGACCTGGCTCTTCCTCCCCCAGTTCTGGCATCATCCTGCTTGGACGACACATGACCCAAACCTTTGTTCTGGTGCAAGAAGTCTGGAATCATCTAGCATGTTCCACACTAGAACCAGGGTATAATTATATTAAAATGAATTTTAAAAGTTACTTGTGGCTCTGGATCTTCTAAAAAGATCCCTCTGGGCTGCCAGGCATGTCCGCCACTGCCACGGATCACTCAGGTGAAATCAAGACAGCCAACATGTGGCTATCACTGGGTGCCCAATTCTAAGGTCAGGGGGCAGTGACCCATGGCAGTGCTAGACGCCCTGGGTGCCCTTGCATGATGCCTGTGCAGACAACCACTGCAGTGTGGGAATGGAAGACCAAGTAATAGATGCAGGTTGGAGCAGCTGCAGGGTCAGGAGACTCCAAGCTGCCCCTGGAGAATCCTGGCCAGTGGAGACGAAGCCAGAGTCTATGAAAACTGATACTACAAACTTCTTTCTTTCACTTAATGTCAAAAGTGCTGCAAGATACCTTCCTATATTGATATAGGCTAACACAGCTATGTCTTTGAATACTACTGTACTACAGTAGAGATTTCCAGAGCTATCCCAAGGTAACCTTGCTATCTATATTTCATAAAAAGATTAAGTAAGTAGCCAGCTGTAGAACATTACGGCTTTCGTTTAAAAGGGGGGTAGGTTGACTCTTGTGCTCACAGAAGAATCTGGCAGTGAGTTACCCCACAGCAGACCCAATGAACTATCTGTCACCTTTAAATAATTGTTCTTCTCCAACCTGCATATCTTTATCATGTGACTGTGCCATATTGCAACAATTCAAATTAGCAAAGACAGTACAAAACAAAAGGCATTCCATCTTCCCAGAAATTTCTATAGAGAAACAAGTAGCTGCATCCCAGTCAGAAGTCTGTATTACATATTCTGCTAGAGCAAACCTAGGTTTACTACCAAGCATACAAGCATACAGTCATCTACAACCATCATGGTTGCTTGATGAATATACTTGCCTGAGCCATATGTCTGCAAACCTGGTCTTTCTTTGTTTTCTTTTAGCACTCACACTTTCTGTTTTGTACGGCTGTGTGAAGTGGTCTCAGGCAGATTGCTAAGAAATCACCTCCCCAATGAAGTGGACAGCACAGCTCTCAGTTATATGGGTGCATAACATAGTATGTGAAAAGGTTAGCCAGATTTTCAATCTACTAAAACAGTTTCACATTTACAATACATTCTGCTAATGCAGAGACAATCCATATTGTGTGTCTCCCAGCCAGTTATATTAAGATAAATTTGCCAGAATTAAAATAGGTAGAAAACAAGCAATAATACTGGGATCTGAAAAAGAACTGGTCAGAAAAAAAAATACACAGCTAATAAAGCTTTTATAGGATCAGCACATATTGGAATTAGATAGCACTAATTAATGCAGAGAAAAGACTATGCCTTTTATTATTCAGTCTGCTTTAAAAGAGATGAATATCAGTCTTTGTAGAATGAAATTTCCTTGTTTCACTATGAGGGATTCTTAATCAGATGAATGGACCTGTATGTACTAGTTAACTTTGCTGGAGTTTAGTAGTTGTATTTAAAACAGATTTTATCCTAGAGTGATATTAATTTGATAGGATCCCTGATCTGTAAACCATTGGTTATCTTGGTCTCTCCTGATAAGAGGGAAAAAAAGTGCTGAGGATTTCCAGTTGGTGAGCACATTTGGGCAGAATCTTTCACACGTCACAAATTGCAGATGGGAGGCAGTGATCTCGAACATGCAGTCACATTGCGTGACCATCTGACACCTTCCATTTAGAAAAATAATACTTTCCTCACAGCATACGCTCCCTGCTGCAACCAGCACCAAAAATTATGCCTGGGAGAGCTGTTCTTCCTCCACTAAGGTCTTAAATATTTCTTAGGCTGCTTTTAAAAGATTCATAGTGCAGCAGCACCTAGATCACATCTTCCTAGCTAGCTGAAAATTCTGAAATTCTCCCCAAGACACCATTGAACACAAAATGAATAAAAAGGGGGGAGAGGGGTAACTGAAGCTGCACACATGCATCAGAGAGGGGCAAATAGAACATTTTTTTTAAAAAAAAATCTATGTTGTTCATAGGTGTTTAGGAAGTTGCCTTATACTGAAACTTGTATTGGTCCATCTAGCTCCTGCTTGCAGAAGCTGGCCATGGCACTCAGAGAGGGATCTTTGCCTGCCCTGTTTGAATACACTGGGGATTTGAACCTTGGATCTTTTGCATGCCATCTCCCAATGAACTATGCTCCTTTTCATGTCTGTGAATGCAAAACTTGTATTGGTCCACTGGATAACATCTTACATTTTAGGAAAGCTTGTCTGTCTGTCTGTCTGTCTTTACATTTTATCTCACATGAGAACATCAGAACAGCATGGAAACTTTACAAAAAAGCTACAACAAGATAAACATTTTAAAATCTGGTAATAAAAAAGTCAAAACAGAATTATACCAGTCAGCATCTTAAAACACCATTAATTTTTTAAGGTTTAAAATCATATAAAATATAACACCAAATGATTAAAAAATACAGTGCATGCATGCACACACACACAGAGAAATGTTCCCTGAATTAACCATTAAAGGCCAATTTGAATGTAAAGGTCTTTGAATTAAAGTGATAGGAAAGCAGAGAGCAGGCCGGCCTAACCTTCTAAGGAAGGGAATTGCACAGCCTGGGAGCAGCTACCAAGAAGGCTCTTTCTTGTGTCCTTACTAGATGAGGCTGTGATGAAGTAGGACCATTAGGGAAGACTACTTTCCATATGAAATATTTTTGCCTGTATCTCTTGGATAGGAAATTGCACACCAGCTCCAGTCTCAAATGTGATGAACATCTCTCTGCTTGTTTTCCCCTTTTTATACACAGAATGAAAGGATTTGGATTTCTGCATAGCCAGCAGAAGAGACACAGATATGTTTGTAGCTTGTTGTGATTGCATATGTGTTGTTCTTTTTGTTGTTGCTGTCTGCCTTTAAGTCATTTCTGACCTTAAGGTGAATCTGTTATGGGTTTTTCTGGGGCTGAGAGGGGGTGACCCAAGGTCAGCCAGTGGGTTTCTATGGCTGAGCAGAGAACTGAATCCTGATCGCCAGAGTTGTAGTCCATTGCTCAAAACACTACACCACCCTGGTTCTCATATGTGGAGTTAATTCCATTTTCCACATGGACACTAGTCCCCTCTGGGAGATTCATGATGTCTGAAATATTAAGATCTAGTTTGCATCCTTTCAAATTAATTCACTTAATGTGTATCTGAAATGTATATTTCTATAATAGTTCATATAGGATTTCATGGCAAGCATTTTACAGTGATTTTTTTTTTGCTCTTTTGTTGAAAAGCTACACACTATTACCACAGTAAATTATCAATAGAAAATGTACTCACTGTCTTAAGTTCAAAGGGATCTTGCTCCCTTATTGTTTAAACCATGGTATATTAAGAATAGGATAGAGGGGCTGGACATTGCCAAGTGCTGTCTTAAAACTAGGGTATGTTTTTGCAGCTGTCTGCAGAGCCGATGTGCCCCAGCAGTCAAGCCAGCCAACCACTTAATTTCAACAGAGTGTCTTCCTTAAAGTGTCACAAAGACATTTTCTGAACAGGCTGCGGGCTCTGGTGGAAAAAATACAGGTGTGATATTGTAGGTCTGGATGTTTATGTTCAGGAGAAAGTAACACAGACAGTTTTTGTGACACATATAAAGGTTGTTCCAAAGTATACTATTCCTTCACACTTACTAAGCTGTCTAAGGTGAGCTGCTGCTTTTCTAGCAGTCCTTGAGCCTTATATAAATGTCCCAAAACTAGAGGCAGACTATTCTGCTCTGTTCTCCTGATACTTTAAGGTAGCCTGAAACAGGGGGAAACTGCTTATTCTGTATATAATACAATGTATAGTAATGGAGGATAAATTCATTTGGTTCACATGGTCACACAAAGTTGCCTATTTCACACTTCCTAAACCAGTACATAAATTTTAAAAAAATCAGTAATTTGTTGACATTTACATTTCTTTTTTTTTTTTTATTGTGATGCAGTTTTCCAAATGGAAAACATGGATGCAAATATATATATTGGAAGAAAGTGCATGCATAATGTGAAAATTGTGAAAATAAAATTTTAAAACTGCATTATATTAAGGAAAATAGTTTGCAGCAATTTGTATATAGACAAATTTGCATACAAAAATGTGTAGAAGGTGTGAACCTGAAAATGCTTAGGAATTTCCATGTTGTCCTTAAAAACATTAACAAACTGGTACTGAAACTCAAAGAAAGAAGTTCAGATTGATAGATTAATCCATACCTAATTGTGTGCATTCTTATTCCTATTATAATCATCACCCCATATTCTATATTACAGTACCTACTTAGTTCTTTCCAAGAAAATCCTATAAGAGATTTGCCTTAGGGTTGCCATAAATAAAAAATGACTTGAAGGAACACAACAATAAAGTTACAAATGCCTAACTATGCCTAACGTCTCCTGGACCATCCTCTTCCCCAAACCTACTTTACACACAGCAGCTGCACAAAAAGATGGAGGTCTGTTCAGAGGGTGATTGGGGTGCAGGAGGAGGATGCTTCCAATGCCCTCACACCAGCGAGCAAGGCTGAGAGAAGGAATTGAGACAGGAATCCTGTTTCTGATTATCATAACATTACATGCTGTTTGTTTGTTTGTTTGTTTCCCTTCTATGCCACCTTTCTCCCAAAAAAGGGACCCAAGGCAGCTCACTTGCTAGTAGGGGGAGGGTGGAAATGTCATCCTCCTCTGCCCCAATTTCCATCTCTCAGTGTGCTGGTGCCTGGTGCCTGGTAAAATATGTTGAGGGGCATTTATGATCATGGCAACAGTGTCATGATTGTGACTTTATAGTGTCAGTGAATATAAAGCCATTATACATCTGTAATTCAAGGTTACAAATCCATAAGGATAATACAAAATGCCAGCCATCATCATCATCATCATCATCATCATCATCATCATCATCATCATCTCCCACTGTATATCATGAGATCTCAAGAAGTAAAATCTATATAATGGACCCTGGTGTCCACTTCAGTTTGGATCCAGGACCCCCCCCCCATGGATACCATAATCTGTGGATGCTCAAGTTCCATTATATACAGTGGCATAGTAAGAGGGTATATAAAATGAGAAAATATTTTACACACACACACACACACACACACACACTATATATATATATATATATATATATATATATATATATATTCCCATGTAAAATGGGAAAATCAAGGTTTGCTTTTTATAACTTTTTTGGAAGGTGGGTTATTTTCAAGTCATGGATGGTTGAATCTGTAGATATGGAAAACCAACTGCTTAAGAAGATTAAAACAATTTAAAACAATAAAAATAATTCAAATTATGCATATAGACTAACAATGTATGAAATATATTGACAGCCTAAAACAAGTTGAGAAGATTAAAACAATTTTAAAATCATGTGCCCAATGCACATTTTGGAGTAATTTGGTTCCTTATATCACTGTTATATCCTTATATCATAAACAGATTTTGCAAGCTTTGCGGTATTTCAAAAAACCAGGCCGTTGAATGTTGTTTGATCAGAGATAACACAGAAACAAAATAAAGGATACTGTTTTACCAATTACAGCTTTGATAAAATAAGATCTCTGCCATCACTCAGCTCTTGAATATGCTGGAATCCTTTCGGTCCTCCATCCCTGAAGAGAAGAGCCTGGACTGAGGGTTTTGTTCATCATTCACCAGCAACTTGAGGCCTCTACAAACCATTGAAGGAACTATTAAGGGAACCATCACTTTTGTCATCAAAACAATATCTGAATCCATTGGCAACCTCTTCTCTAGAATCAGCATCAATAACCCATGTCTAAGAAAAAAACAGAGACCCAATGTGGTGTAATGGTTTGGGTACTGGACTCGGACTCTGGCAGACCAGGGTTTGAATCTTTGCTCAGACATGGAAACCCACCGAATGACCATAAGCAAGCCACACTTTCCCAGCCTCAGATGAAGGCAATGGCAACCCCCCTCTGAGCAAATAATGTGAAGAAAAGCCTGTGATAGGTTTGCCCTTGTGTCACCATAAGTCAGAAATGACTTGAAGGCATAAAACACATGCATGAGAAATATAAACACAGAAGAAATAGAATGCTCTAAGCATGCCATTTATCTCAAATACATTGCATCTTCTTGTAAATTTTAATGTTTAATACTAAGCCTAATGTACATTTTGATTTTGTAAATTTTAATGTTGAAGCTAAAAAGCAGGATTAAAATATAATGAACAAACCCTAGTAAACATGCCAAGGAATCTTGTAACACCTTTGAGACTAACTGAAAGAAAGAAGTTGGTCACATGAGCTTTGATAGACTTGAGCATACTTCCCCAGATGCATCTGAGGAAGTTTGCTCACGTCTACAAAAGCTCATGCAACCAACTTCTTTTTTTAGTTAGTCTCAAAGGTGCTACAAGATCCCTTTGCATACTGATTTTCCAGAATAACAAGGCAATGTCTTTGACTCAACGCCTAATAAAAACTATATTGTCTCTCTTTCCAAAATAGTATGTTGAGCTAAGATGGCAATTGGCTCTGTGCAGAATTTAGCACTTGGCAAAGTGATCATATACTAACTTATCTACATGCCTGGTTATATTTCAAGTTATCATTCTGCCATCACTTCCAGTTCTGCAATGTCGGAATAAATATAGACTGAGTGGCAAATGGCCAGATCTAAGATTTTGTCTTATCAAAGTGAAATATGCTTGTCACTTACTCTACTACAATGGCCACAAATGATGGTAGCAAGATAATTGCTATGCAAGGTCTAGTCTTTTTCTTTGCTTGACTTCCAGTTTTAAAAAGAAATCTAATCTTGAAACCTCTGGCTGTTTTTATTTTATTTTATTTTATTGTGCTATTATTCCCCACCGATTTCTCCCTAATTTTCTGTTTTATCCTGCAGTGGTGTGAAAGTTATTATGACAGGTAATCAGTGACTGAAGCACTCTTGTTCCGAAAACCAAGTGTTGTTGAGCATTTCAATCCACTTATTTTTGTTATTATAACTTAGACAGAAAGATCTGAAGCCTACATTTCTAAGAATTTTGTTTGTGGCTATTTGCAAGGAGGCTAAAAAGTCCTTGCCTAAATATAAGGCTAAAATGGCAAGTACATTCAATCCACCAAGATGCTACTGTGAAGGAGACTGCTAACTGGTTACTGAGGGAGGAAGTATATCCCTATAGATTTGTTTCTAAGCTATCCATGCATACTGTTTGGAACTGGACCCAGGAAGACTTGGTTCAGTATGGGTAACTGATGTTTTTTCAGTGGAAAATATCTAGGAATGTTCCTCAAATATCTATAAAGTAGGAACAGCTAAAGAAAGAGAAATAGCCTTTCCTATCCCAATGTTCTACAGATATGTTGGACTACAATGTTAATATCCATTGGATGATGAATTATGAGAGTCAGCTAAAGGCAGCTTAGGTTCAGATATCTGTCTTTGAGCATTTGATACAAGACACCAGACCTATGACTTTGTAGGAGTGCTTGTACTTACAGTCTACATCTATCTTTGTAAATAAGCCAATTAATGCAAAAATGCCATAAGTCCCTAATGCTCTCTTCTTTCCAAAGGAAACCAAATGCAGATAGCACTCCACTTGAACTGTCTAGAGCTTAGAAAGTTACTTTTAATTAGAATGAATATAATGAGAAGCTGATGTCATCTAGAAATGAGCAGTGGTAGGACAATACTTTGGAACCTATGGATAGCTTCGCCATGATCCACACACACAAAACACTGCACACACACTGCAGAAATAATCCAGTTTGAGACCACTTTAACTGCCCTGGCTCAGTGCTAGGAAATCCTGGGAATTGCAGTTTATCGCTGGACCCATGTCATTTTAATCATTCTTCTTTACATCCATGACCCCTTGCATTTATTAAATGGTTATTAAAAGTCACATTGGGGCTATACAGACTGGCACTTTGTGTACAGGGTGAGGGCTGAGCGTCCGCATGCTCAAAGCCCTTATGCCAGTACCCAGGCACCATTTTGGTTTGCACCCTCCTAGATGGCGTACACCATGATGACACACCTCCAGCGCAGCATGGATGGGGCATCATAACACCACACTGCAGCACTTATGACACCTCTTCCAGTAGCTGCTTGCAGTGGCTTCTTTTTGCTCCCTCCAGGGAGCGTATCGCTGCCGCTGTGTGCGGTTGCTGTTGCACTGATCCGGGCCTAAAAGGGGCAGCTGCATGCCACTCATCTGTATAGCCCCATGAACTGTACTCTGTGTCTCACTGTCTGCTACCTTTCTAAACTGGGGATATCTCAGATTATGATTCTGCAGCAGAATTTCCCAGACAGCTCTTTTGCCTCTTCCACTACTTGCACTATGACACAATTGCTCCAACTTTGCAAAGATGGGATTGACAGTCTTATTGCATTTGACTGGAAGAATACAGTTGCAGTTGTAACACCTTCGAAACTGAGAGAAAGACGTTTTTAACATAAGCTTTCATAGACAAGCTCTACTTCATTAGAATAAGGTAATAGCATTTTCATTTATGTATTTATGAAGGGACAGAGGGTAAACTCCTTGTAATGGAATTTCTATTATGCCTTTCCACCTATTTTATATATTTTATTTAGGCCTTAAGATTTGCCTCTATTCTGCTTGCTCTAGAACATACGGAACATTTCTGCAATCTAGTTCTGTGTTGGTACCTCATTGGATTCATGGAACTTTTGGAACACTGGATAATGTTCAATTTAATATACAATATGTTGTATTGTTATTTTACCTGTTGTTGTTGTTGTTGTTTCTTCTCCACCTCTCCCTATGGATAAGGTGGGGAACAACAGATAAAAGTACAACAGATGGCCACGTAAAATACATGGCAACAATTAAAAATACATAATCAGTTTAAAAAGCATGACATGAATTAAAAGGGCATACATATTTAAAATTCATAACATAAAAATCATCTGGATAGGCCTGATGGAAGACACTGGTTTTTAATGCTGTTTTAATCTCAAGCAACATATCCTGCTGTCAAATCTCTTCTGGTAGGTCATGCCACAATTTGAGGTCAGCTGAAGAAAAAGTTATCTGGTTAACAATTCTCAGCCTAGTCCTGGCTGGATGATGTAAATATGCCCCAGAGGACCTGAGTATATGGGGTGGATTATAAAGAAAAAGATGGTCTCATAAATAACCTTGATCCAAACTATGTAACACTAGGGTAACAACCAACACTTTGCTTGCCCAGAAACAAATTGGCAGCCCATGGAGTGATCTTAATATTGGTGTATTATCTGGAAACATATGTATCATTTTCTGTATCTTTCCATCTCCATCTCCCTATCTATCTATCTATCTATCTATCTATCTAAATTCTTGTAATTGTGTTTGAAATATTCATTTATGGCTGACCCCATAGAACCCAGAAGAAATATGCTTAGATTTTTTTGTTCTTGTTGTCATTGTTTGGATGTTTAGTTGCCACTTCCTTCAGTTCAATTCTGCTACAACAACATTTTTAAAAGAAATAATTTCCAGTGTAACTTTACATCTGATAGGATCAAAATTCAAGGTAACCAAAAACACAAAGAAACAAACCAAAGTTACTTCCCCTCTCCTCCAATCCTGCAGTTGGAAGGAATTTAACTTTTTTTAAATTTTTCATCTGTACTTGCGCCCCTCCATTCTTTTATACTCTGCAGATATTACTATTAACAACACACATTACTTCACAGTAAAACAATAATTAAATAATTTTATATACTTCCAAGTAATAAAATGTTAGCAGTCTTCAGAACCAATATGGCATTGATATTTGTCACAGTGAAGGAATGAGGGGAATGTACTTATAGCGTAGATCAGCCTTTCCCAGCTGAAAATCCTTCATGCTCACTGGTGATGATAGAAGTTAAAATCCAACATATCTGAAGGGTAGCAACCTAGCAGTCTTCTTACTCTTTGTGGAGTCCAGTTGTGTGAAAATTCCTCCCATGGAAAAGGATAAGGATATTACTGTGGAACAGTTTCACCACGTGACTAAACATGTCTTTATGATACTCTCTTGTGAGAAATGGAGCAAATGGCAGCACATGTTAGTTTTTATCTGATTTATGGTAATGGTAATTTGCCGTGGTCAAATTATTACTTGTTTCTGTACTGGGAACCAGTACCATAGGTTCAAATAGGAATCAGAGATCTTTTTTTAAAGGAAAAGACAATAGCCAGGATGTAATAAATTAAGAAAGCAAAATGCAGAAGATGTTATCATTATGAGTTATTTGTAAGCAACATTGTTTGACTTTATTCAAAACATGTCCCATTGCAGCAATGTAACACCATTTCAGACGTTGTCTATGAAAACTCAGCCAAGAGTGTCAGAAGCTTAACAGTAATCAGGACTAAAACACACACCACAAAAAGCAAAAGAAATAGGTAATCTCACAAACACTCTGGGAGAACAGAGGTCCATGTGCAAAAAGCAAAAGGATTGTAGGTCCTCAACAAAATGAGGCCTTGTTTGGTGGACCTGGTGGTTATTTATTGTCGTGATATGTACCCAAATCTGGCTGTTTGGAAAGCATGAGAATTCAGTCTGTCAGAAAATTGGATTTATTCAGGCCATATCTCCTGGACCAAACATGGTAAGAGAAACAATTTGTATTCAGAAATCTTGATACTTCCAGCCTTGTGATATGTTTCATGGAGGAAAAAAAAATTGATCAACAACATGCACCCTTTTTTTAAAACAACAACAACTGTGTACACTGCTAAAAGGTACTCAGATAGGGGCCGGTGTCTGTCTGGAATGTGCCCATTTGGGAAATGTGGACCAAAATACTTAGAAATTTGTTCTGTAAAGAAAAATGTGTATTGGAATTGATATGAAATAGACTTGGTGATAGAGAAATGACTTGATAGATCTGACTATAGAAACTAACTCCAAGACCAACGTACATGCTGCAATCTAACCCAAGCTCTAAAATGTTTTTACTTCAAGCTTCAGGTGCATGAAATGTTACCCCGGGTCACAACTATACAGAAACACATGATTAGTAAAGAAGTGTGACTTTTGTACATTTTTTTTTAAAAAAATCATCTTCATTATAGATTAATGCAAAAATGAGACAGAATTAGTAAATGAACACAACCAAAAGTGGTACAAACTGAAAATAGATTTACTTATTCATTATTGCTTCTAAGAAAGAAAAAAAGCTCTGTATTTAAATGGAATGGGATCATGTTAAAAATAATGTAAGACAATGGAAGAAAGAGAAAACGCAAGATGCCTAGTCAAGGAAGAATACAGAGATAGAAGGTTAAGTAAGAACAATTTTAATAATGTGTCAATATCAAAGGGCCTGTGAATAAAGGCAGGGATTTTACTTGCATGTTTAGTAAAGATATTCCATTGTCACTACTGCTGATGGAATTTCTAACAATATCGTAATAACTCTTGAAGCCAAAAAGAGATCACATCACCTTCTGGAAATCTCTTCTCCACAAATTGTTGTTTTTGTCAGCAGCAATATTCTGCACTCAGGAGCAATGTTTTCATTTGCCAAGTAATGTATCAAGAGCTAGAATATGAGGGGAAAGGAAAAGGAAGGATCTCTTTACATGATCTGGAATACTTTTAATGCCTTCTGCACTAAGAACATTCTGTATTTTACAAAGACACCAATGCTTTAAAGTGCTTGGTAATCTGTAAGTGACTGAACTATATGAGAGGGTGGAATCTACTTAACGGGCCAGAGAGGGAGTGAGACTGTAACAAAGGAGACTGGAAACCAGAATCTGGTACATTACTTTAAAATGTTTTGTTATATTTATGGCT
Source organism: Sceloporus undulatus (assembly GCF_019175285.1). Classification (NCBI taxonomy): domain Eukaryota; kingdom Metazoa; phylum Chordata; class Lepidosauria; order Squamata; family Phrynosomatidae; genus Sceloporus; species Sceloporus undulatus. The sequence continues at coordinate 193,685,514 of NC_056525.1, read as the reverse complement.
CAAATATCTGACTACATAGTTATCATTTTTAAAAGTAAATCTCTACTTTCCTTTAGAAAAAACTAGCTAAAAAGGTTCCTATTGGTTCCTTTAAAAAAAATCTGATGCCACAAGCTGGTGGCCTATGGTACAAAATACATTCTGCTCCTATCCACCTTGTAATCACTCAACACCAATAGCCAAGCACAATGGTTCCCCCATCCCATTCTTTTAGTTGAAAGACTGAATGGGGTTGCTTGCTTGCTTGCTTCTGCTTGTCAATCTGTAGGTAACTAGAGGTTCCCAATGTTGTAAACAAGAGTATTGTCTAGTAGATAAATCAACACTCCCCTTAAGGATTTCTTAAGCCTTGGAATTTCAGGAAATTATATAACAAAAGAGGAATAAATATGCAGCTTTATCCCCTCAATATGTTCATTAAGCAAAACAATTAGCTTATGCAATTATACACTCCTCGTGGAGGTTGATCATATCACATAGAAATTTTGAGTCTAGGCACATTTCTTTCCTAAACATTTCAGAGTCAAGGCTTATATTTCTTATCATGGATTTTACATGGTGGAGGCATAATGCTTCTTTAGAATTTACACAGTCCAGGCATTGTATGTATATTGTCTCCTGTAAGGAACGCATCTGAAACAGATAAAACACATCATGCTTATAGTATAGCTCAGTGGTAAGAAAAGTCACACAATATTAAGGCATAGTTCATTTGTTGTGAAAACTGGAACAGCTTACACTAGCATTTACAAATATTTGCAATATTTACTAGTATTTCAGCATTTCCAGTATACTGTGGTATGTGTAAGGTATCTAGCATCTTATACAAAACAACCCAGATACTCTTCAACTTATTATGTATCTGCACTGCACCATTATATCTGTTCATCAATTTAAAAAAAATTAAAAATTCAGATGCCATGTTTCCATCCTACAAAATCCTAGGATTAGTATGGCAAGACACTAAAATGCTATGGGAGAGAACTATAATTACATCACAAAACTACTGAGCTCATGATTCCATAGTATGGAGCCATGATAATTAAAGTGCAATGAAAGTGCTATATCTATGTAGTTAATAAACCCTCTGTTTTGTGTTCTAGTACTGTATTTTACATGTACTGTATTGCATGAATTTAGCATAACGTTTGTTATAGGGAGTCATGTTTTACATGTTATTAACATTTTATTGTAAATAAACCTAAGTATACTAATCTGTGCATTGTAAATAAAGTATTCTTACCTCTTATGCGGGTTGTAAGCAGTATTTATGTCTTTTGGCTCACTCATCCTAGCCCTTCTGGCCATCAATGGGTTTACTCCATCAGTGGGTTTACCTGGACCTCACTTCTCTGATATACGGATTCCTGCAGAGAGTATCTTGTTCCTTCTATGGGAGTTGAGGCAGTTAATAGCTTGTGTTTGTGTTAACCTGATTTACTTCTAATTTGTTTCTGGGTCCAGGTTTCTGGGTTCAAGATTCTGTTATTGGCATACCACACCAACTATCCTTGTTTGACAGGGACAGTCATAGTTAATCTTCTGCTGTCCATCTTTCTCAGCTGATTTAAAAACGTCCCATTTTCTTTTTCCTCTTTCTATTTTCCTCCTTCCCCCTCAGTTTATCTTAATTGCTGCAAACAAAATTCACAGTGAAAATATAGTTTCCACTCTGTTAACCTGACCAGAAGAAGAGATGGGGACAGAGTCCTTCTCAACAGGCTTATTTTCTTTTTTCTCAGGCTTTCCTAATCTCAGTACAAAAATTAGAATAATAGAGTTGCAACAGACCACAAGGGCCATCCAGTCAAAGCCCCTGCCATGCGTAAATACACAATCAAAGCACCTTCAACACATGGCCACCTAGCCTTTGTTTAAAAGCCTCCAAGGGGACTCCCCCACACTCCATGAGAGTGTGTTCCACGGTTGAACAGCTCTTACTGTCAGGAAGTTCTTCCTAATGTTGAGGTGGAATCTCTTTTCTGTGGTTTGAACCCATTGCTCTGGGTTCTATTCTCTGGAGCTGCAGAGAACAAATCTGACCCACCTTCAGTAAGACATCCCTTCAAATATTTAAACAGGGCTATCATATCACCTCTTAACCATCTCTTCTCCAGCCTAAACATACCCAGATCCCTAAGTCACTCCTCATACAGCATGGTTTCCAGCTCTTTCATCATTTGGTCACCCTCCTCTAGACATGTTCCAGTGTATCAACATCCTTTTTGAATTGTAGTGCCCAGAAGTGGTTGCAGTATTCCAGGTGATGTCTAACCAAAGCAGAATAGAATGGTCCTGTTACTTCCTTCACTCTAGACACTGTACTTCTATTGATGCAGCCTAGAATCACATTAACTTTTTCAGCCGCTGCATCACATTGTTGACTCATATTCAATTTGTAGTCTCCTAAGATTCCTAGATCCCTTTCACATGTACTGTTGTCAAGGTGTTTGATATGGTTTATGCTGATGGGCCATCAACATAAATTGATGACACATCAACATAAGCAGAAAAGCAAGATATACATGTCAATACAAATGTAAATAAATATTTAACATTTTACAGTAGATAAAGAAGGAAATGGTTCCTTTTTTGCTGCCCTTGTTGTGTAAGAGAGGGCACAGTTGGCAAACTGTACTTCTTCCTTCAGAGAGTGATTTCAATTACTACAATGGCTATGAAGGGGTGTAAATGAAGTGGTAATCAAAATGTCTACAGGGTCCCTATTCTTGCCATAAAGAAAGAGGGGCACCTTACCACAGATCTCATATTCTTATTCTGAATGTCTTGCATTGCCTTAAGCATGCTTTGCCACAGCTGAGATTACAGTGGCACACCATAAAAAAAAATACCTCTGATATTTAACCAGTGAATGGTTCGCTAAGTTGTGTGACTTTCAAGGGCAGATGCAGAAATCTGTGATTTGTTAAGCATCTCTCCATTGACACTTCCTTACATAAAAAGTGACAGGTGACAACTGGCTTTCTTGTTGGTTAGTTTACAGGTGTATGTGCATTGGTGGGTAGGCACGGTCCAGATGTTCTCCTACTGACAGACGTTTTCTACAGTAGAAAATGTACTTTGGGTTTTTAAAATGCCCTTGATAGTGAGTGAAACACTATTTCCAATTCCTGAAGACTAGGGGAATATAAATTCTTCTGTCTTTTCCTTTTCTGTTGTGGTCACTAACTGCTTTTGTCATTGTCCCTTCAGAAAAGACCTTGTATGTGTCACCATGTTGTAATATAAGGCAAGTCAAAGCTATGCCCTAAATTCTAGGCCCTTGAGTGTTGTGGCTTAACTTTCATGTGCTAATGTGCTTGGGCTCTTACTGTTTCTGTCCTTTTACCTTTTACCTTCTTCAGCAGACTGAGGGATGTGGCTGCAAGAAAACAAAAAAACATAACAAAAACCACATTGAATGGTGTTTCCTTGCATGTCTTCTGCAGTAAAATGTATTATTTTCTTACTTTTTGCACATCTTTATCTACAGAGTATACAATTTGTGAAGACTATAGATAACATTGTTTCCAAAAACTTCCAGCATTTTAAAATTATCTAATATATTGTGATGCAAGCTTTTGAAACAAAATCTTTCATGTAGACAATGAAGACGGAGAGCAGATTGTCTCTCTGTTGTATGTGTGCACGCTCCACACAAAGAAGCCTGTTTTACAAGATTACAGTAAGAATGAAGTAAGCACAAGCAGAACCTGATAACAGAAATTTAGTACATTAACCAAACAAGGCCAACATGAACAGGCATGTTCAAAGCTCTCTAACAATCAATTGATAATCAATCCACATAACATCAAATATGGGATAATTTCTGTTTGTGCTGTGGTCAGCAATACTGCTTGCCATGCTTTTCCTCTGCATACTGAAAATGATTTGAAGAAACCATACACCCCACATGTCAAAGAACATAATTTAGACCACAAATTGGATCACACATGGAATGTGATAGCAACATTAAACCAACACTATTTATTTAATTATGTATTATCCTACATTTGCCCCAGCACGGGATACAAGGTGACCTCCAATCATTTAATCATTTAAAACACAATCCAACTAAAACAACAGATTAAAACCCAATAAAACCAGACTTCTATTGTAAGTCTGGCCTATTCCTGACTGCAAGTTAAAATATTTTAAACACCAATTTAAAATACATAATCAGTTAAAAGAGCATAACATGTTAAAAACAGTTTTAAAAACACATTTAAAACATATTAAAATAGACACAGAATACACACATTATTACCTGTCTTTCCCTATGGATCAAGGCAGGGAACAACAGATTAAAATACAGCACCAAATAGACATATAACGTTTAAACACACAAACACCAATTTAAAATACATAATCAGTTAAAAGAGCATAACGTCAGTTTCAAAAGCACACATATTTAAAACAAACAATTCATACTTTTAAAACTAATAACTTAAAAACTATCTCTGCCAGAAGAGATTGGTCTTAACTGCTGTTTTAAATTCACACAGCATATCCAGGTGTCAAATCTCTTCCAGCAGGTCATTCCACAATTTGAGGTGAGCTGTAGAAAATACCCTCTAGTTAACAGTTGCCATCCTAGGCCTGGCTGATGTAGAAAATATTTCTCAGAAGACCTGAGTATACAGGGTAGATTATACAGGAGTAGACAATCCCACAGATGTCCAAGACCATGTTTAAAGGTAACAATCGACACTTTGTACTGTGACTGGAAACTAATTGGCTTCCAGTGGAGTGATTTTAATATCATTGTAATATGATCACTCCTGGAGGCAGCAGTGATGATCTGGCTGCTATCTTTCCAAACTTGGTACAGAGATAGTCCAATTAGTAAAGCATTGCAGAGGCCCACCCTTGAGATTACCAGAACATGCACTACCATCTTTAGCTCTAGGAAGGGGCACAGTTGAAGCTTATAGTAAGCACTCTTGATCATTGCATCTATCTGCATTGTCATTTGGCACAACAGATCCAGAAGCACTCTCAAGCTGTGAACACAGCCTTTCAGGGGGAATGTAACCCTACTGTCAGGCCACTACCATTTCCCAGTCAAGTTTCTGTAAAGTATGCAAGGTCGGCCTCTTCATCCACAGGGTCACAGATTATATGTGTTTTATTTTTAACTGATCTGGCATTATACAGGAGCAAGATGAGGTTTTGTGGGTGACTAAGTTCACTCTCCTGGAATGTCAGTGTGCCAGAAAAGTAAGACAGGTATTAAGCATCTCCCTTGCCTTCTACTGGAATGACATTTCACCCTGCCGTAGCCATATCTCCCTCTATCCCAGACAACTTGTATTTCCACTCCATTTCCTTTAAACATTATGCTGAAGTAAAGCAATCCCCACAACAACAATAAATACATATTACACAGTTAACAATTGACACAGTTTAACCACCATCAGACAATTATTCTCAATCTGTATATACTGGGTTAGTAGAACCAAGTCTTTTGTCCATCTGGTATAACCTTATTCATTATAAGGAGAAGCCCTATAGCCAAATAGATGGTACTAGGTTGTGCTGTCATCATTACTGACTCTTACAGCTGTACTCTCACTGAAAACTGGATTTACCTATATAAGTACTCAGTCAAGTAAAATTCTTATGGCGTACTCATGGGATTCTAACATACAGCAATACTACACAATAAATACAGCACAATACAATACAATACAAACACAAGTTGATTTGTTGTCACCCATTCTAGGCAATAAGAATGGGGGGAGGGTAGAAACTACCAATAATTACTTGCAATGATCTCCCCCCAACAATAGTCTAATGGCAGCTCATTTTAGAGGATAAACTCTACTATTACACATACCACAAAATCCAGCTGGGCCCCAGGTTTTCCAGATTCACTCTAACCCTAGACTTGTCTACACTATTACTACAGACATTGTGTCAAAGCAAAGCAAATTCAATTTATGTGACCACACATTTCCCCATTCTGAGGTCACTTCATTGTAAAATGGCAGCCCACAAGCTAGTTTCCCCAAATCATTTTCAGCCATGCAATTATGACCACCATGTCCCTCCCCCACATCTATCAAGCATGCAAACATGTATTTTTCTGCAGATTAAAACCCTCAGGTGCCTAAAAGCCATACTGTGAATTGATCAGAAAGTCATGTGTCCAGATCACCGCCAATTTGAAGTGAATGAAGGTTTTTTAAAAAAAACAATATAAGGCTTCTACAGACCACTCCTAAGGGGTGGCCTGTAGCCGCCCCTTTTTGTGCCGGATTGGGGCTGCAGCAACTGCATGCCACAGCCCCGATCTGGTCTTTTTAGGGTGCAAAAATTGCACCCTGGAAAGGGTGCCATAGCCACGTTGCCGCAGCCTGGTGGCGCTCTTTCTGCGCTGCGTCATATGGACACAGTGCCGGAGGAGCACCATGATGCCACACACCGTGTGGACCAGCATGTGGCATAATGGTGCTCTGGGGGTGGAATCAGGGTGTGCATCATCTAGATGCAACATCCCAACTCCACCCCCAGGCTGGCTTTAATGGCTGGTCTGAAGAGAGCCATAGACAATCCCTAGGGCATAAATAGTTAGGACATGAAGCCTAGAAGAGAAAGGCAAGAACTACCTAGGCACATGGCATTTCAGCAGGCAATACAGGTTAATGGATGTCCAGTTAATGGTTTACTACATAAGGTTTACACAGATCTTACTGTCTTAACACTGAGGAAAGGGTTGGAATAAAGATATGTATTTATAAGGACTGTCCGGTGTAAAAGAGGACATGAAAATAGATGGAATACAAACCAAAGAAGGAAATATTGAGAACATGGCTGCAAATCAAGAGTACTGTACCAAAATTTACATACAGAAAAAGATATAGCACTGCTCAGTCATAGCACCATCTGAGGCTTTAAAGACCAAAAAAGACCCCTACTGTAGCAAAGTACACATTGATCTTTTGTATGGATCAATATTTTGTGTGTTCCACCTTTTGTGCATCACATCAGAATTTATTTTTTTTTAAATTGCAAGAATACTTGCCCTCTAATTAAGGTAGTCGCAGCATAGTGAAACATTAAAAGCAATACAGCTCACTGGACTGAATCGTTCTGAAAGAGTGGAATTCAACCTTCAGTATGCTTGAGCAGTCTGCATCATGCCAAACTTTCATTTACCATTCCTCTGAACAGTCTGTGTCTCAAAGTTGAAAGAGAACTACAGCCTCATTGTTACTCATCCCCACTTGCATGTTCATACAATGGAAGAAGGAAGCACATGAATCCATGAACAAGGAGGGAAGCATACTTTTTTTCCAAAATTGTTGCTAAAACTGTTTGTTACCATTTAGTACAGTCAATATCCATCTTTTTGAAAGATGATAACATTTGCAACCATAGGAAAGAAAAAACTAATAAAAGGAAATGCTTGGCCAGCATTAATGATTATATGAATAATGAATCTTTAGGAACAAAGTTTCACTTGAGTCTGTAACTAGCTCATACTTCTGTCCACTTTATTCTCTCAGGGTCAAACTATACAGTGTGTTAAACAAAAGGCCTGAATCCAATTGGTTGTCCTAGCCTAGACTCATTTAATTAGGTTTTGAGGTGTGAGTCAATATGTATGTAAATCCCATTGATGGCACCAGGGAGCCCTAACTGGTTCTATTCCAGTTCATACTTCCTACTGGATTGAGTGCTGGGATGGGAATCTTATGGCTCTCCAAATGTTATTGGATGACAACTTCCCAATAGCTGTATCCAAAACACAGAAAACGGTGGGTAATGCTAGGAGCTGCATCCAGTCACATCTGGAGGGCCATTTAATTAACCTGCCTAGTGTGCAGTCTAAGAGCTTTACCGCACAGGTCCTCTGTGGTACGGTCTCAGAATGGAACGGAATGGGCAAGAACAAATGCGGAATGAGTGGGGGACAGATTTTAACCTCACACAGCAGTCCCTCCCTTGTTCCGTTCCCCTCTCTTCCATTCCAAATCCATTCCAGAGGGGGTGATTTGGAACAGAAGAGACAGTAACGGAACGAGTGAGTGACTGCTGTGTGAGGTAAAATCTGTCCCCCGCTCGTTTCATTCCCTTCCCTTCTGTTCTGAGCCCGTCACTGCAGTCCTGTGCAGTAAGGTTCTCAGATGGCACTTTTATTTTTATGCTACAGTAAGCATGTGTAGACCCCAATCTGGATCAGAATCAGTTTTTACAAGTGGGGATGTTTTAGGCCTTCTGCATCAGATTTTTATTTGAAAATGTCCTCTTCACATGGGGAGGTTAAAAAACAAATAAAAAGAAATGTAAACTTGATTGAGAGCCAGTGTGGTATAGTGGTTTGAAAGCTGAAGTAGGGCTCTGGCACTGGTACCACACTGCAAAATTAATGCAGTTTGAGACCGCTTTATATTTTAGAGGCTCAACAGATGAGTGGCTCTGTGCTTCCCATTTTTGCCCTGCATTGCTGCAGCAGCAACCAAAAGGCACGGCAATAATCCACTCCCTCTCGGGAGCAAAAAGAAGCAGCTTCCTGATCACGCACCCTGATCGCATCACTACTGGCCAGCGCAGTTTGAGAGCTGTGTCATGCTCACACCATCATGGCGCCACCAGTGTACATGGGGGTGAGCCATGATGGTGGCCTCCTTGTGAACTAGGGCTGCTTGGCATGGAGATGCACAGCCTCATCGAGCCCTAGTTTGCTGGGAGGATGCCACTAATCACCTGTCTGTACTGGTGATAAAAAAACAGTTTTAGCTCCAAGGGCACAAATAGAACATCCTATATTCTTGGTGATCAGCAAATTTTGGATTACAGTTCTCACAAGTCCCAACTAGGATTGCCAATGGTAAAGTTCAATAGGCACTATTGTACAGAAAAATCTTGAAGGAATATACTACATGATCTTTCTGGGGCAGCACAAGATGCCATGCCATCTAAGGCAGGACAGCTGATCACCTCCACTGTCGTTGGTTCCATGTGCTACCTCAACTGCCCTTTCATCCCCAGGCCCATCTTTGGAGATTATCACATTCACATGGCATTTTTTGTCTGATCAGGGCACGGGCTGAGTACAGGCTTGAACAGACTTGAATGGGTATTATCTCGCAGGAAAATGCCACCAATGCCACCAGGCAACCACCACCCATCTCCCAGCCATGCTTAGCCAGCTGATTTTGAAAGACAGAAGCTTTTTACTGTGCAATAACATCCATTCAAGTCCATTCAAGCCTGTTTCCAGCCTGTACCTGGATCAGGCAAAAAAAAATGTCGTGCAATAATCTCCTTTGACTCTGTCCACAGTTTTCCCCCTCCCTTCTTATTTTCTTGCCTTGCTCTGAAGGACCCTTCCTCAGACCAAGGCATTATGGGTAGAGCCATGGCAACCAGGGTCTAATCTGCACTGCAAAAATAATGCAGATTGACACCACTGTAACTGCCATGGGTGAATGCTAGTTCTGTGAGATATTTATCCTTCTCTATCAGAGTCACAACAAACTATAGATTCCAGGATTCCATTACATTGAGCCACAGTAGTTAAAGTGGTGTCAAACTGAAACATTTCTACAGTGCATATTATACCCAGGTATGCCACAACAACACAAATGATCTCCACAGTCATCTCACACACTATGCCTTGCTTCAACAATCCTCTCAGAACAAGGCACTTGGGCAAGCCCTGGCTGTGAGATTTGCTGTAGCTGGAGGGAAACCAGTAAGACTCTCCCAGATAGCAGCATGGGCCCACCTTGGGACATTCTCTGCCTGATGCAGATGGTTCCCCATATCTCATTGACAAGTCAGCCTTGAGCCCTGTTATTTGCTACAGAAAGACCTATCCTCCTTTCAGCAGAGGTTTGCTGTTGATAAAGAGGGGGGAAATATAACCAGGGAAAACCAAGTTGGTGCAGCTGGATGAAACACATAACTGGAGTTATTACAAATGGTTTAGTATTGTGAGTTGTCATCATAACCCTTCTCTCCAGCTTTTGTAACTTGTTCCTTTATTCTGCCATCAAGCTACACATGAACCTAAAAGTATCCCCCTTTCTGTGTTTTTATTAAAAAGAAGAATGTCTGCTGGGGTGTCAGGATGGCCTTGCGGTTTACTTTACAAAAGACAGTCCTCTAATTGAAGAGTGGCCAGAAGATACTCCTCTATTTGATTATGTCCTCTGAAACACTGCCTAATCCTAGTCTGCTTTAAAGATAAAGCACTAAAAGGAAGGAAAGAATGTACCATGAAGTTGCCCATTCACTGTTCTTAGCAGCTGGACATCAGACTAAGCAGGTATGTATATCACAAGATAACAGTCTTCCCCCACTATAGTGAGATGTAATGTAAGTTATAGCAACTATGTCCCTCACTTCTCAGTCTGTTTTATCTAAAGTTAGGAGTAGTGTAACCACTTCCAAATTTGTGTCTCTGCATATAATTTAACAAATGCATATTTGATGTAAATCCATGTCCTCCCTTTTGATGATCTGTCTATCCCTTTTTTAATGTGTATGTGGACATTATATCTCATGAATGGTTATTTTAGCCCTTTCTCCAGTATGCTTCAATCCCAGTGGAAATCCACCCAGGTTTATGTTTTCCCATAAAGACTTTTATTGTGCTTTTAGAATGTATAACCAAGGGAGTGGATGCATCCTGATAAGTAGGCAAAAGACATCCTTATCAGATGCATGTCCTTTGAAGAGAATTTCATCTCTGACATTAATGGGATGGTGGTTCTGGGCACTGTAGATGCTAGATTAAAAGAGAAGGGTCTCTCTTTTGTGCCAGGGATCCCATGACTCACAGATTGAATGGCTAAGCTTAGCAGCAGCATGCTTGTTGAACTGAGACAAATGGAATGAGCAGGTCAGTCTGACGAGCTAATCAGTACTCTTCTGATTATGCTTTCAGGACATATGCCACATACTGAAAAAGTTCATGGATGAATGCCAACACAGAGAGACCAAGGATGTCCTGTCCTTTCTGGACTATTGAACAGCATCTTTAAAAGTACAAGTCATTGCCCCAGTCTTATTTCTCATCTCCCTTGTGTATGAAGCTGGGGAAACAATCACCCAGTGCATCTCAGTTTCTCAGAAGAGAGGAGAAAGAGCAACAACTCAGTGTTGTTTTCCTGGTGGACTTCGGCTACTTTTCCTCTGTGAACCATAACAGCATAATATGCCATATTATGGCAGGGGAAAATCCCATGCTATTATATTCTGTGCAATTTTTTTTTAGATTCTAAATATTGTTTATCCAAATCCTAGTTAGCAAGGGAAAAAAATGGGCTTTATGTTAAGTTTCTGGGAAACATCCAAGGAACAAAGTCGACATGATTTTAGCTGCATGAATGCATTTGTTTGTAGCATGTATAGCCCATCTTCCAAGGGAGCTTACCATCTCTTCAAAATACAATCAAATAGATAGCAGTTAATTGGGGATAGGAAAAAGTGGCTGTATTCCCTGCCTCTATTTTACATCATTCAGCTGCTGAGGCTCTAGGAACTGACTGCACACAGGAAATGGCTGCCAGAGCAGTTGGCTATTATTAGGCCTACACAAAAGAAGTCTCCTTCATCCCGGTTGTTGTTCTTCCACCTCTTCCTCCTTCTTCTCCTCTCTAACAGTTTCTAGTTCTCTGTGGCTCATGCCACAGGCATTGAGAGAGGAAAGAAGCATGCTCATCTTTCTCCAGTACTCTGATATTCCAATATGCACAGTTGGGGTTTTTAATACTATAAATTGCAGCTCCATTGGGAAAGAAAGTTAAACTTTTTGTCTCCCTCTCATGGTCCTGATAAAAATCACCAATGCAAACTGCTACTTGCAAGTTCTGATAAGTGCTTCTCTGAACAGCAAATGGCAAAGGAGCTTCTATCACCACTGCCTGTGCAAGATCATCTCAGAATGGTTCGAATGGATATGCTCAAAGACTTTGCAGAAGGGCTGAAATCACAAGAACTTGGGTGTTATCACACTCCTAACTGAAGAGAGAGGCAACTTTGGAGTCTAGGGCTTGTTACAGACTGCCAAAATAAAGCTGCTTCGGGTCTCTTTAGAGGTATGCTATTTAAATGATGCATGGGTCCTAAGAGTCCGGAGGTCGCGCCAAAGTCACACTCCATTCCTAAGCACTGGAGTGCAGCTTTGGTGCAGCTTCCGGATTCTTAGGCTGCATGCATCATTTAAACAGCATACCTCCAAAGAGACCCAAAGCAGCTTTATTTTGGCAGTCTGTAACAGGCCTAAGGCTTCATCGGCATTGCAGAAATAATGCAGTTTGATGCCACTTTAACTGCTATGGCTCAATGCTTTAGAATTTTGGGATTTGTAGTTTTGTGAGCTATTTAGACTTCTCTGTCAAAGACAGCTGATGCCACAACAAGCTAAACGTCGCAGGATTCCATAGCATTGAAGTCATGGCAGTTATGGTGTCAAACTGCATGGTTTCTGCAGTGTAGATGGGGCCAGAGGCACCAAAACAATCATACCATCTCTGGTACAATATCAAGCCAAAATATTGTCCAAAATTTTGTATTACTGCATAGGTAGGACTAATTTTCAGTGACTTAGGATGTACACCATAATCTGTAGTATCTAATAATCACCACCAGGCAATAAAACAAATTGGCAAGTATTTTCCTTCTTCCATATAAACAGGCTTGCAGTGAAACCCTAACTTTAAACTCAGTTAAATCTAGCAGGGATTAGGATTAAGAACAAATTTATTGTGTCAATAGGAATCCCTTTCTGCTAGCAAAAATGCTATTCTGCCAACATAACTTTCAGTGGCTATTAATTCTCAGAGATCTACCAATAGAAAACTGCTCCTCTGGCTGAGCTCTGCTGGCTGAAGATATGAAAGGCACAGAGAGAAGAGATAGAACAAGAAAGGAGTTGACTGAAACCACCTGTAGCACCGGGGCAAAGCAAACGTCACCCTGAAGAGCCATCATGGTATTGTAGTTTCAGAAATGGACTCAGATTCTGAGACCTGTTGTTGTGTACCTTAAAGTCATTTCTGAGTTATGGCAACCCTAAGGAGAACCTATTCCGGGTTTTCCAGGGCTGAGAGTGTATGACTTGCCCAAGGAAGAAACCCAATGGGTTTCCATGGCCAAGTGGGAAATCAAACCCTAATCTCAAGAGTCATAATTTAGTATTCCAATCACTATATCATGCTGGCTCTCAGGACTCTAGGAGACCAGGATTCAAATTGACACTCAGCTATAGAAACCCATTAGGCAACCTTGGGCATATCATATTTTCGCCTTAGAGAATAGCCTACTCTGAATACATTTCTCAAGAAAATCCTATGATAGAGTTGTGATAAATCCAGATCAATTTCAAAGTACATAACAGCAACAACAGCAACAAAGGACATTCTTATGTAATTTAAAATAGCTCTAAAGTAGGAGGGATTTCGAGTCAGCCTAGATTTTGTTTCAGCAGAACTTCAGGCATCTCTGGTCTGCTAACATAGAGGAAAGGACTACCGCTTTAGCTTGTTAATGGATATAAGGAGAGAAGTTAAGAAAATATTGTATTAGAGCAAGAAGTATAAACAACCAGGAGATACACTTAAATTATGAAAAAAATGGACGGCATATTTATATACATTTGCTCATGTATAGTACTTTGAAGAAAAATACAAAACATCTATAATGGGACACTGATGCTACAATTTGTATTTTTTACAAATACAGGACTAGAAGGAAGCCACAAACAGGGTCACAAAATTGATATCATGAATTGAAGACTCCACTTTTGATTTGATTGTAGAAGAATTTTAATTTTGTATTATTGGATATTATTTAATAAAGACTATTTTAAAAAAGCATAGGTTGGTGCTTTACAGATGGGCCCTATGGAGCGCCGTTGTGACGTGCTAGGGTTGCCTCGGGGTGCTCCGCCCACATGAGGCCTAAACCTAGCACGTGACGAGGGCATAATCATGGCAGCCTTCCATCCACACGGGGAATGCCATGATTACGTCACGTGAGCGCCACCTACAAACCGAGTGGCATGCATGTGACACCCTTGCGCCGTCCCAGGCCGCTTATGGCGGCCTAGGCACGGCACTAGAAGGAGCTCCAAAATGGAGTTCCTTCTGGGGAATACCTTGTTCCCACAGCCACCAAATGGCCCCTTTCTCTCCTGGCTGCAGCTCCTGGGCAGCTCCCAGGGTGTCCTGGGGCATGAAGCCCCAAGAACACCCCTTTTTTGGACCAGGGAGGAGTGGTATTTTGCTTTTCCCGAAAAGCACTGGATTGGGACATTTGGGCTGCCGCTGTAGCTGCCCTGGCCCCAATCCGTGCTTCAATGGAGCAGCTGCAGGCCTGTATCCCACCATTGGGAACAAAACCATGAGTCAGTTTTTCTTTGTCTGGATTGTGAACTCCATTCTAAAACTGAAAACAAATTATTGGGTTGAGCATTTGTACAAAGACACAGTTCTTTCATCCTAACAGCATTTTCGACCTGGTACTTGTTGTTGAACGCTGGGAGTTCTAATGAAAAACTAAGCTGATCCTGCAAGCCTGGAATCTGTTTAACTTTGATCTGATAGATGATATAGAACACCACAACATATATCATATATCAATAAAAATGTATCACCTGCTTGTTGGCATGGGTGTGGAAGTAAAGGAACATATATCCATATGTGGTGGGAGTGTTGCAAAGTGTAAAGATTTTGGAAGGAAATAGAACAAGAAATTCATAAAATAATAGGGGCAAAAAATCAATTAAATAAAGAAAGATCTATGACTGGTAATATTAATAATATAGGATTATAGAATATTTAATCAAACAGTTAATTATAGCAGCACATGCAGTAATTGCATATGGGTGGAAGGATAAAGAAAAAAGGAACTGTAATAGATGGAAGCAGTATATATATATCAGAATATATGATGTTTGATTTTGCAATGGAAAAAAGGATGGTTTATTTTGGTCAATTGAAAGAAGAAATTTGGGTTAATAATTGGAAAATAATAACTGAGTTTGTAGAGGAGGAGAAGGGATATAAAATTGTTAAGGAAACAGTCAAAATGATTTTCCACATAGGAGGAAAAAGAAATTAAAAAGAAAACACCATTCGTGGAGTGGGTAAAATAAATAAATAGAGGAAATATGGTTTGTGTGTGTGTGTGGGTGTGGGTGTGTGTGTGTAAGGGATTAGTTAATAGCTGAGAACACTTTTGAGATAGGGTGTGGTCAATTTGTTGGCTTCTAAGGTAAAATGTCAATATAATATGGTGTTTTTTTTAAACCCATCTGGTCTAAAGGAGGGAAGTGGCAAACCTTTAAAGATCTACCTTTAAAAAGAATAACCATCTACCAAATAGGCATACATTAGAATAAAATAACAGGATACCTCTGAAAACATCCTAGACCTAGGAATTTTGTTTTCAGTACCAGAACTGAACTGAACTCACAATCTTTTCATATAAAAATCCCCAGCTGCCTCTAGCTTTCTTCATTTTAGCAGCCCAGATTAAATTGAAATTGTTGTTAATGTTAAAGAACGGAGTCAGAATTCCTTGTTAGCCTTCTGTAAGTTATCCAGAGTTTTACCAAGAGATCCCAGTTTACATAGCCCTGGTCTAATAGTAACATATGAGTATCAGAAATGTTTTAACCCAATGTAAATGGCAGTTCGTGGTTAATCACCCACTCATGCACAGCTTTGATAAGGTCCAATGTCTATATGTTGGTTAATCATTTTGGGTGCAAATCTTTCATTACTTTAGTCATACTTTCTTCTGCTAAAGAGTTACTTGTTCTGACTCACAATACTTTCAGGGATTAAGTACTGTATCTATTTATCTGCATAAGGAGAAACAAGTGTCTAGGAAAAATTCACATTTCTTCATTTATCAGCCAATAGTTTAGTTACACAAAACATGCACAAAAGTCACATTCCTATTAAAAAAAAATCTGTGTAGGGAAACTGACTTTCATGTTGACAGCATATATGAATGAGAAATGTAATGACACAGAATTCCATTATGATATTTGAGTTCCTATGAAAGTCAATATGAAATGTGGAGATACTTACTTTAATAGTTTTTGATCACTTTTGATACAGATGGTGATACAACTGGGATCTGTTGCCTACTCGTTGTTTTGAGACTTATTGCATGTTGTTGTTGTTGATTGCCTTCACACTGGCTTCAGCTTATCATGATCTTATGAATGAGAGATCACTAAAAGTCCCAATATTCAATATCCCTTCTCCAGTTTTGGAAACTCCAGACTGTGGCCTTCTTGATTCAGTCTATCCACCCATAATGCAATCTTTTTCTTTCTTTTTCCCTGCTTTCAACTTCCTGCCTTCAACCAAGCATTATTTCTGATGAGTCATATCATCCCATTATATGTTCAAAGTATGATAACCTCAGCTGAGTCATTTTGGCTTCTAGGGAAAGTACAAGCTTGATTTGCTCTCAGACTCATTTATTTGTCTTTTTGGAAATCTGGGTCATCTACAAAACCATCTTTCAGCACCACATTTCAAATGTGTTGATTTTCTTCCTGTTAACTTTCTTCTCTGTCCAGCTTTCACAACCATCTACAGAACTTCAAAATGCTATGGCATGGATAATCGTGACTTTTGTATTTAATTATATGTCTTTACACTTGCAGATCTTATCTAGTTCCTTCAAGCTGCCTTTCCAAATACTAGTTGTCTTCTGATTTCTTATTTACAGTCTCTATTTTGATTAGTAACTGAGCCAAGGTATATAATTTTTTAATTTCAATTTATCCATTATCCACATTAAATTTATTCAGTTCATCCATGGTCTTTATTTTTATTTTATAAATATTTCTTTCTTTCTTTTTTTGTTTATGTATATCCTGCCTTTCTCCTAAGATGGAACTCAAGGCAGCTTTCAATAATTTTAAAATATTAAGCTAAAACATTGTTTTGCAAAAGTTAAATAATATTATTTTAAAAACACGATTTAAAAACATATTTAAAACATAATTTCCAATAAATGATTTAAAACAACAGCACATCATTTTATACACAAACTGTTGCTCCATGATTAAAATTCAAAGGCCTGCTGGAATAAAAATGTCTTCACCAATTTTCACCCTCCTTCCTCTGAGTCTAAACCACCTTGCCAAATGGAAACCAGAGTATCCAGAGTATTAGGCACAGTTGCACAAATCGTTTTCACACGATGTTGTGCACATACTGCTTAGAACCCAACAAAAAAGTGACATGAACCAGGAAAGAAGCATTTTCAGGAAAATATCGGAAATTCATTTCCATCTTCACAAATTTGCTTTGTGTGTGTGTGTGTGTGTGTGTGTGTGTGTGCAATTGCTGTAGTGTGAAAGCTACTTGCAATTTATTCATAGGATTCTCCCTGTTTTTGTGTTTGTTGCCAAATTTCTCATGGTTCTTTGGGGCAAGTTTACTTCCAGAGCTGTGAAAGAAGTAAAGTAAGTAAAATAAGCACCCACCCTCCTAGGAGCCAGAGCTCTTAAAACAAACAGCTGGTGCAAGGGCAGAGGGAGAGGGAATGAATGCTTGTCTCAAAATGCTCCCCTCTGTCTCTGTGTGTCTTCTGCTTCAGCCACAGTGATCCCCAAACTGTTCCCTTTTAAGGGATTTTGGATTTCAGCTCCCAGAATCCCAGGCTATTGGCCAACATGGCTGAGGTTTCTGGGAGCTGAAGTCCAAAATCCCTGAAAGTGGACAGTTCAAGGATCACTTCAGCCTTCTCTCCAAGCCAGAGATCTTACAAAAACAGGTACTGAAGGAAGGCAGGGACACACACAGAGAGATTTGTTGTGGTCTACGTGTGAAAATCATTTGTGCATTTGATTGCTTTTTTGAGATGCACACACTTTTATCATTATCGGGATGGAGACGCATTTGGTCCCGTCATGTGAAAACCATTTGCACATTTGCGCACAAGTGCAGACTGATCTCAGATTCTGCATGGGATAACTGCTCTTTGCATGTGAAAACCATTTGCACAATTGTGAGTTAATAATGGGTTCTTACCATTTTAAACTTCCAATTTTTCCCCATGTGATAAACTCCATAGTGGATTTGCATGATAAAGCAGAGATTTAAACTCTGGTTTCCAGTCATAGTACAAAACTCAAACAACTTCACCACGCTGGCAACATGATGCCCTGGAGTTATTTTGGATAAGATTGCCTATAATCTCAAGCAGCATGGCCAGTTATAAGAGAGGTTGAGAATTGTCATTAAAAACATCTGAAGGACACTAGAAGTGTACAAGACTAAACTGCTTTAGCAATTTGATAGCATTTTAACTGGCATGGCACCAGATTCCTGAGGTTTGTAGTTGGCTGAGGTCTTTAAAACACTCTGGAAGAATTCATTGGGGTGCCCTCCCAACTCTAGCAGTGAAGCTCAAAGAACTTTAAGCATCTCAACAAACCCCAGAGTACATAGAACATAGAATCCTGGATTTTGTTGTTGTTGTGTGCCTTTAAGTTATTTCTGACTTACGGTAACCCTAAGTTCTCCCTATCATGGGGTTTTCTTCACAGGAGTTGTTCAAAGGGGGTTTGCCATTGCCATCCTCTGAGGTTGATAGAGTGTGACTTGCCCAAGGTCACCCAGTGCATTCCCATGCTTGAGCCTGGATTCAAACCCTGGTCCCCAGAGTCCTAGTTCAACACTCAAACCACTACACTGTGCTGGCTTTCATATAGAATCGTGGACACATGACAGTTAAAGTGGTATCAGACTGCTTTAACTGTGCAGTGGAGATACACTTCAGGCTGTAGGAAAACTTTTAAATGTTTTCACATTGGTATTTATACCAAAAGGTAACCACTTTATTTAATTTAGAGGTAGTCTGTGTTCAAGTAATATCCATTAATAAGCAGAGATAAGAAACTAGCATGAGGAAGAAACTGTATTCTGTCTCTCTCACAGGGCACAGACAATAGAAATTAAATTGGTAAATGCCGCTGAAACATTGATAAATGTGGTTTAAAGTAAATAGACGTGAGAATGTTTGCACTTTGTATCATCAGTGAGTGGGTCTTTTACAAACCCATTTTGGGAGTCCAGGTTTTAGAGAAAAGGACTCGCCTGGCTAGAATGTTATTCTTACTTTCCATCTTGCTCTCCTGCTGGAGCTTGCTTTTTAGAAAGAGGTTTGTTTCATGACAACCAGGAAGAATCTTAGAATTGGTGTCATGCTGACTGTCATGAGCCAAAAGATTGTACACATGCTGTTTATTATTACCTCTATACTAGGACTTATGAATCTTGGAAAACAAAGCAGTTATGCGTATAAATTATCTTAGGCTCTGCTTCGTTTACTTCTTTTCTCCTAGGAAATTGACCTATAAAACAGTGCCATGCATCTTGACCTATGGATGATGGGACCTGGTGAGCACATTCCAGCTTAACTTCCAAAGTGCAGGTGGAATGAGAGTGAAGAACAGTGTTTGCCATTAAGACATGGTTACCACCACCCTGCATCTAGGGGAGCCACTGTCATCAAACTTTACTTGGGTTCATCTAGCTTGCTCTATCTGCAGCCCTAACATCCTTCACAGTGGAAGAGTGTTGCTATTCCTTGTTCATATGCAGGTATTTGCCTGTTCTTTAATATTACTCCTTTTAATGAGATATTGATCTTTCATCTTGCTTCTGCTGGTGTTCTACTGCCTAGAGACAGGCATGAGAGAAAGTGCCATGAGAATGTCCTTTCTTGACACAGGTCAGGGGTCCCTGGTGGGAAGAAGCTTTTTGGTGCATGAGGCTGAGTGGTATGAAGTGATTTGCAGTTATACCATTAGTCTATTTAGTTATTTACTTTGCCTTGGAGGGGAAGCCGCTGCTGAATAAGCATAAACACCCAATTGGAGAGAAAATGCCACAACATTATTATTAAACCATAACAACAAACCAAATAGGGTTGGCCAATCAGCATAAGGTCTGGATGTGTCATCCACCAACCCCTGGTTGATGGATGAACCCAAGTGCCTGGTCTTGGCCAAGCTTTGGGATGACAGAGGGATAGAGCTGTTAAACGCCCAGCTGGTAACTGCCTTTGCGGTTGATCACATGTTCGCTCATGCGATCGTTCACTCAACTGTCCCTTGTCAACGGGGGACACTGTCGTGATGTAGTCTCCCAATGGCTGCATCGCCTCGGCCTCAGCACCCCTGTGCCCATACAGACTCCCGATCCAGGGCTACGCAGCCCTGGAAACCACGCCCACGGATCCTAGACCTATGCGACCGCAAAGTTGTGACAACAACCCACAGCATAGAGGGAGGTGGGTGGGATGAGCCGTGCAGCAAATGGCGCCAACCAGGGCGCCTCGTGGCCTAATACTGTATAGGCTTGGCAGCCAATGGGAGGCTGAGAAAGGAGGGGAGGTCCCGCCTCCCAGCCTCCCAACCAACTCAGGGCAGTGCCAAAGGATGGCTCTGCCCAGTCGGAGGCACTTCCATGTCCCAAGGCACCCTGGGACCTGTAGTCCACAGCATTGGAGCAGAAGTGCCTCCCCTTCCAGATGCCCGGGCCAATCTCGTCCTGGGCATCCCCATGCATGAGCTGCTGGGATCGGCCTGGGCCAGAGAAGTGCCGCGGCTCTTCCCCGTGGCAACAGGGCCGACCTGCTTTGTCGGGTGGCCCCATTTATGGCATGAATTGGATATGGGCAAGGAATCATTTTGTTAGGTTTCACAGTAAGAAATGCTTAACGTGACCCTTGGTGCCTCCACATGGGTAAAAAATCTCAGTACTTATCAAGACTTTAATAATAGTCAGCTAAATACTCATCATGGAAAAGTTATCTTTTTTACTACAAATTCCAGGACTCCTTCTCTGATTGGCATGGCCAATCCAAAAAAAAGTAACTTTTCCAATTTCAGATTCCATATTCACTTTAAAGGGACGTTTTTGCTTTGGATTGTAGGGTTACTGGGCAAGATCCACAATGGTATTCTCCATCTTATTCAGCTAGATTAGGGGTTAAAATCATGTTGCTCATGAGCTTGCCACCACATGTGGCTCTTTGGGAAGGGGATCCAGGGAAGGCTCAGGGAAAATCCTGGAGTTGATCTGTGAGAAAAGGAAATACACATTCATTTTTGTAACTAAAGAACAATTCTGTTCTAAATCTTTACTGAAAAACACCCTGTTCATTAATTTCCTTTGCATATATGGAAGTTAGCATTTCAAGCCATCAACCAAAAGGTATTGCTAGTAGAGAGAAGCTTTTATGAGGGTGGACTGCACACTCAAGAGAGGATCTGTTATCATTCACTATGTAACAAAAAGAGAGAAGATGTGTGGGAAGAAGTGAAGTCAAGTCTGAGAATATCAGTCCAAAACAGTGGCTGTCAGCATTTGGCCCTATGGGTGTTTTAGACTCCAGCTCCCCAAATTCCTGACCATTGGCTGTGCTGGCTGGAGTTTCTGGACATTAGAGTCCAGAACATTTGGAAAACCACTAGTTTAAAGGGAAGAAGCAACAGAGCAAACAAGGCAAAGACAGAACACATTATCCAACAGTACTTATTGTTAGGATGGAAAGTTATTTTTAAAAAGTGACTTTTTACTAAAAAAAATCCCAACAATGTGACTCATTGTCATTATCATTGTTTCTGTATGTCCCTTCAAGTCACTTGTCAACTTATGGCAAACCCATCAATTTCATCAGGTTTTCTTAACCAAGGAATATTCAGAGGAAGGTGCTTCCTTCTTCTGAAATATAGTCTAAAGTACCCGATATTCCCTGGCAGTCTCCCATCCAAGTATTAACCATTGCTTAGCTTCCAAAATCAGACAGGATTTGTTGTTTTTAGAGTATTTTGGCATGTTATTAACATTACCTCTTTAAAAAGTGATTTGTTGCATTACATGCCGCATACTTATTTTTAGTTTCTTGCTATCTTTTTCCTTCCAAACAGATAAAGAAATATCCCAAAATGTGTAAAAAGATCCCTTGAAGATATCGTCCAAAATAGTTCCTCCCAAAAGTAAAAAGAACTAATAAAAAATTGCACTCATTACACAGAAGAGTGTATCAATGTCATAGTTATTATCTCTTTGTAAGAGAAAACACTTACAGTGGTGCCTCGGGTTACGAAAGTAATTCGTTCCGCGGCCGCTTTCATAACCCGAAAAGCCTTCGTAAGCCAAATTGCCATAGGCGCTAATGGGGAAAAGCCGCGATTCCGTGCGAAAAAGCCGAAAAAAGCACCAAAAGTTTTTTCGTAACCCGAAAAAACATTCGTAACCCGGAACAATAATTCCCTATGGGATTTTTTCGTATCCCGAAAATTTCGTAACCTGGGTATTTCGTATCCCGAGGTACCACTGTATTACCTTGTTTTCCCAAATCAAGTCCAAGTACAGTTTGCCTCAATTAACAAAGTAGATGTGTTCCAGGGCATTACTTCTTTAACAGAAAATTTGGGACCAGAGGAAGAAATAACATGGAAACAACAGTGATAGGTTCCTACACCAGAAAAAAGGACAGTTCAACATGTTTCAGAAAACCTTTTATCCAAAACTAACTATAGGCACATGTGAAATTAAACAACCACATCAGATAAGCCTTACATAAATAAACAACAACATTTTGAACTTTGGCCACTTGAGGTCTTCTTCCAGAAGGCACCTTTTTCTTTCACCAGCTTTCACTTTTCTTATAATTTCTATTTTGGTGGTCACGCTTATAGATGTATGCTTTAAAAAATATATATGCTGAGGTAACTGATGTAGCAGGCTTTTCGACTATTTTGTTTTCTGCTGTTTTGCTGTTAGGACATGTTCAGTAAGGAATTGTGGAGGCAGCTGCTGTTTACCTTGCCTGTTGTAGACAGACACACACAGCTGCAGCAGGACTGGCAAGTATAGAATCCCAATCTTTCTCATTTCAAGCTTTTAATTGCATTGTTTAGAATGTGTTTCTCAAGTCTTCTTTCACCATCCTCCCAATGCCAATACTGCTAAATATCTTTCACCTAGACAGAGGAATAGGAGGAAGAGGGGACATCTACTCCCATTTTAAAAGATTTTGTAAAAAGGAGCTTTTTTTGTCAGAGGCTTTGTTAAGTGAGGTATGCCTGCAGTGTAATGGTAGTATAATTATTGGTAACAAGTTACTTTCAAGTTCTACCTCTATTGCCCCCTAGTGATTTATAATTCCTTGTAAAAGTGTGGTTGCATCTTATTTTTTCCCCACTCCCAACAACTACTAGTTGTCTATCTCTGAGCTTGTAAAACTGACTTTTTTGAAATACAACTCCTAGTATTTTTTGGATGACAGAGCACTGGAGAGATAAAGTATCTGTGTAATATTTCCTTTATTAACAATCATATAAGCAGAGCATAAGAGGAAACAAATATGCTATCTTAGATGGCAGCATGATCACTTTACCAGCACCTGAGATCACTAAAGCATGATCCTATACCTATAAATGTGCTTCACCTTCAGTCAGCCCCAGCTCTTTCCACCCTCTAAATCCCAGTTAACAAACTGTACAACTGTTTTAAAAATATCTTCTCAAATGTTAATCTGAGACCCCCATCTCTATAGGTGACTGCTCCATTTAGAGGATTGTCCATAGAAATTAAGAAGCATTAATAGTATTTTGTTAACGTCTGGGCTTTAAACAGGCAGCACTTTAAAGCTAAATCCTACTGACAGGTACCAAACAAAGTGAAGTTCCATTTAAATTAATAAAATTAGGTTTAATACAGTGTGATTAGTTCCAGGAAAATAAGGACCGTTTAATCAAGAAGGCATTTCATAACTTCTTTTTACAAAAAGAAACACAAAGATCCTCACTCATGGAAATTCCAGGCTGTGCTCTTTCCTATCTCATTGTCATGCTTTCTGTAACTAGCTTAGCTGATTTGACACCCACTGCACAAAAGGTTGTCCTTCTGTTCTAGCTATCTTGGATGGTATCAAGAAGCGAGTGAAAAAGCGGCACAGCTGGTAAGACACTGATCCCAAAAAATACAAAGGGATACCAGAGGGAATACTCATCAACATAAAGTGAACAAGCACCCAGACTATTGATTACATGCTGCTCACAGAACACTGGGCATTTCTGCCAACTTATTTCCACTTGTACGCTGAGCTACAGACAGCATGTTGTACTTTGCATCATCAGTTTTGATGAATAATGCACTGATAAACACTGCAGCCAATATTCTGCTAGAGCTGAGAAGCCAGATGTCATCTGGACCTCCAATAGTTTTAACCCTGGGCCAGAGACAGACAGTGAAATAAACACTAGACTGCACTGCAGAATGGGCAATTCCTAAATGCAAGATTATGTCCAATATTAGTGTAGACTTGAAAGCATATGGGAAATTATGAGCCACTGTAACTTGTTCTCCCGTAAATGAGTAGAGATGCAGCTATGCTTCCTGAGCACAAATCTGCCTAAGCAGGTTGTGCCTGAGTCCTAGCCACCATTACTACCCACCCACCTGCTATTTTTGACAGAACAAGAGCTCATTTTATTTATTTAATTTTCATTCTAATTTCTCAGGTGTGAAAAAGTGAAGCTAAGCACTAAGTCAAAGTCTTGGGCTTAAAGTTTTGAAAAAAGGAAAAGACCCAACTGTAAAGCAGATTTGATTTTCTTTTCTAGTTTCCTATTGTTGTTTGAGATATTTCTGAAGAAGAACAGTGATTGAGTGATACACAGGAATATATACACATACATATTTTCTGGAGAATCAATGGCAACATAAACAAATATGACAATAGAAACCTTGAAGCATCTGACAAAATCCTCAAAAATCTTTATTCAGTACAGTACTTGAAGGATAATTTGATATTTTAAAGTGGAATTCCTTTCTCCAAAACCACAAAACACAACTGTGTTGGCCCAAACATATGAAAACCTATCTGAAACCAACATGAAAACAGATGTACGTCTCCTGACAGATTTTTATTCTGTATTAACTAATTTAGCAATGTTTTGAATGAAAAACACCTAGAAACTCTAAAACTCCACAGTTATATGTAAATAAATGATTGTATAATCTTTCATGGCAAGAAATGCATCTTGTGTACATTCTGCAAAAAGGCTAATTAAGATTGATTCAGAAATACAAGGATGACATCTTTTTTTTATACTTGTCAGGGGCATTCTTCAGTAGAGGCCTGTATAGTTCCTGCATTATTTATGGGCACATTTCTTCTACTGCCTGAAAATAAATACCGGGATAAAATAAAAATAAAAATGGGAAACAGTAATATTATTAGATAGTTGATTTTTTTTTGTTCAAAAAGTCATGAAAATGGTCATGAAAATGAAAAAAAAAAAAAAAAGAGTGGCATCTAATCAAAAGTCTAGGCCTGGGCCTCATTAAATCCCTGAAGATCAAATTCTTTCTCCTTTTCCCTTCCACCTTGGTATAGTACTATAACTCTTCCTTCATCTTCTCAGCATTTCTACTTTTGCCCTTCTCTTTAGCCATTAAGGGATCCAGATACCTCAAGGCATTATGTATCACCTGCAATTCTTCTTTGTCAGACCAGCTACTTAACAGATTGCTGTGACTGGTTGAAGAACAAAGCATTGTGTGGTAGCACAGGATAATACATTGTGTGTCCTCCAGTGCCTCTGCCCACCAGTGACAAAATCATGTGAGCTGAATTAAAATCCATGATGAGGCCCTAAATTATGCAATGTTTAAAAGGCCCAATAGTGTTACCTCATGATTCAGCAACTGATTCAATGGGTCTATTCTACTTATAATGGGTCAACAGGATTCCAAACATTGCATGGAATACTAGATAGGGTCTTTTGAATATCCAACATCCTATGTCTGGTAGCAGATCTGTCTCTAGAATCTTGCCTTGTCCCCAAGGAGGAAATGTATATGTATATATTTAGGACAACCCTATCTGAACTTACAATTGTTAAACAGGGCTTGGTACAGGAAGCACGCAACGCTTTTGTTTCAACAGCTTCACTGTATACCAATCTGTTTCCAGGTATAATTCAAAGTGCTGGTTATGTGTGTCTTATTTTATAGAGGACAGTACTCTGTTGGAAGGTGCTCTCCACTTCAAGGACCTAAAAAAGCAATGTTAGGTTGATTTCTCCTAATCATCAACAAAATCTCCTTTGTAGAAGGACAATTGTTTGAAACAATTTGAACTTTAAATACATAGCATTATCACCTGAATGTTTCTTTCCTTCCTTTCCCCTGTAAAGATTATCATCCATTTCATATACTGATATATGTTCAGCCTTGAAAGAACAAGGATAGTTAGATGAAGCTACAAATGAAGTTTTGCTAAGCAACAATGAATTTTGGATGACTGTCCTAGGCTGTTGCCACACTGAAGAATTTATGCAGTTTGACACTACTTTAACTGTCATGGCTCAATGCCATGTAATTCTGGGATTTATAGTTTGTTGTGGAACCAGATGTGTCTGACACAGAAGACCAAATATCTCACAAAACTACAGATCCCAGAATTCCATAGCATTGAACCATGGCAGTTATAATGGTGTCAAATTGCATTGACAGTGTAGATGCAGCTCTGGTCTGTTAGGGGGGAAATGCAAAAACAATGCAACAGAAAGCTCTTCCATGAAAACCAATATCTCACAGAATCACGAGCAAGCGTTCAAATTATCCAGAACGGATAAAGAGTTTTGGAGAGCCTAAAAGCTTGCTCATGATTTTGTGGTACTTTTGTGGGTTTCAGCAAAGGAAAAGTCATTCTGTGGCATTTTGCATTTAAGCCATGAGAATCCTACAATACAGTGTCAGAAGAAAGCAATAAAGAATAGAGGCTCTGGGGGTGATTTATAAGTGGAAGGATAAAAACATGCACACCAAAGTATCAAAGGATTATATATATCTTTTCCCTTTCATTGTGCTTGCCAGGAAAGAAGGCTCCTGCTCAACAGAAGAGAAATCAAAGTTGTTTCAAGGAACCAAATTAAATCTGTTAACGAAATTGTTTAAATCACCATAAAAGAAAAGAAAACATTCTGAGCCAAGAGATTCTGTGACAAATTACTATTCCAAATATTGTTTGAGAAATGCTTCTTAACTATAAAAGGCCTACTGACCTTACCAAACTCTTCTCATGCTTAATAAATCAAAGAAATTGATCAAAAAGATATAACCTGCATTAAAATTTGACACCCCCCCCACCCTGGTAATGCTGTCATGAGCAGTGAGCTACCTGATGGCTTTGCTTAGCAAGTACAGTATGTTGGAATTTAAAGAGGGCATATTGTCTTGAAATTACTATATTTTGAAAATAAAATGGTATATAAAAACCACCTTCATCTTAAAGGACAACTACACTTTTTAAATAATGGACCATGGAACTGGCACTGGCAGTGGTACATAGTCAGAACTGATGTGTGCAAATCTTCACATGTTCTTTTCTGAGCACATGGTTGCATCCACTTAAATGAACAATGAATGCGGCCTACCTCACCTCAGTGGCAGCTCAGTGGCAGCCCTTATCAATGAGACATTAAATCTGCTACACGTTTTAGTCCAAACTTTAAAAGAGCTAAAGATGCTGCACCTAAAGCCCCTTTGGTAATTCTTTTAAAGCTGAGAGTAACACCAAGAATAAATTCACCATCCCACTGACATGCAAGCAACCAGCTACTATGGTCTAGCCAAGTCATGCAAAGTTTCAGCTTGATGCTACATGCATTATGCTGTTTCTGAATCAGGTGTGTGTGCAGACAGACTTGAGTGAAAAGAGCGGTGAGTTCCTAGAGGTCAGACACAAGCTGTTTCCCAGGAGTGCCCCATTTGTATTTTGATTGATTTTGTTCCTTCAGCCATACAAAGATGTCTCCTTCACTGAAATCACTGAGGCAGTCATAACTGGAGAAGGCACAGTGTGCATCAAAGCTTCTATAACAAAAATTTGGACTGGTACTCTTATTGGTTTGCCAGCCAAGGAAAGATGACGAGGTCCTGTTTGACGAGGGCCAAAGAGAATGGAAATCTGAAAAATGAGCTAAGCATAATTGATTGGCCCAATGCCTTTGAAATCATGAGACTCTTCTTCAGGAGACAACTCATTCAGTTTATAAAAGGGACGACCAAAGAACCCTTGTATACTGTAACTCATTAATTGATCTGGCCACATCCTTGAAGTAAGTAAATCAGGGAGCCCTGTTTACAGAGGGAAAACCAAGGCACACTGGAATTACATTTTTTGTCATGTCATGGCTATTTTATCAGCAAGCCAAAGGAAGAAGTGACTTTCTAGTATTTGCACTGCAGAAATAGAGCAGTTTGACAACACTTTAACTGCCATGACTCTATCCTACAGAATTCTGAGATTTGTACTTTGGTGAAGAACCAAAGCTCTCTGACAGACCAGGCTGAATATTTCACCAAACTATAACTCCCAGGATTTCACAGGATGCAGCCATGACAGTTAAAGTGGTGTCAAACTATCTATTTCTGCAGTGTGGATGCATCCCTTGTATTTCTGAGTAGGGGAAATGGGTTTCCAGGGAAATGGATGAGTTAGGATATGTGACCTTTAAGTACTAATTGCTCTCCTAAATTCAAAGGATAGAGCAGACAAGTGGAATGGGAGCTGAAGCAAAACATCCAAGATCAGTCAGAAAATTTATCATGAAGCAAGAAAGATAATCATGCCAAACATAGGGTCAGATGTAGCTTAGCTATATTTGAATGGTGTTCCTCCTGTCAAAACTGCGTTCCCAATGTTCTGCTGGTCCCCTTTCTTGAGCAGCATCCTCACATGTGCTTCTGCTGTGAAACTAATGGGGGGATGGCAAGCATCAAGTAACTCATAAGATTTGTCCTGTATTTGATTAGCCAAAAGGCCTATAAAAGCAGAGCAAGAAGTGAGCACCCTTTAAAAGGATGTAAAACAATTAGAGAGAAAATGGCACGGACCAGAGAATGACTAGGACAAAAATGGTAGAAGAGAAAACTTATACAAATAAGGAATAAGCTGTAAAGAGATACAGAGGCAGTGACTATAGTGGAATTTCAATTACCCTGACACTGATGGGTATAGCAGCAATAGAGTCATTAGAAACTGGATGCATGTTACTAAATGTAATGCAGGGCTATTTCTTCTGTTTGAAGAGCAATCAACAGGACCAGGGGTGATTCTGGACTTTGTCCAAGGAAATGAAAGTAGGTGAAATGAATAGCATGACGCTAATAAACCCTTAGGGCTATGTTATCATAATATCACCAGATTGGAAACACTTCTGAGAATATTTGTGTGTGAATGAAAATACAATACTTAGAGTGGAATGAGTTGGAGAAAGTTGATTGGAAGCAACTGTTGTGGGCTGTAATGGAAAAGGAAAGTGTACATTAGTTTAAAAAATGTAGAATCTGTGACATTTCTATTCTCTTTTGCTTTAATCAAAGCTGAAATGATAAGAAAGAAACTTGCATGGTGTCAGAAAAATGTAATAAGGGTATCAAAATATTTTCCTTATGCAAAAGAACCAATGCCCTTGAGACACAGAGAGATTTGGCACACTTGGAATGCATAAGGAAACATTATGACAGTACCAGCAAAGAACAATTCACAAAATAATTTGATCAAAACTGAAGAATCCAGTTTATATTTGCAGAGCTAAAGATCCTGGAAAGCAAGTATGAGTCATGATACAGAGAGAGAAACAAAATAAAATGTAAAAAGTGTTCTAGAGAGAAAACAATACATGAATATACGCAACCCTGATTAAAGAACTAGTTTATCATTCCAGTAGACCCACTCATTTCCCTGGATTAGAGCAATGTATACTCACTTTACTGAAAGGTTTTGGAGTTGGGGCAGTTCAAGATTAGACACAAACAAGAACATAACTATGCAAAATGAAGGCCATTTCGTTTCTTAAATCTATCCTAACCATTTAGCCATTTTACTTATTTTACTTATTCTGATTTATTTTTATTCATTTTCCAAAAGGTTCTGTGCTTAATTTAAAAGTGAGCAACATGCTTATTGTCATTTAGGAAATATTCTGGCTGATCAAAAACTTGAACTAACTCCAGAACTCTTAGCTGCTGTAAAACATTGGTAACATGCCAACTATCTGTTCATCTTATTTCAATCTGGGACTGAAAAATATGGAGCCATGGATCAGGTACAATTCAAATTGTATCTCTATGTTTTTAAAGAGCAAATGCTGTCAGTCATCATAAAGCAGAGTGTTTCTCTCTTGTTACTATTTCAACATGTAGACGTTTCTGTGCATTCAAAAGGTAATCATTATCTCCTGGAAGGAATGAGGATTTGTTCCAATCTTGGAGATGATGGCCACAACATTGTTAAGATAACCAATGATGACCTATATCTTCTTATTACCAAGTGTATTTTCTTCACCTCAAGTGAGATTATGAGGGATAATTTCTCATCAACTGGTGGGAATCATAGGATCAGTTTGAGTAAATATCACATGCAGATACTAAAAGACTGCTTTAGAGATGGCTTGCTATAAAACAACATGTTATTACTCATACAATGTTGGGGTCATATTTGCTCGCTATATTAATCTGAAAATTGTCATACAAAGTTAATAAATACCAGCTTTGCTGATACAATAATTAGAACAATAGTTTCATACAGCTGACAATATTAGAAAATCACCAAGTTCACTATTCACAGTTGACCAAAATCTTCTCCATACCACCTCCATGAAGATTAGATGCCCTTAAATGAGTCTACTATTTTGTCCTTGCCCAGCCTGATTCAGTGAATTGTACAGAGGGTCAAAGCAATACAGTCTTTACCTTACAACCTTACTATGTTTTCCAGTCTCTTCTTCCATCTTTTTTTCTTATACATACATTCATGTATATGCACACAAATCTGCAAAGGTGGGAAAGATGAAATAGTGGTGCTAGTGCTTTTGACTGGTAGCTCTAGAGGCTATCCACCAGAAAGATGCCTACTAAACAACATAATCTATATTAGAGAGTTGCAAAACAATGAAGAAAGAGAAAATTAAAATACATCCCAAGAAAACATCTGCAAAATAACAATATAGCAATAGCAAGTACATTTCTATACCACTTATCAGTGCACTTAAGCACTCCCTAAGCAGTTTACAATGTGTAAGCTAATTTCCTCAACAAGCTGGGTACTCATTTTAGTAACCTATGAAAGGATGCCAGGTAGAGTTGGCCCTGGACCCCTGGCTGGTATTGAACTCACAACTCATGGCTGCAATAGAGGCATTTAACCACTGCACCACCAGGGCTCTTTAAACCATAAGACGGTGACCATCAGAAAAGCATGTGGTAGTAAATTTCAAACTATACATACTGAATGAGAAGGTACTTCCTTTTATCACCTCCTGGTGTTTTCTTAAATGTAATACAAAAGCATACTACCTGTGGTACTATAAGAAATATAGCCATAATGGCTAGCATATATACTTTTCCCTTAATGATCACACAACATCCTATCTCTACATAACCATAGTGTCAGTAATTAGCAGGTCACATTTCATGAACATGTGTACTAAATAGATCACATATTACCATCCCAAAATGATCCAAAGTGAAAGCAGGTTTATTGTTCTTCTCTCCCTCTGGGGCCATGGTCATGGCAGTTGGGCTGGAGGGAGGGCTCTTCATCTTACTTTGGGCTAGGCTTGATGGGGCTGGCCTGCCTCTCTCCCCCTCAGAGGCCGGATGATGGTGGATGGGCTGGGGATAAAAGCCATTGTAATAAACTCCAGAGTCTCACATACATTTTTTCATTCTATTCTAGTAGTGTACTATTTTCTACAATGTCTCATACTGGTTTCTCATACTGGCTTACCATTTTCTCCCAGTATACCTTATCCAGTGTTTTGGATTAAAACACAGAATGATCATCTCTGAAAGCATGCAGGGGAAAAGTTATAGGGAACTATGTTTATCCCTAATGACTCCTCTGTATCAGATCAAGAGACAGCTGCAGGTCAGAGCAGTAAGCAAGAAAAGACATCTTGTGTGGTGGTGATGGTGGTGGCAAACCAAACAATGTGTGATTTGGAAAGCAGTACTTTATTATTGCTTCAGGAAGAAGTTGTATGCCCTTGGGTGCCGGTTGCTGCCAACTTCAGCATATTCACTAGCCAAGCAGTATGAGGGGAGGGGTAGCAAAACACGCTTGACTAACCAGTAGTAGATCATACCCCCTCAGGAATGTATTGTCTAGCTGGCAGGCTTGTAATGCTCTGTTGAGTATTTGGAAAAAAATGTTGTCCTATGTATATATGTGTATATATTACACTTTCCACAAAGTTCTCTCAGGCTCTTCTCTGATGAGCTAAAGGTCTTCAGTGGCAATATCTGATTACTTGAATTTTCCAAAGGTTTGGTATTCCATTCAATGCTATAAGTAAGAAATGCTGGCCTCATAATTTAGATTCAGCTCCTTCGAATATAACGCATATAGGTTTCTGACAAGGCTTGATTATAACTTTCTCCCCAGAAAATTACATGGACAGTTAATTCTGATCTAATGTTTCCATATACATGTGGTTGAAGGATCGTCCTGTGAACACCAAATGCACCTGTGCTGCGAGGAAGTAGGGGGAGGTGACAGTGGAAGCGGCACTTACAAAGCCGGTCCGCTGACTCACCCAGAGAGCCCAAGATGCCCAGGACACCCAGTGCCAACAACCAGCTCCAGCGCCAAAACCATCTGAGCCTGTGCTGCAAGGGAGAAAGGGGAGGTGCTGGTGGGAGCAGCACCTACAAAACTGGCCTGCCAGCTCCCCCAGAAATCTCAATTACCAGCATTAGAACATTTTGTGCATGGACTCTAGAGATTAAAAGTAGCAGTGATAGAAGAAGAGAAGTGGAACTAAAATCATTATATTAACATTGCTCCCCCACTCTGGTGATAATTTGTTATAAATTACAAAAATTAGAAGATGTTGATGGCTGAATTGGATGAAGGTAGATAAAAACAGTTACCAATCAACCTAATTGGATTAATTGAGAATTTGAGGCCATATGGGAACTATGATTTTGATTACTTTTTGTATATTGATATTGGCTCTATTTCAGCTACACATGGAAAGTAATGGGACTGGGAGGGGAACTGTTGTTATGAATAGGAGAAATGATATGACAATGGATTCTGGAGATGTAGCGCCAATTGGAGTAGTGTGGGGCAAGGGGAGATATAGCATTAACAGGGTGGGAATACATCATAAGGGAAGGTGAGAACAATGCTTAATACCTATCCTGCCTTCCATACATCATGTTAACCCAAATGAACCGAGAGTCATCCCAACCATACCACAGACCTAACCTTGCTCCTTTGTAACGCCAGGTCGGTGAGGAATAAATCTCATGTAATCTATGATTTATTGGAGGAGGAAGATGCCGACCTGGCCTGCTTTATGGAAACCTGGCAGGGAGTAGATAATAATGTGACCTGGGCCAAAGCCCTCCGAGCTGGGTATACCATCAAGGAGCAGTTAGGGAAAGTGGGCGAGGGGGGAGTTGCCTTGGTCCACAAAAGCAACATCACTCTGACCAGGAAACCTGTCAGGAAAACAGTCCACATCAAATGTATTTACCTGACATAGAAGACTAGAGACAGTCTGGGGATTCTGTTAGTCTACCGTCCACCCCGTGGGCTAACAGACTCCCTGGCCGAGCTGACACAGCAGGTCTCGGAGCTGATACTGGAGTTTCCCAGGCTTATTGTACTGGGAGACCTCAGTATCCCCTTCGAGGCCGGCCATTATTGTTGTTGTTGTTGTTGTTATTATTATTATTATTATTATTATTATTATAATATCAGAAACTGCCCCAAGCAACAAAGCAATATTTATATTTCATCCATTATAAAGATAGGAGTCCAATGGGGCTGTGTCTCTTTTTCCACTAGATTCCAATGCTGATGGCATGAAAACTGACTTCATAACACAGGCTTGGAGGCAAAAGTATTTCTTCCTAATTAAAGTTTATCATTTATATGTGACCAGGTCTTTCAAGTCCATGTTTAGAATGAAGACCTCACAAAAACAACAGAAACATTGGCCCGTTCCAGATGGGCGTATAGTACGTCCTCAAGACATACTAGGGTTAGGAAGGGGCGTCACTTCCTGATGCCCCTAACCCTAGTACATATTGGGTACGTACAAAATGGCAGCGCCCGTTCCACATGGGTGCTGCCATCTTGACATAGCGGACGTGTACAGTCCACATGTCACATCCCGGAAGTGACGCCATGAGTGTGCGACTAGCGCCTCGCAGCACCACTTCCAGAGTGCAAAAAGAAGTGCCATTTTCGGGCTTCTTTTTGCCACGTCCAGGAACCACGTGGTTTGGCTGCTGTGGTTCCCGGATGCAGCAACCGGCAGCACCGGCAGACCGCTGCTTTCAGGCGGTCTGTAACGCGCCATTGTTTGAAAATATTGGAAACACTTAACATGGTAGAGGAGCACTGTTTTAATATCCACAGTATTCTGACTAGTAGAGATTATAGCCTGCAATTATAAGGGAGAACCTTTTTGCCATTTCATTTGGATTAGAAAAGACCTATAGATTTTACAGTACACAGATCTTATTACACAAAGAAGCTCTTTTTTTACAAAGTCTTTTTGGCTCACCTAAGCCCTCCTTGTCCTCTATCTAACTGGTAGTCTTTCTAAGCAACATTGGCATTGTGAGGATGGTGGAGGACAGCTGTAAAAGCACAGACTTTTGGTGTTCAGTTGTAGCAGTATGCGTGAAATAAACAATGCACTGAAGTTTGAGCTAGAAAAGAGCATGGTGCTCTAGACAATCATACTGAAACTATGTGTGCCTGCCTACAAAATTCAAGGTAAATAACAACTGTATCCAGCATATTAAAGAAACATAGATCTATAAATTTGGCTACTAAGATGGAAAACACAAGAAACGTGGAGGCTAGTGTAATAAAAAAAATCATCCCTGAATGCATTTTGAAGGAAGCTTTCCAGTGGTCTTTAGTTGGTTCAAAATGGTTTTGTTTACTTATGTGAGGGTTACATAATCTGGTGATTATAAACTGGAAATGGCTTGAAGACACAACAGTAACAACAACACTTGTTTGTTGCTGAGGATTGGGGAAGCATTTATAGGAATGTCTTCCTCAGTTGACAGACTAGTAGTAGTAGTCGTAGTAGCAGTAATAAACAATAAATTTTATTTCTTGCCTGCCTCTCCTCAAGGTGGAGTACAGCATGTTCAAATATAAAACACAATGGAAAACAAATAAAACCAACAGTTAATACACAATACTATAAAGCTGATATAATACACTCATAGTGCACATTCTTTAGGATATACAAATTTAAAAAGTCCTAATTTAAAATTGACTGAATAGGTCTGAAGGAAGTGATATGTCTTTAATGGTTATTTAAATGCAGTAAGCATTTTCAACAGCCATATCTCTTCCGGCAGGTCATTCTACAGTTCAGGGGCAGCAGACAAAAAGGTCTTCTGGGAAACCATTGCCAGTCTAGTCCTAGTCGGTTGGAGTAAACATATCCCACATAATGGCTGGTTACATACCGGCAGTTGGGACGTCCGGAGGACGTCCCATTTTAAAAAAGGGGCGTCTCTTCTAGACGCCCCTGAGTCTAGTACGGACTGTGTCCGTACAATATGGCGCCGGCCCTTCTACATGGCCGGCGCCATATTGACGTATCGGACGCTGAGCGTCCGAACGTCGTGCGGCCCTAATGACGTCACGAATGCGCCCTTGGCGCTTCGCGACGTCATCAGTGCGCCGCGGAAAGAAGCTCCGAAATGGAGCTTCTTTTTTGCTCCGCGCGGGAGCTGTGCGGTTTGGCTGCTGCGCGGAGCAAATGGTGCTGGCGGGGGAGCGCCGCAAAGCGGTGGTTTGTATTCCGCCAATAACATGACTAGTCTTACATATTATGCAGCTTAACATGGGAAGGGAAGATGTCTATGTTGCATCAACTCAAGGAGCAAAATATTTGCATATATCTCTCTGTTTGGTAAACAACTCCCCTATCTGTAATTTGATAAATTTGTATATACTACTAAAGAGCTCATTCTGTCAGGATATCCCCAGAATAGCTTCACCACCTTGGACAGTTCTAATAAAATTCAAACTAAGAGGCTGTATGCATGGGCCAAAAGGCTTGCCCATACCCCCATCATCCTGCTGAGATAACGCAGGCCAAAAGCCCCTGGGCCAGGAATGGGTAGACCAGATGCCATTTTGCCAGACCTGACCCAATGTTGACCCAACTGGCATTTAGCCCAGTTTTAAATAACCGTCTGTCTGTGATGGCGTTATCCAGAAAACCCACTGCAACAGCCAGTAGTTCAGATGACCACACACACCCCTCTTACCTACCAGTGCGATTTACCTTCCTGGCCCCAGTCATGACCTGCTGAAGGGGGTGCTTGGCCACATGGGGGAAGCCAGGCACCCCATTTTCGCCATGGCAGACTAGAAGGAGAACAGCAGTGGCGGTGACAGGGGAGGTAGTGGTGGCTACATGGCATGGCAGCAGGTGGGTGTCTGAACACTTGCTCATCACCACACCAGATCAGATAAGTGCCAAGGCAGGAACAGTTGGCGTGTCATATCCTGCCTGTGTGTTTGCACCCTAAAACTTGGATTCTAAGTTCCATTGACAATGGAGGTAGGAGCTTCCACTTTTCATGTGCCTCCGGCACCTTAAAAGACCACTTGTTCCATAGCTGAACACAGCATATTCACAAATTCTAAGGTTTTGTTGGAATCTCTTTTCTTTTAATCTGAACTTGTTGGTTTGACATTTTCCCCTCAGACAGAACAGAGAACAGCATTGATTCTTAATCAATGTTATAGCCCTTCAAAAACTGAATAACAGCTATTATATTGCCTCTTAATCATCTCTTCCTCAGATTTAACATACTCAGATCCTTCAGTTTTTCCTTACAAGATTTGGTCTTCAGGTCTCTCACACACTGTCATCTTCTTCCACTCAAGTTTACCAATGTCCTTAAACTGTGGTACTCACAACTAGGCACAGAACTCCAGATACAATCTGACCAAAGCAGCATAGAATGGTATTGCTATTTCTTGTGGTTGGGACACTTTGATTAGGCAACCTTTTAGTTGTTGGCATTACACTTTTCCTTACTAAACTGGGTCCCTCCACATATACCTGGGAGAAGCTGAGGTAAAAAACATACACTTAATGATTTGAATATTACAGCCTAATTATTTTACCTACATAGAATGAAAAATATACACAATGATATTTGTACGTTATCAGCATATTCAGGCTAACAAGCTTCACAGAACTTTTCATCAAACAGAGAGAAATGTAGCCAAGCTATTTTACTTACAGCCACAGTTGATGTATTGTCTGCACCATTCAGGTTTCAGATGGGTTGCTTGGTGTTCAGGAAATGTTTCTAAACACTTCCCATATTAAAGCATTCTGCAAATAAAAATAATAATTTGATGAAAAAGTGTTCCAGGATCGGTAAACACGATGTGAGTCTGTCTTCCTTAAGAATGCTTCTAGGTGATGTTTTTATTCTGCAGTCCTCCTTCCTGGTAAAACTTTTCCTGGGGAGTAGTCCAGACATTGTCGTCTACTCCTTCTAAATCTTTTATGTTCTCCCCTTGCTTCTCCCCTGGCTTCTTTCATTATTTTTCTTGATGTACAAGATTTTTCTTGACTCTTTTAGGGGCAATCTGTTTGAAAGCACCTGACTCCTAACTAGAATAGGATGACATTTGGGGCTGTAACCCTTTCAGTGTCTCTAACCTCTGCCAGACAGTTAATTCTGTGCATTTGTAGTAAAATGTTTACTGAATTGGCATAATCATTCTGAAATTATTCAAAATAAATTATGCTTCTTAAACTCTGGTACCAGCATAGCAATAACAGTCTATCATGTTATACTATATAGTTATCAAGGTCTATGTGATGACATTTTAAAGAATATTATGCATGATTTAAATGGAGAAATATAGGAATATAGGAGAAAGCTGCTTCAGAATTTCATGGCCTTCTGGCAAGGTTCATGCTGTTTTGCAAACCCAATGAACCAAAACAAACTAACAAAAAATAGTTAGTTCCTGAGGGAGATCTATGTGGTGATAACTGCAGCTTCAGGCTGGATATAACATTGTATTGCAGGTTGCAGCAAGATGTATGTACATTTTTTAAACAGAAAATTAAAACCTTGATGGATGTAACCACTTTGTGATACTTTGAAGAAACCTGAATGCTGGTTACAGGCTTTCACTCCTGCCAGCTGCTAAAGCTAAGTTGTTTATCCTTATAGATGCTGCATAACCAATTTATATGGCCTGTTGGAGCTTAGACACTCCTTAGCAGGCATTACTCTAAAAGGGCTTGAGGAGTTAGCTTTCACTGTGTCCATGGAATCATGAAACCCTGTGGAAATTACAGCCTTGTGATAACGATCCAAATTTCCATGAAGCTTAACTCACAAACAGCTTTGAAAATGTGTGTTCTTGCTTGGAGGAATTGGTGGAAGGAGGGGAGAAGCAAGACCATGCATACCTGTGCAGTATTATACACTTACTATGCACAGTAGGTGAGAAGAGAATTTTAAAGAAGTAGGCACAAGTACAGCAACATGAGTTGAGCCACATTTCTCTTTGGATTTCAAAACAACAGGGACAGAAACTTCTGGTCTGGTCTCTGTGTAGAAATCTTTAGAACACTGGTTTATGTCTAAACTTTTATCTGCATCTCCAGGATACAGCAAGAACTATGATCCTGTTGTCCATCTTTTACCATGCTGTGGTAACAAAAGAAATAAAACTAAAAGCTGGTGTGATTTTGTTTTTCAAAGCAAAAGCTACAGCACAACCTGTATCAGATTGAAGGATTTGCTACTTGCTTTTATGACTTCAGAGTAAACTACGTATTTGTTCTAAATAGCAAGCTCAGAGGAGAGGTTTAAAAGACTTTGCATTGTTCATAGAGTCTCTCAAGCATACTGAGGGTGGAATTCCATCTGTTCAATCCAGTTCAGTTCAGTGAACTGGTTCACTTTCAGTGGTTCACTGGGCTGTGACACTTTGTAGAAATTAAGCTAAATTAGAAAAAAAAAAAAAAGCTTTACATTATCATTTAAGAGGCTGCATGGCAAGATAACCAAAAGGTGCCATTGCCTCAGTTTACTCCCCTTTATGGAAAAGACATTTTATCACATACTATTATGGATGAAGGATGTGCCCATTTGTCTGCTGCCTTATACTTCCATCTTTAAACATGCTGTGTAGAATAACTGTGTAACAAATAATAGGATTTGCTACAGTGTAATATGTTTAGAATTAAGGGTAAGTTTGATAGGATATTTCTCTGTGTGTGTGAGAGAGAAAACATACACATTGCAAACTGCTCACAATGAATACAGCTCTCTCTTAGACTGCATGCTTACTCACTCCTGTATGGATCTCCACACAGTATGAGAGATTTAACAGCAAAACAACCTTTTTGGCAACTTGAATAGGAAGTATGCTCTCTAGCTGATTGACTAGAATTCCACTTTGTTTGACTGAATGCCTTTTTTAATCAAGCAAGTCAGCATAATCCAAATTCTTTGCCTAACTAGCAAAGCATTTTTTAAAGAAAGGATGAAATGCCAAATGTGAAAAGTACATATTTTCTAATAAAAAAATTACATTGCATTAATTGAGCCCTAGATATAATTAAACAAATGTGAGTCCCATTAATCCCATGGGAACTGAGAGGCATAGAAATGTTAGTAAAACTCAATAATTTAAGTCCTTTTTTCAATCTAGAATCACCACAAGTGTTTCTAGCGCTGACCCAAGATATACTGTTGCCTGAGAAAAAGGACAAGGTGGGGTGATACATGTAGTTCTGTCCTCCAAGAGAAGAAAATGGCCAGAAATGTGGGAGAGGGGGGCTGTTACTAACATCCCCAAGCATCTGCTGTAGCTTCACCCAGTCCAGTGCTAGAGCTGGCCTGAGCCTTTCACTAGTTGGTGGTATTGGGAAGATATAAGTGATCGGTATTTCTGTATTTTAAGAGTTGTTCTGTAGGTCTCACTTATCATTTTCTTCCTCTTTTATGATCAAGATTTTAAATGGAGGAGAATAAATTGGTCAAAGTGGAATGTAGCAACTGACATTGGGACCTGGTTTGCTTATGTATGCAATAAATGTTTAAGTAGAACAGTTGTGAGCCTGAAAGGAACATGTAACTCCAAGCAGCCATAGCATGGAAAGAAGGTGAGCAACTGGGTACATCATGTTCTGAAGCTCCATCCCACCCCCCACACCCACCCCCTTTGATAACAGACATTAACAAGGTATCGCAATCCTAATATACTCTTTGTGGACACATTTACATCTACAAGTGTTTATACTCTTTAATTTTGCAGGCAAATTATATAGATATTTCACAATAAGGGCAATAAGACCCAAAAAGTGGTATCCAACATTCTAGGAGTGCTACTGCATCTGGAATTTTAAAAGGTTGTAGGCACTGTCACAAAAATGTCTACCAGGATGAGATGCGTCTGGTCATAAAATATATAGTTCACAAGCATAAACTGCTGAAGCTAAAAGAAACATAACAGGTTTGTCAGACTGGTTCCTCTTTCACTTGCCACCCACAGTGTATCCCAGGAGCAATCAAATTACTTCTTTGTTCTGGACCAGCTACATTTGAATCAAGATCCATTCAGGTGTCATATCTCCTTTAGTGTTGCCTTACTCTGTTCCAACCTGACACCTAATTTTCTCTCGTCCTTATGTGTGTGCATGGTTGCATGTGCTAAGTGTGTGTGTTGATTTCCCCTTATAAATAAAACTCATTATTATTGGTTATTTGCCTCTGGAGTTCTTAACTTGGTATACATAGGGATTGGTTCATTGGCTATGTTATCCAGCCACCCTTTGAGGCAAAATGTAATTCTCCTAATTAATCACATTGTTTGGAACTGTCTATCCCAGAACAGGTCCCCCTTCAGGGTAACAATCCCTTCCTCAGCATTGTTGTTAACACCATGATTCAGCAGAAATGGAAGGTTTCCAATCATCAGTGTGGTCCTTTCTTTTGAGCCTTATAATAGTTTCCCTCCTTCATGAAGTGAGAAAACTGCTTATCTGTTACACTGCAGAGGAACACAATATGATTTGCAAAACCTTTGATTTTGGGTTAGACCAGACGGGCAGGAAAAAGCAGCTGAAAATTGAATTTTCCAAAAGCTGGTTGAACCCCCTTTTCCACCAGCCGTTCCCAAGGCAGCCTGAATGCATAGTGCATTGTCAAGCTGCACCACTGGGTAATTTTTTTGTCATCTCCCTACCATGCATGCGCGTCATTGCACAAATACACTGCCAGTGACAGCCTGCTGTCTAGATGCTATCCCATTGGGTGGCTGCACCTCTGATTGGCCACACAGTCACGCCTGCAAACCTCCACTGGTACAGGGCATCAGGGCATTGGTGTGCCATTACTGGCAAAGCACAATCATGGGGAGCCCCCTCTTCAAGTCCCCTTAACTCCCCTTCACCCCATGCCCCCTCTTGGACTGTCTGGTTTGTGGATGCTCTAATTACATCCAATGGAGGTGTCACACTTTCTCTTTTTTACCTTGCCTCCCCGATTGCTTGGGTATGGTGAATGCTTTCTGGGGTAAACTGAAATATTCCAGCTTCTTTTTGCTCAGTTTTTTAGTCCCAGAGCACAGTTTCAATCCAGTTTCTGCCCATTTTGAAACCATTTTATTTGGCCCGTGTGTTTCAACCTTTTGCCTTCAAAGCAGTAGCTGAAAACATAGCTTGAATGGAATTTTTGTTCTCTAGCATAGCAGCAATTCGTTTGCTCAAACAAATTTTAGGGTAGAAAGGGAAGAATGTGCAATGGGAGTTGGGAGCATACAAACGTGTGGCCTGTTTCAAGTATAAGAAGTTTTATGCTTGAATCAGCCCAGTACCTCCCTACTTTCATTAGCTCCAATCCAATGAAAAAGAAGTTGAGCATCTCTTCCAGCAAAGACAGAGTCAACACCATTTTGTGTGTGTGTATGTGCGTGTACATGTTATGTGCTTTCAAGTCACCCATCAGCCTATGGTGATCCCATGAATTCTACAGGGTTTTCTTAGGCAAAGAATACTCAGAGGCAATTTGACAGTTCTTTCCTCTGAAATATCATCTATGGCACCTGGAATTCATTGATGGTCTCCATCCAAGTACTAACCTGCTTAGTTTCCAAGAACAGACAGGATCTGGTGTCCTTAGTGTACTTATGTGTTCTTAGCATATTTAGCACAATTACAGTGCTATTACTTTGGTGTTTCACCACTGAAAGCTGATACTCCATTTATACACATTTATCTGTGTGGATGTGCCTTCAGGTCATCTGTTATGGGACTCCCATGGATTTTATAAGGTTTTCATAGATATGGAATATTCAGAGGTGGTTTTGCCTGCTCCTTCCTGTGATGTATTGCCTACAGCACCTGGTATTACGTGGCAATCTCCCATACAAGTATTAACCAGATCTAAACCTGCTTAGCTTCCAAGATCAGACAGGATCTGGTGTCTGTAGGGTATTTAGACCCTATTTAAGCACATACTCACATATATTTTATGAATAGATTTGATCTTCACAGCCAGACAGCTCATCCTTGCAGCACGGCAGAACCAGAGGCAGTCAGTTTTCCTTGTGAAGGAAAGAAGCAACAACAGATAGAAAAAAATGACTATTTCCATTCACTACTGCTGGTAGTTGAGCAAGTCCAATTCTTTCTGCACAGTAGGGTTATCAAAACCAGTGGATTCAAACTACAGAAATTCCTGATGGTAAGAGTTGCTTGACAGTGGAACACTCTCCCTCCGAGACTAGTGGAGTTTTCTTATTTGGAGGTTTTTAAAGAGAAGCTGGATTATTATTATTCTTTATTTATATAGCGCTGTACATAAAACAATAAATATATAAGAGAAAGCCTGCCTATGTCATACAATCTAAAAGATAATAGGAAAATACATCTAAAATACATAGCAATGTATTTTATGTATTATATGTATTATGTATTATATGGATGGCCATATGTCAGGAATGCTTTGATAGTGTATGTCTGCATGGCAAAGGGTTAGACTCGATGACCTTGTGGTCTCTTCCAACTATGATTATATTAGTATTAAGTAAGGAAGAACATCAGGGCCATCTGCTCTCAGGTGGTGGTATCATCGGGGCTCTCTGGGCCTTACTTATAATGATGACAAGAAGATGGCCCATTCCAACTGGACTGCAGAAGACCAAGATTTTAGGGTAGAAGACATTTACCTAACATTTTCACACATTAATGGAATCATAATAAAAATAAGAATCAGTGCCTGAATGCTGTTGTTTCCTTCTCCTTCTCCTTCTCCTTCTTCTCCTTCTCCATCCCATATTTTTTTTTCTTTTGTGTTGTGTCTGTTAGACTGTAAAACTGAGGGCAGTGAATGTCTTGATCTGTGCACTGCTAAGAGTCTTTCTGAAATGCTTTCAACTGGTTATTGATGCTATGTTAACTCTGAATAATGGCAATCTTATCACAGGGTTTCTTCAGGAAATGAATTCCAAGGAAGTTTGCCATTGTCTTCCTTTTAGGCTGAGAGAGTGTGACTTGCCTAGGGTCACCCAGTAGGTTTCCATGGCTGATCAGAGATTTGAACTTTGATTTCCCAAAGCTCTACTCCAATGTTCAAACCACTACATCATGCTTAGCCTCTGAAATAACTGAGAACATATATCATTAACTTTCTATTCTACAGGTTTTTTAGATCCTCCTAGATATTTTCAGTCATTATAACAGCATAAATATATTCATATCTGCTCACCAACAAGAGCCAGTGATTTTATTAGAACATGTTTTCAGATGAGAGTGTGTATAGAATGACAATCTATGTTTCTGATACTTTCATAATGGTTGTTATATGGCTTCTGTGCTTTTTCCCCCTCCTGATCTTTACTTTTAGACTGAGGTGTTTCCAGAAGGGCCTCATATCTAGCAGTCACCCTGTTAAGGAAAATGCAACATGGGATATACAGTAATAGAAATAAAACATGTATGTGAAAGTCACAATGACTAAGCAAGAGCAATTAAGAAGCCACACAGGTGAAAAAGCTAATGTAATTTAGAAGTCTTGAAAGTCAAGGACAGAATTATAGAATGTACAATTGGAAACACCTGAGATTCATTAACTGTACAAGGTGAAATGATGAAATTCTTAAGTATGGGTTGAACTATGTGAACCAATCAAAATGAATGTACACGCCCACTGGGTGGAAACTGACTAAGTGGGTGGTGATTAACAATGGCTATAATAATTGCTATGTTTGCCAATGTTTTGTGTGGGTAGCTGTGAGTAGTTTGGAGATATTGGAGATTGTTGAGGG
Organism: Sceloporus undulatus; assembly: GCF_019175285.1. Taxonomy (NCBI): domain Eukaryota; kingdom Metazoa; phylum Chordata; class Lepidosauria; order Squamata; family Phrynosomatidae; genus Sceloporus; species Sceloporus undulatus. The sequence goes on along the minus strand of NC_056525.1, from coordinate 193,641,129 downwards.
CATTAGTATTTGTATATAGTAGAATAAAGTAGATCTTTTATATAAGACTACTGAGTTGTCTGGTATCTTGAGTGAAGACACAAGAGCCAGCAGGATCCTGGAGAAGTTTGGAGACTTCTGAGGAAAAAGATTGAGAAGGCTTGGAGAGTTTGTCAGGGTCTTCAGCCTATTCTCTGAAACTCTGCTGCTTTGGAGAAAAGCATTAACCACTGATCAAAGCTGATCAGCACTGCTGCGTAACAAGGTGGTGAGTTAGAGCCAGAGGTGAAGAGCTACAGCTCCCATCATCCCTGACACACCCTACCTCATTCATAGGATTTTACACAAGATTATATTGTCTTTTATTTGTAACATTCCCATGTTTTTCCAGCCTTTTTTCTTTTTTAAAAAAAAGTATTAAGAGGGAAAAGGTAGAATCAATGCAGAGTACTTTTCCACTGGTAGTAATAGCTGTTGAGTGTTGAGAGCCAGTGTCATATACTGTAGTGGTTTGTGTGTTGGACTAGAACCCTAGAGACCAGAGTTCAAATCCCCATTCAGCCATGGAAAACCATTTTGTGACCTTGGGCAAGTCACACTCTTTCAGCCCCAGAGGAAGGCAAAGGCAAACACCCTCTGAACAAATCTTGCCAAGGAACCCCTGCGATAGGTTTGCCTTTGGGTTGTCATAAGTCAAGATGACTTGAAGGCACATAGCAACAAGTAGTAGCTTATGCCAATTTAGATGTGACCTATACATCTCTACCTGGTTGCTTCCTCAACTAAGAGCAATTCTCCTGAAGACTTGGGATATAAATTTTAAATAATTAAAATGGAATGTGGTATGATGGGAAAAAAGCATGAAAAATTTCAGCTTTAAAATCATGGCCCTAATTTCTTTTGCTCTAAATGATGCTTCTAAATAGCCTCTTGTCTGGTCAGAAGGTTAGTAAGAATTACATAGAAATGTGTAAGTAAATAAAATATATATACTGACAGTCATCTACACAGAGGAAGCAAAATGAATCACCAGAGGAGAAAAGAAAACACAAATTTGCATATAATGGTCTATTTACATGAATTGAAATGTAGAAATGTTTATTGCGATTTATATAGAGTAGTGGTTTGTGGCTTCTTATCACAATACAGAAGATTGTGATCAGGTGACCTGTGTGCTTCGCTGTAGTTCTTTCTCTTTAAACCAAGCCATGATTGGACAGAGGAAATCTTCATATTATTATTATTATTATTATTATTATTATTATTTCCCGCCTCTCCCTGCGGATCGAGGTGGGATTACAGCAAAGAATAAAAACCACAATACAATACAAAATACAACATTATCTAAAAATACAGTCAGTAAAACAACAATATTACTACCAATCACTAAAAAGGCCACGGCTATAAATGCTTTATGGGAAGTTGCAGTTAGTCTAGTTTTCATATATTCCAATAGCTTCTTCCATGAAGTTCTAAGTATGCAGGATGGATTGTGTAGGGAGAGGCGTTCCCTTAAGTAACTTGGGACCAAGCCATGTAGGGCCTTAAAGGTAATAACCAACACTTTGTATTGCACCCAGAAGCTGATTGGCAGCCAATGAAGCAATCTTAATATTGGAATAATATGGTCAGATCTTGATGTTCCTGTGACCAATCTGGCTGCAGCATTTTGGATCAATTGAAGCTTCTGAACTTGGTACAAAGGTAGCCTCATGTAGAGTGCATTACAGAAATCGAGACAAGAGATTACCAGTGTGTGTACTAGTGCTTCAAAGTCCCTCTGGGCCAGGTAGGGGTGCAGTTGGTGTATCAACTGAAGATAAATGGCTACCTTCTGTGAAATAATATACATGACCACTATAATAATAGAGAAACTTCAATAAAGTGGCAATGCTTGTCCTTTCCCATATCACTTCTGTTAGTCCACCAATATGCCACAAATGACTTCCATATGTATGTGCAGACAGGAAGGTAAAGTGTTGTTAACCACTAATTTTATCATTGCTCTAAATCATTTATAGTCCCTAGATACTGTGCCTTAAGCTTGTAACTCTGATGACAAAACAGGATATGGCTGGTATCATCGTCATGAATTATGATGTTGTAGGTCTGACTCAAGACATCACTATTCACTTTTGTGGTTATTGTGCAGGTGGGAAATCTCTTCTGATCACACAACAACCAATAGTGCTTTCCAAACCTACCTTTTATGCAGTGGAGCTCCCTCCCACAAAACTGCAATTTCCATGTTTCTGAAGAGTAGGGTGATGAGTGGAGGTGAGTCCAGCTATTGTGTTTGCAATATTCATTTATAATTGGCCCCTCTGAACACAAAAAAGATACATTAGCAGCTATCTTACTGCTGCCTACAATTCTTAGAATCCATTCTATGATGCTTCACTAATCAACAATAATAGTTTTTGTTTCTTTTTGCAGGGAAGTTCATCAGAGCTGACTCAGTCCATTACTCCACTTATGCATATTAGAATGCTATACTTGGGTTTCTCTAATGGCCTTTCCCAACCTGGAGATCTCCAAAGGTATTGCTATACTTATCACCCCCAGCCATAGCCAGGTGAAGCAATGCATCAGAAACACAACACACCAGGATGGCACTAGTTTGAGGGAGGTTGCATGAAGCTGAGTAGCCAAACTCTCTTTGCAGGAGGGTAAGTTACAGTTTTCAGGCTAAGGTATATATATGTACACAAGCAGATCACCTTGTTCGAAAACCACTTCAACAATGATGGTTTCCTCATAATAATCCTGGGAACTATAATTTAATGGAGAATTTTCTTAAGCAACATTTTCAGATATCTGAACTTTGGAAAGCTACCTTGTTGGACTACAGCTTCCAGAATTTCCCAGCCAGTATGGCTACTGATTATGCTGTCTGTGGGGTTCTAAAAGTTGTTGTTATTGGCAAAAAATCCTATTCCTAGCCCCCAAAAGATCAATGAGATATATGTGTTGATTTATCATTCACTAAATAAGTCAATTAGTCCATGCTAGGTGAAACTACCAACTTAGATTCAGGGCTGAAAATAATTTTTGTTAATCTTTGAAGTAACTTGCATACTGAGAAAATATATAATGAGATATTTAGAAGCACTGCAAGGAGGCGGGGACAGACTAAGGAGTACCCTATCACATTACCTTGTTATACCACTAAATTCCACTTTAGCTGTCATAGCCACATTCTGTGAAATTCTGGGGTTTGTAGCCTAATAAGGCCCAAGAGAACTCTAGCTACAAATTCTAAGTAATCCTCCCTAAACTGAAAATCCCAGGATTCCATATGATGTTGCCATGGCAGTTAAAGTGCAATATAGCACTATAAAAGTGTAAGTGTGAGATGGTCCTGTGCACAGGGGGGTTATTTGTTTACTGCAAATCTCCTAAACTGAACATGCAGAAAAGATGCTGCAGAAAGGAAATATGAGGAGAAAATTCATAGAGGGCAGGGAAGAATATTTAACCACACCCAATGGCTTCAGAGATCATTTTCTGGAGCTAGGCTTACTTCCAATAACCTTACTAGTTTTTTTTTAAAAACTATGGAAAGGGAGATTTGTAGGGGAGAACTTTTGTATGGAGAAAGAACTATGCACCCCTTTTCTCCTCACCAAGTCAAAGACCTGAGAGTTTTCCTTGGAGCATGACTGGAGATCCCAGTGTTAGCTTTAGCAAGAAGGAAACTCCATTTGGCATGTTCAAAATGCTGATAGGCTAGAAAAAAATATTTGAGCTTTGATAAACTCTCATGTTCTTTCCATTATTTCAGATATTTAACTCATCTCTTAAACTCTTAAACAGACACAACCTTTGCTCAGGAATATCACAATGAATATCACAACAGAGCAGAGTATACTTCATATACCAGAATTGGTGGTTTTTGATCCAAGATTATAGACCAGTTTTAGGAATTGTTCCAGAAGTATATCCCCAAGCCCTGATTAGTTTGGGATGTTGGGATAATGTCCTGCGGGACTAGAATTGATTATAATTGTTTGTAACAGCTGCCAATAACTGCAATTCTACATTATGGTTACAAGAGTAATCTCTCTCATGGGAACATGGTTTACAAAATGAAAAGAATTTACAAAAAGCAAAAGGATTATTGCTATAATAAAACTGATCTCTAAATTATGGCAGAGTGCCACAAATTCCTCTTCATGCACATAAAAACAAAACAAAACAAAAAACATATGGAAAAGATTGCTAGAATAAATGCTTATTCCATGGATTTAGGTTTATGGGATGACATAAACTCACACAAGGGAATAATCATCTATATCTTGTATTGTTGCCCAATATGTAGTACTCAGTGAAACACAGGAAGCTGCTTTATACCAAATCAGACCAATTGAATATCTCAAGTTGCATCTATACTGCATAATTAATGCAGTTCAACACTACTTTAACTGCAATGGCTGAATGCTATGGAATGCTGAGATTTGTAGTTTTATGAGAGATTTAGCCTTCTCTGTCAGAGAACTCTGGTGCCACAGCAAACTACAAATCCCAGGATTCCATAGCATGGCAGTTAAAGCAGTATCAAACTGCATTAATTCTGGAGTGTGGCAGCAACCTTAGTCAGTACAGGTATACCTCATTTAATGAAATGTATGTGTTCCTCAGCTTTATTTCATTAACAGAAAAATTGGTACCAGAGGCAGAAATAAGAAAGAAAGAATTGGGATAGGTCCCTACACCACAACAGAGAAGAGTAATCAAACGAGTTTCAGCAAATGTTGAAGTCCAAATTAACAATATGCACCTATGAAATGAAACAACTAGGTAGGTAAACCTTCCATAATTAACATTTTTAAACATCTAGTACCATGAAACATTCTGAACTACGTGAAGGCTTATTTCAAAATACACCAAGGGATAATTTTCCTTTCACCATCCTCCACTACCCTTATGATTTCCATTTTGGTGGCCAAACTTGTAGATCTATATTTTTTTAACCTGCTGGGGACAGCTGGTGGGGAAGGTTTGTCTGATTTCAATCTGTTTTGCTTTTCACACATGCTCAGTGTGGGATTTTAGACTGAGATGTTGTTTACCTTGGGTGATGTAGGCAGGCAGAGCAACAGTGGTATTAGCTAGAGTGGAATTTCTGTGTTTTCCTGCACAGGCTTCATTATTATTATTATTATTATTATTATTATTATTATTATTAACCTTTATTTATAAAGCGCTGTAAAATTCTTTACATTGTTTACTACAGGTGTGCAGTTTGATACAGAAATTTTTATCCAACCATATTTCACCATCCTGCCCTCAAGTCAGTCTCAATTCATGGCAACCCTGTGGATGAGACATCTCCAAGACCCCCTGTCTTCCACTGTTCTGCTTAGTTCCTGCAAATTCATACCTCTGACTTCCCTAATATAGTCCATCCATCTAGCATGCAGCCCTCCTCTCTTTCTACTTCTCTCCACCTTGCCTAGGATTATTGTTTTTTCCCAATGAGTCTTGCCTTCTCATGATGTGTTCAAAGTATGACAGCCTCAGTTTTATCATTTTGGCTTCCAGGAAGATTTCTGGCTTCATCTGTTCTGGGAGCCACTTGTTTGTCTTTTTGGCTGTCCACGGGATCCTCAGCACTCTTCCCCAGCACCACATCTCAAATGAATTGATTTTCTTCCCATCTTCTGTCTTAATTGTCCAGCTCTCACATCTGACATAGTAACAGGGAGTACAATGACTTGTATGATTCTAACTTTTGTCTCAATTGTATATCTTTGCATTTTAGGATCTTTTCTAGTTCTTTCATAGCCACCTCCTCATACTTTTCTTCTAATTTCCTGGCTGCAATCCCCGTCTCTATCAATGTTTGATCCCAGGTATGAGAATTCTTTTACTATTTCTTCATTGTCTAAGTTGAATTTCCTTAAATTCTCCATAGTGGTTATTTTTGTTTTCTTTGTGTTCTACAGTAAGCCTTTGCCTTTGCACTTTCTTCCTTGATCTTCTTTAGTAGTTGTTCCAGGTCTTTGAGGTTTACTGCTAGTATTATGGTGCCATCTCCATATTTTAGGAGACTATCACAAGCAAATCGGTCAGCCTGAGAAGGGGATGAGCATGGGCTGAAATTTTTGAAAAATTTGCTAAGATTAGGTGTTATTGCACACTTCCGTGCTCATATCAGTGGCATCACATCTCGATCTTAGCCATCCCAAACCCAAGCCATCCTTCTCCCGTATTTCACAAAGAATGGGAGTTAACTGTTCATGGTGAAGGATGGGAGAAGGACGGACTGGGATTGGGATCGCTAAAATTAGGATGCAATCCCTCCAGTCTGAGCACAGAGGTGTCCAATAATACCCGATCTTAGCAAATTTTTCAAAATATCAGCCTGTTCTCAGGCTGATTGATTTGCCGGTGTGATAATCTCCATAGATTGTTAATATTCCTTCCTCCTATTTTCACTGCTCCTTCTTCTGTGTCCAAGCCTACATTTCTTACAATAAATTCTTCATATAAGTTAAACAGCTAGGGTGATAAAATGTAGCCTTGTCTGATCCCTTTGCCAATTGAGAACCATTCAATTTTTCTGTGTTCTGTTCTGACAGTAACTTCTTGTTTTGAGTACAGAGTCTTCATCAGGACTGTCAATTGTGTTGGCACTCCCATGTCTTTAAGGGCATTCCATAGCTTTCCATGCAGTCAACTGCTTTGCTGTAGTCTATAAAACAAATGCTAATTTTCTTTTGGAATTCCTTGGTGCTCTCCATTAGCTATTGTATGTTTGGAATGTGGTCTCTAGTGCCTCTTCCTTTCCTGAATCCCACTTTGACCTCTGGGATTTCTCTATGTGTGTATAGTTGGAGTCTATGGCGGGTTATAGACTGCCACTTGGGACGTCCGCAGGACGTCCCATTTTTAAAAAGGGGCGTCTCTTCTAGACGCCCCTGGGTCTAATACGGACTCTGTCCGTACAATATGGCGCCAGCCGTTCCACACGGCTGGCGCCATCTTTACGTATCGGACGCTGTGCGTCTGAACATGTCGCGGCGCTAATGATGTCGCGAGTGCACCAGCGGCGCTAATGACGTCGCGAGTGCGCCAGCGGCACCTCACGACGTCATTAGGGCACTGCAGAAAGAAGCTCCATTTTGGAGCTTCTTTTTTGCTCCGTAAGGGAGCCGCGCGGTGTGGCTGCGACGGCTCCCTTACGGAGCAAACGGCGGCGGCGGCAGACCGCCTCAAAGCGGCGGTCTATAATCCGCCCCAGTTGCAGAATTTTGAGCATGCTTTTGCTTGTGTGGCAGATTACTGCTATGGTTCTAAAGATGCTACCACCTTTTGTGTCTCCTTTTTGTTGATAGGAATGTATATTGATAGTTTCCTATATGTTGGCCATAATTTTGTTTTTCATATCTGTGGACATATGTTGGTTAGAGTGGAGTTGATTCTGTCAATGTGGATTACAGCAGGTCAATAGGAATATTGTCTGTTCCTGCCTTCCAATGTAGCTGCTACTAAAAAGGATGAGGAAGAAAAGTCAGGTGTAAACAAAGAAGAAGATTTTGTAAAGAGAAGTTTCTTTATCAGTGGCTTTGTTACCTAGGTACACCTGTATTGTCTTCCAACACAAACTGGTAGCAACTCTGCAGGGTTTCAGGTAAGGGATTTTCCCAGCCTTTCCTGGAAAAGCCAGGGACTGAAACCAGAACGCAAACACGTTCTACACCATACTACAATCCTTTGCCTGGTGACAAAAGACTTGGGTCCCGTGAAACCACTGTGAGCCTTTGTGTGCGCCTCTGCAGATAAACAGAAAGAACCCAGCCAAAGACAATCAATTTGCATAGTGGTTATGTCAAAATGACATTGAGAGATTGCTTGTTCCACACATTTTATGGATATTTGTGCCAGAAGACAGTATTGTATCTGGCACAAAACTGGGTACCTAAAAAAAATGTTTTCAAGAACTAATTTAAGGCAGGTTTCAATCACTGAAAGAGAACTGCTTAGAAAAAGGTATGTATATTAAGATATGCATTCTGCATATATGCTAGTTTCCCTGAATATTTTTAAAAACAGAGGGGTAAGCACCAACTTTTATAGTAAATAAGTAAAATATAGGTAGTATCTGCTGAAATCTCAGAGCATTAGAGAGGAAACTAAAGAGAAGAAGCAGTTAGGGTGATCCAACTTTTTAATAGCCTACAGAATTCCTTGGCAACTGTTTGCTGGCACTTGCTTTTTACAAATTTAACCAACTCGATTCTTTATATCCTTTTTTCCCTTGATTTTAAAAGTCTTTGCACAAATATTCCACACTGATCTGTAAACTTGGATGCAAAATCAAATCACACCAATAAGCAATCATATGCAAGTTTAATGTGCATGCACGTATCCTGGTTTCAGAATCTGGGCTTCTTTAATGCAGAACCTTGACTACATCTGGATGACTGCTAATAACTCTAGTCAGATGAAGGCCACTTCTTAAAAGCAATGTGAAATACCTCCATAGCAAGAAAGACAGTATTCATTTGTATGCTACATCCTTCCCATGCAAAACAGTATGAAGGAAAGAGTTTTGCATGTTAAGATATAGCTTCTTTAGCTAACTGGGACACCTGAAAACGTAAGCATGCTGACCAATTATTCAGTGTGTAACAAAATTATTCATTTCATTGCTTTTGCATTGAAATGAGTAAGGACCTGATAACAGTAATAAGCCTAAGATGTGATTAATAGCTAAAGTGAGCTGCTGCCATTTCATTTCCTATCTACTGCTTTGACTCCTCTTTAACACTCAGGTAACTGTCAGAAATGGACCTAGCTATTACGGATGACAAGGGGTAAATGCCTTCATGTTGTCCTCCAAAGGTTAAAGTTTACCAGCCTCGGTTGGAAGCCACAATCTCCAATAACCATTAATCCACTAAACTCCAGTAGGAGTGAACATATTTATTGCTGCAGTCACTAAAGGGTGAAATAAAGATTAGTTTTTAGTTAGGGACGCAAAGCTTTTTAGATCAATACAGACCCACTGCTGGAATCAATCTAAAGTTTGAAATTTTTAGGTAAAGATTTACACAGCTCTTTTATGTACAGTTAATATTCCAAGATGTTGTGAGGGGGAGGACAGGAGTCTCTGCTACATTACATAGTAATCAAATTGAGTAAACACTAGTCACTTCATAAACTGACCTCAGCTACACACATAGCAATTGAGTGTACAGTAATAAAAAAAAACCATCCATAATGTGGATTGTAAATTCGCCAATAAACAGGTAAAGTCAAAAATGCCAACACAGAGTAACATGATAAAATATTAGTATCTACAGTTGCCTATCTGAAAACATAAATAATCAATAGTAATTAATAATAAAGTAGTTGTTGCATTTCTTTATTACTGGGAATAGTAAACATTTCAATTATTTCTAGTTAGTGTGATAGATAACTGTATATGCATAGCTTAGGAAAGTATTTGAAGAGAATATAAGATTGCTTTTTGAAACAGAAACTACCATGCAAATGAAAGAACAAGTGGACGAGAAATATATAGCTTGTTGTACCCTTCTGCTGTTCATGTTTGATCCATGTATACGATTTATTATGCAATTTCTTCAGATTTGACAAAGTAATTGTCTAGCAAACCACAGAAAAGTTCTGAAGGTGGAGGAGAAAATGATTTCTTTGATCTGTGTCTACAATTAATACTGACAGGTATTAAAGATATGTGCAGACATCTCAAGTTATTTCCTGCATTACAACATGAAGATGTTGTGATATTCCATGTGTTGAATTCGCTTTCATCTGCGCAACTGAGCTAATGCAAAAGTATGCTGGTATAGTACAGAGAAACTTTCCAAAATCACATGGATTATCCAGGAATGGGTGTAATTCAGCTTTCTGTAACCTGGTGCCTTCCAGATGTGTTGGACCATGGTTCCCATTATCCTCCAGCCAATATGGCTCATTTAATGCATTTAGAGGAGACAAAAGGAGAGATTGTAGCAGGATCATGGACAGCACCTATCATTTTGCTTGTAATACCCATAAATGTGCATAAAGCTGTATTTTGCCACTAAATAACAAGAAGAATCTTATGTAAGGGGATGTCCTTAAAGATTTGATTTGCTGAAGAAAACATCCAGAAAATCCAAACCTTTGTGCTAACCTTTTCTTCATGATGTTAGTTAGCAATCCAGAAGATGAACCGTTTTTTCACCGTTCTCATGAAATATATATCAGTATGAGAAGTTTTATCCCCTCACTTCCATTATAAGCCACGAGAACACTCTAATTTATGTATATTATACTATGGAGAAGAAACTTATTCTATGTATGTTTAAGTCAGGCCTGCATAAATTATGAACCAGCAAGGCAAGCATAGCCAACTAGGCATGACCAATCAATGCTTGACAAGCTGAACTCAGTATTTGCAGTCCCATGGAAGTAGAAAAAACAAATTTATTGAGCCATTGATGGTTGATCAACTGTGTTTTTCTCGATGGATTTAAAGTTGTGTAGCCCTGTTTTAACTACATCAGAGGTGAGCAGTTTGACAATGTCCCTACTAGAATACACAGATCTGTTAATTTTTGCTCAAGCAACATTTTGGAAAGGAGCATTTTGGAAAGCAACATTTTGGAAACATTAACTGTATTGCTGAAGCCAAAACTAGAGCAAATAGCAAGCATTTCAACTTGGTACCCATTTAAAAGATGTGACTCTTCATCTCCAGTTAGTAATTCATCCTTCTGACTTTTTATTGCAAAGACAGGCACCCTGAACCTGACAACCTCCAGAAGTATTGGACTGCAACACTCATTATCCTTAGCAAATATCTATTGATTGTGCTAGATGTGGATTAAGGACATTGTAGTCTGACACATCTGTTGGGAACCAGGTCCAGGAAGGTTGTTTTAAGACACTGTGAGTTGTTCAGTTTCTCATATGGTTAGAAGGAGATTTGATCTGGCTAAATGGCAGGTTTGATCCAGCATGGCATTTCTGCATTACTTTTTAAACATAAATCTATGCTCTTTCTGTTTGTAATGCTACCTGGACAACAATTAATACATATTTCTGCAATGGTTTGTTTTTAGGAATGTCTTTACAATATGAAGCACAACAACTGAAGTCACCAAGTCATCACATCCAAGCTCAAAGCTGCCATGAGATGGTAATTATTTTCAGTCCCTCCTGACCAAAGTCTGATTTCAACATGATTGGAACATGAAAGGTTCTATAAACCATTATCAGTAGCCTAAGGCATCTAGTTCCCCCACTGTTTCTTTGTGTGATTTAGCCTTTTAAGAATCCCATGAAAACTGCACAATTCACCTTTTCATTAAAATAAAAAGCACAATTCCCTCTTTACTTTAGAGTTATCACTATGGTAAGAATTAAAGCGAGTGTAACATAAAGCACATTTCACTTCTGTGATGTGCCTACGTTTGTTGTTGTTGTGTGCCTCCAAGTTATTCCTATCTTATGGCATTAAGGTGACCCTTTCACAGGATTTTTTTTCACAGGATTTGTTCAGAGTGGGTTTGCCTTTGCTTTCATCTGAGACTGAGAGAATGTGACTTGCCCAAGGTCACCCAGTGAATTTGCATGGCTGAGTAGTGATTCGAACTCTGGTCTTCCAAGTTATAGTCCAGTGCTCCAACCATTACACCATGCTGGTTCTCTTCATGGTAATCCAAGAGCAGCACACCTCATGTCTGATCAAGATACAGATAAAATAACTCAGATCTGTTCTACTTTGGATCCAGCAGCTGTAGTTTCTGTTTTTCCAGTGATAACTGATCTTATTTCAGTTTGTACAGTCCATGGATGTGAACAGGATTCTTAGAGACCTGTTGTTAAGACCTTAGAGAGCACTACATGTGGTCCTCTTCCCTTCCTAGTTTATTAAAAATACGAGAGAAGACTGGCTAAGTGGGTAGAGGGAATGGAACCCACTGGAACAAAGCAAAGTTCCATCATGCCTAAAGGAGAAAGTAATAAATATTGAAAAAGCTCTCTCTGGAGTCTATCACACTGGACAACTACCATCCAGTTTCCAACATTGTACTGGAGCATGGGGTGGTTCCCAGCTCCAGTGTTTTCTGGATGGGATGGATTATTTTGATACATTTCATTGTGATTTCTGTCCTGGCTATAAGGCAGAGACAGCTCTGGTCACCTTGATGGGCAACCTATGCTTTGAACGGGACAAGAGGAATATGTCCCTGTTAGTTCTCCGGGACTTCTCAGTAGCTTTTGATGCCATCAACCATGGTTTTCCTCTGGGCTGCCTTCCTGGGAGGCACTATTTTACAGTGATTCTATTCCTTCCTGAGGAGCCAACCCAGAAGGTAGTCCTGCAGAAATGATCCCTTGGCTGTTGGCCCATGGAATCCCTCAGGGCTCAGTTTTGTCCTTCATACTATTTCATTTGTACAGTACATGAAACCACTGGAAGAGACCATCTGGAGTTCTAGAGTCTGTTGGCTTCAGTATGAACATGGCAGCTAGCTCTATTACTCTTTTCCACTTCATTCCAAAGAAGCTGTCTCAGTTCTAAACCACTGCCTATCAACAGCAGTAGACAGATGAGGGCAAACAAACTGAAACTTAATGCAGACACACTCCTGGTCAGAAACTATAGATCAGGTAATAGGGATTCAGCCTATGTTGGATGGTATCACATTCCCCCTGAAGGTGAAGGTCTGCAGCTTGGGTGTATTCCTGGATTCAATCCTGAATCTGGAAGCTCAGTTTTCAGCGGTGGCCAGAAGTGCATTTGCAGTTAAGGCTTGTGTGCCAGCTGTGCCTCTTCCTAGAAATATCAGATCCATAGTGCCTTAGTTACATCCCATTTGGAGTACCTATGCACTGCATGTGTGGCTGCCTTTGAAGAGTGTTTGGAAACTTCAGCCAGTCCAAAGAGCTCCAGCCAGATTGTTAACCAGGGCTGGCTACAGGATGCACACAATTTTTTTGTTGCAACACCTGCACTGGCTGTCAATCTATTTCAGGGCACAATTAAAAGTGCTGATTACGACCTATAAAGCTGTGTATGGCTTGAGGGCCCAGATTATCTTTTTTAAAACTTTAAAAAATAAGTTGACATCCATTCTGTATTTGTACTTTCAAACCATAAAACATAAATTACTAACATTGACTAGAACCACAAAACAACCCATTCACTGTTGTTGTTTTTTGGGTGGGTTTTTCAGGCTATGTGGCCATGTTCTAGGAGAGTTTCTTTCTGACGTTTCGCCAGCATCTGTGGCTGGCATCTTCAGAGAATGCTTTGCCTGGAAATATTGGGTGTATATATACTGTGTGAACCTGGGAATGCAGGAGTGATTTGCATGTGTATTGTTCTGTGCTGATGGCAGGCCTCAGGCTGGGAGGCTAATGCACAGGGAAGCCACTGAAATCCACAAACACCTGCACAATTTTAACCGGAAAGAAGAAACCCTTAAAGTGAAGAAAATTTGGCTACCAGTCCTGAGGAATAGCAAAATAAGGACTCAGCAAATGCAAATGGGAAACCACTCAGAGTCAGGGGCTTTCCCAGCAGATAATGATCACCAATTAGCAGACATTAATCCTCGTTTGCATTAGCCTCCCAGCCTGAGGCCAGATTGTAAGCCTGAGGGCAGGGAACCGTCTAACTAAAAAGATTGCATGTACAGCGCTGTGTAAATTTACAGCGCTTCATAAATAAAGGTTAATAATAATAATAATAATAATAATACACATGCAAATCACTCTTGCATTCCCAGGTTCACACATTATATATACACCCAATTTTTCCAGGCAAAGCATTCTCTGAAGATGCCAGCTACAGATGCTGGCGAAACATCAGAAAGAAATTCTGCTAGAACATGGCCACATAGCCCAAAAAACCCACAAAAACATATGGATGCCGGCCATGAAAGCCTTCAACTTTACAACCTATTCACTACTTCCTAAAGATTCCTTTATAACAATTAATTTATCCTTCACCTCCCGTGTATGTTATATCTTTATCCATTTTTGTATTTACCATTCACAATTTTTTGTTAACCCTTCAGCTCTGTTTTTCTTTACATTCTTAATAATTACATTCTTTTGTTTCTTCTTTAACATGTCAAGTGAAGGATATTTTCAATTGATAGCCTTTTTTATGAATTTAACTCTAAACCAATAATTCATTCTGCATTTTTTTTCTGATTAAAATTTGTTAAATGAATTCATAAGAAGAATTTTCCTCTTTATTTATTCAAGATTGCAATGGTTGCTTTATTTCCCCATTTTTCCCTTTTATAAACATAAACTTTTTCCGATCTTTTATCTTAAACTCTTTTGAGTCCTCCTTAGGTTTTTTAGAAAGTAAATCTAATTCCATCATCTCATACAGTTTTATTAACCATTCATCAATTTGTACTTTCTTGTTTGATTTCCAGTATCTGGTGTATATTAATCTTGCTGCTGTCAACATATAAAATACAATTTTACCATATATATTTTTCAGTAATATTATCTAACATACTTCAAATTCAAACTATTTGTAACATGTACATCAGTGGATATGTTAACTTGTTCTACTGAGATGATGAGGATGAATCCTGTATTTTCTTTTCTTGAATGGTGCTTCTTGATGGTTTTCTTTATTTCCTCTTCTTTTCCAACATAATTTTGTCATTTTTGGATTACTAATGTACAGACTTCCTTTTATTCTCAACTCTTCCATTTTCTTTCAAGTTTACTCTGTAAGAAGAAAATTTACTATTTCCCTCTTCAGTTTTGTTTCATGTTTTCAGACTGTTAGCATGTGGACAGAGGTGCATTTATTTTTGGGTATTGTACAAATATAATTTAGCCATTTCTTTACAAATATTAAGTGGTGATGATATGTTTCAAAAGTACGCCAACTTCAGAGTTCTGAATTGGGAAAAATTGGAAGCCATTTAGCCTGGCATACTTTAAAGCAGGTACTATGGCAACAACAACATTGTCAGTCCTGCAACAGTCCAGATTTGTCAGTAATTGCACAAACATTTCCACAGGCAAGAGGAACTTCAAAAGCCTTCTACAGAAGTAAATTTTCACAGCTTTTCTTTGCCTAGAAGGAACTCTACTGAATTAGTTTATGATGCCAGTTTAATCTGTGGCAGTTGCAATCGTGCAAAAACTGGCAAGGAAAATATAATTTAGATTTGAAATGGAGCTAGAAGTTACCTGGGCACAACAAGGGGTTCCAAGGCCGTATTTGGCAAAATAATGAGACACCATTTACAGGAAATGACTGGCAGCGGAAAGAGTGCTTTAACCTCCTGCAGCTATTGATGGTCCCCTGAAACCTCCCCCAATCATTCTTCTGTGAGGTCATTGCTCATTTCAAAACCTGACTGTGGAAGATGAAAGGCAATACCAATGGACACTCACAGGAGAGAATGTTGTTAGAGATGGTATGGACTCCCCTATTGGCTAGTGTTCAGCTGCAAGTCCACACTTACTGTATATTAGTGACAGGTGAGAAATACAGGGTTGGGATCTCTGTGCTTCTTTATTGGCGTCCAGTTCAACCATTGGCTTCTCATTTCATCCCCTCATTTACTTCATTTAACATTGCCATCCTAGCTATGTTCACCCAGAGATAGGTCCCAGTGGGCTTAAAAGAGACACAAGATTGTCAGCTAAGAACAGAATTTCATACTTCCCCGAGTAGCCTGGTACTGCAGGATTTGGATATATCTTAATTCCTACAAGGCTACTACTGGCAAGATGAAAACAAGAGAGGGACAATATTTCTGCTCCCAATCCCAGCCTTTTTATGATAAGGAAAAAAGTTTTTAATACTATCCTTTCTCCAGTTTCAAACCTGGCACCTCCTAAGTTAAGACCATGATGAAGGGCAAAGGCTACAGGATCCTCCATTGATCCAACATGCCATTTTGCCCCCCCTTTCCAAGGAATTTATCTCAAGACACTGTTATATTGCTCTTTTTTAATCCCATCTTTGCATGGAGTCTATCACACTGCATTATCATTTCCAGTAGCTAGAACAGGCCAAACTGAACTAAAGTATATTGCTGCAATGTACAAACAGGCACAGGAGTCTATACAGACAATGTACAAACAGACACAGAAGTCTAGACACATATAATGGGCTGTAGCCAGCATAGGTCACACTCGAGCTGAAAGATGTCAGTCAGCAGAAAGAAGGGAGAATGCCCCAAATTCCTCCTTTCTACTGCACTTTGGAGAACCTCCAAAATAGATTGTGTGGGCTGCAGGCCAAATAGCAAATAGTTGAAATCAGCCTCCACATGTTCCACTGGTAGACATAGTTTGTCAATGGTGTGACCAGTGTTGGATGCAACCTAATTTGAAGTCCGCTGCTCTGTATCCTATCAGTGAGGGCAATGTGGCATGGGAGAATGTGAGCGAGGGCCTTCTCTGCTGTGGTACTCCATTTATGGAGTACCCTCCCCATAGAGACCTGATTGGCGCCAATGATGGCATTATGCCAGTGCCAACTGAAGACATGCTTGCTTACTAAAACCTTTGGGGTCTAATTGGCTTTATACAAATCTACACGTGCTTAGTTTTAAATCTTTTAAAACTATTGTAACCAGTTTTAATCTGTCTTCTTCTAACTTGTTACATTGTTTAATATGTTTATTTAAAAAGGTAAAGGCAAAGGTATTCCTCTTTGACAAGGTTGTCAAGTCATGTCCAACTGTAGGGGGTGGTGCTCATCTCCATTACTAAGGCGAAGAGCCAGTGTTGTCAGAGACTATTCTGTGGGTCTTGTGCCCAGCACGACTGTACAGAATACTGTGTTTTATTTTTTACCTTGTTTTAAATTGATCTTGTTGACTTTATTCTATGCCACTGGGAGTTTTAGGCAAGTGAGCAAGATAACATATTTTAATACATACATAAAGTATAAACCAGGGTGAGAAATTACTTGAGGTCCAAGGGCTGCGCAGACGCCTTGTTGGAACCTATTTTTAAAAAATCACCCCATCCTACCACTTGAATTTTTAAAATTTTTAAATATTCAAAATAGTCCTTATATCCTCTGGTGTGGACAAATTCATGGGGGCAAATTCACCATGCTTTGGTCCCTTCTGCATTTTGTTACACCCAGAAGAGGTCTAAGAAAAATATGAAGATGTATACCAGAATAGGTTGAGTATCATGAATAGATCCTTTCCAGTTCACAGTAGACACCAGAACAGTGGTGTCTACTGTGTCCCCCAAGTGCAGCATCTCATGGTATCAACCCCAGATAGGCAGCCACTCCACAGGTCCGATATGTGGGAGGGAGGCATCTGGTATTGGTTGCCTCTCCCTGCCTCCAGAGCAAAGACAGGGGTCTTTGGGACTGGACCAGGACCTCTGTGGATCCTCTCTGACCGTGAAGAAGGGGGAAAGGGCATAGAGGAAGAAGCCACATCCGCCCTTGCAAGAGCTCCATCTAGCCTGATGTCCTAAAATTCCAGGTGCTGCGTCCTCCCTCACTCTCCTGCACTGTCAGAATATACACCCTCCCACCTATCTTAATGCTCCCCCATCCTGGCCCAGTTGCCTGGAACATCACTACCTGCCTTGCCCTCCTTTCTTCCCACTACCATGCCCTATGCTTCCTTCTGGGGAAGGTGGGGGGAGTTAATGGCTACCACTGACTCTGCCACTGCAATCTCCTTTTCCTGACCAGGTCAACAGCCCTGCCTGAACCAGAAGGGGCTGCTGAGTGGTAGCAGCACCACACTCCCACCAGCAGCTACACTGGATAGACTTCAGAAATGCCCTGGTCTGTGAAAGGGGGTGTCCAGGGGTCTTGAAATGGATGGCGAAAGATTGCCCCCATTGGGTGTCACCTCATGATGTGGTCGCTCAGTATGGTCCACCCCACCCCACCCACCCCCACACACACCCCACTAGTGATGCTACTGCCTGGACCTATATCTTTCCCACTGATATAACAGTAACACATTCTACATGGGGTTGCCCAGTTCAGATCAGTAATTGTTGCACAGCACAGAAGCTACAACTCCTTGTAAAAATTAGAATCTTTAATCACATTACATTCTGTACCATTTTATTCTGGGTGTACTTTTAAAAATGCTGGTTTTTACCAAGATGATACAGAATAGGCATAGGCAAATGTTGTGGGTCTGCAAGCTAATCGTTTCCCTGTGAACCCTCCAAAGTCACACACACTGCCCCAAAAGAAAGGAAGAAAGAAAATCTGGAAGTGGTCCTAAGTCTACTTCGACTTTTGAAAAACAAGTAGGTTTAAAACAAAAGGTCAAACATGCAAATCTAAAAAAATGAAAGTCCATTCCTGAAGACTCCAAGAAGTGGAGATTCACACTTTGTGGGACAGAAAACAATCAGTATATAGTGTAGAGAGGCCATGGGCTTCAAAAACCTCTTTGGGGGCTACATACCTCCCCAAAACTACACTTTTGCTCACCCCTAGCATAAGACCACATTATCTGAAGGATCATCTATACCCATATGACATGCTCAAATATTAAGATATGTGTTAAAGAGCCCACTATCTGGCCCATCAGTGAAAGCTATTAGGCAAGTAGTTCTAAGAACAGTCCTGTGCCCCTAGTGACCCCACATCCTTAGAATCCCCTCCCCAGGGAGATACATATAGCTTCATCCATGTTGGTTTAAAGTTAATCCCGGTGAAGATGCATTTGTTTGTCTGTGATTACTGCTGGACAATCTTTAAATGCCGCTGTTGCTGCATGTTTATTTATAATTGTTAGTTTAAGTCTTGTGAGGCCATTACTCCCTGACAGGTAAGTTAAAAATCTTAGATGACAGCAGATCTTTTTGAGGAAGTATCCATAGTCAGAATATGAGGGTCAAAGAAAATGCTTGGATACCAGGGAGCATCAAAAGAAATATTTACTTAACTTGTACTGCCCTTTTGATGGACAGGTGTTGAAGACACAGTGCTTTCAACAAGCACTGATTTGCCTTTTAGAGCCAGCATGGTGCAATGCTTTGAGCACTTGACTACAACTCTGGAGGCCAGGGTTCAAATCCCTGCTTGGCTATGGAAACCCAGTAGGTGACCTTGGGCAAATCACATTCCCTCAGCCTCAAAGGAAGACAAAGGCAAACCCACTCTGAACAAATCTTGCCAAGAAAATCCCATGATAGGTTCACCTTACGGATGTCATAAGTCAGAAAAGACTCAAAGGATTCAACAACTAATATATGCTTGTGAAAAATTAATAGAGCTGGGCCATATGATAAGGGATGCATTTAATAAATTCAATATCTACATGAAGCTGCTGTGAAAGGTAATCCAGAGCTTTGGGGCTGGGTGTTATCATATGCTATGACACTCATCTCTTTCCATTACAAATGCCAAGGAGGCTGTGATAGCTGAATCATTGTCTGGATGCAGTAATGGACTGGATGCAGAAAAATAGACTGAGGCTTGATCCAGACAAGATGAAAGTGCTGTTTGTCAGTAGGAAAACCAACCTGGAACTGGGATCACAGCCTGTTCTGGATGAGGTTGCTTTCCCTCTGAAACATCAGGTTTTAGCTTGCAGGTGGCTCTTGCACCCAACACTGCTCCTGGAAAGCCAGATTCCTGCAATAGCCAGGAGTGTCAAGCTTTGGGTGGTGCACCAGCTGTGCCCTTCCTTGAGGAAGGCAGATCTGGCCACAGCGGTTAATGCCTTTGTTACCTCTCAGTCAGACTACTGTAATGTGCTGCCCTTGAAAAGTGTTCAGAAGCTGCAGCTAGTGGGAAATGCAGCAGCCAGACTGGTGTAATATGTGCATTTTAGAGATCATATAACACCAGTCCTGAAAGAACCGCATCGGATTCCAGTTTGCTTCCAAGCTCAATTCAAAGTGCTGGTTTTGACCTACAAAGCCCTGAACTACTTGGGACCAGGATATCTGCAAGATCGCCTCCTCCCATATGAGCCTGCCAGAAATTTGAGATCTTCAGAGGAGGCTCTGTTGCATAGTATTGGTTGGTAACAGGGCTTTCTCTGTGTCAATGCCTGGACTGTGGAACTCCCTACCCAAGAAAGTTAGGTTGTCTTCATCTCTTTTAAGCTTCTGGTCAGCAGCCAAAACAATGTTGTTCCACGTGGCATTCAGTGTTTGAAATTGCTGTTTTAACTGTTTTAAAACTAGATTCTACTATTGTTTTTAGACTGCTTTTAGGAGTGTTACAAAGAGTACTTTAATTGGTTTTTATTTGTTCATTGCCTCAGGAGCCTTTGTAGGCTGGGACACACTGCAGAAGTACTATAAATAAAGAAACAAACACATGTATTAAGGCATTGTGCTAGCAAATGGCCCAGTTTGCTAATGGTAGTTCATTTTCAGAGTTAAGCTGCATCTGCACTGCAGAAATAATCCAGTGTGACACCATTTTAACTGCCATGGCTCTATGCTATTAAATTCTGGGAACTGTAGTTTGTTGTGATCCCAGAGCTCTGTGGCAGAGATACAAGCAGTTACAAAACTATAGTCCCCAGGATTCCATAGCACCGAGCCATGGCAGTTAAAGTGGTGACAAACTAGATTATTTCTGCAATGCAGATGCAGCCTTGGTGTAATGGTGGTACCCCCAACAGTTTTTGTGATACAAGCAGTTGCAAAGGAGATTATTCAACCAGCTATGCAGCTGCACTGGTGGGGTTTTTAATCCTGTTAGTGTTACACTCCATTTTTACCTATGATATATATACTTAAATTTCATCTTTTGCAAAACAAACAAACCACTGTATAAATATGTATTCCCCCAACATACATCTATAGCAAACAGAAAAACCTGTTTCAGAAGTTTCTGTAGTCCAAAATTTAGCCTAAGGCACAACATTTAATGGAATCCCAAATGGAGAACAATGCATTTGAGTTTGCTGTCTTGCTCCCACTGAGTGGGACATAGCATACATGGCTCCTCTCCCCCGTATCTTCATGACTGCAAGATAAGTCAGGCTGAGACTGACCTGTCACAGATCATTCATGGAGTTTCAAGATTACCAGGGACTTGAACCAAAATCTGCCAAATCCCAATCCAAGAGAATATGGAGGGCCTGTTTGTGAATATTTTCCAGTAACAGTGCAACTGAAGAGATTCACAAGGTACAACCCATCCATCTTGCTTTTCCTGCTATTAGAACTGCAATCTCTTTTCTCTATCAATAGACTTTATATGTAGTGCTTAAATAAAACGTAATCGAATTTTCAAGCCCCACAGCTACTGCCTCAAGCAAAACTGCCCCAAAAAGAGCAACCATGACAAAGTCAGGAATCCAAACTTTACATTTCATAGCCCTGTACTGTTTAGTTTGCTGTGATCCACTGCAATGACACTTGAATGTCCATTAACCATAGACTCCCAAGGGGACGTCAAACCTTTCTTTGGAGATAACAAACAAGACAACTATTTTCTAGTAACAGGCATTTTTAATCACTGATAACACAATGAAATTGTTCACTGGATCTATTAAAAAATGTTGAAAGACATCTCTTTGTGACTTTAAATTTGCATAAGTTCCTGTGAGATAATTTAATGAAGAACTGTATAAAATACCCTCCGGGGTTATTTGTAGCTATAAAAAAAGTAATGTACTGAAGTTCAAAGGCAATAGGATGGCAAGAAAACTGTTTTCCCCAGATGCCCAGTAACAATCCACAGTAGTTGGTATTGATGTGTGTATGTGTGTGTCTAAAAGGCTCAGAGCATGTGCTTTTCCAAGAGCATGTTCATACAGGAGCATTCTGTTTTTCCTTATTTGCCATATCGTTAAGACACACTACAAATGTCAAGTAGCAACAAAAACTGATGTAGGCTCCATTGTATTGTGTCCATCTAAAGATCTTGGTGGATCCAAAGTGAGGCCTGGATGCATTGAATTTCCTAACATAGTGGATGGCCTTATACTTACCAATGCAACAAACCAAAACATGGGACAATGGAGGAACAAAGGGTATTTTAAGAGCAGGCAAACGATACGTTGCACGATAAATAGCATAGACTAATCCAAAGTATTTGGTGTTAGCATTATTTTTGTAGTGTCGGTGGCCTGATCACAAACTGGGTCTTCCCATTTCCTGGATCATTCAACTTCCAGCTGGTTTTTCCTCCATCAGCATATGCCTCTGCAAACTCAGAAGGAATAAAACAAGGGCTAGTGTTTTGAGATTAAACCCCCTGGCATGCATTTTAATTACAAACGCTTTATTCATTGGGATCTTAGGACTCTACTCCCCACCCGCCACCACCTTAATTTCAACTTTCTCTCTGAAGTGTTGTTCTTGAGTCACCTTTAATGTGCGTCACACTCAAGGGCATGCTTTTCTTTGTGGGCACCTGGATTTTTGACAACAGGAGAACCGAGCTAGAATTGTGAGGGTGCAATAGATCATGGATCAACTGCGGAGAGTTTGTCCTCTATCCAGATCCTTCTTGAAGGAAGGGAGATACAAAGCTGCCCTAATCAATGAATGGCGTAGCTCCTAAATTCTTCTGGATCGGGCAAAAAAGTTGAAAGGTTGTGTTTGTTAAAGAAAAGCTGAGCTTCCCTGTTCTTGGGAGTCAGGCTTCCGCACTGCAAAGCCTCTAAAGCGAGAGCCAAATCTGACAATATGCTAATCTGACAACAAGGAGTGACTTCTGAACCTGTATCTGTTGAGTAGCTGACAGTGAAATGCGGAGACGCTTGTCTAACCAGACAAAACGACAGGGAGAATATGCTTTCAAACAAGAGCATAAATCGTTGATAGTGCAGAAGAACCAAGCCAAAGGAACAGCTCTGCTACTAATACTCTGCATTAGCCTCTGCTCCTGCATTTCTCTATATGCATGGATGAGGGTGTACCTTGTCAAAGTGATAACACAGTTGTGTGTGTGTGTGTGTGTGACAATATCTCTAGTTTTGAGACCCACCATCGCATTGGAGGGACAAGAGGGTGGAAATGGGGAGGGAGAAAAGAAATGATGGTGTAATGGGAATCTAGCATCATTCTGTAGAGACAAAAAAAAAGTTTGCATATTGCACTGGGCGCTCCAGGATCATAAATCTATGCATGAGAAAGATGTAGTGGAAATTTTGGGGGGGATTAGAGTTTATTTTTGTCATCTCTGTGAGACAGCTACTCATTCATCCAGATCACAGCTAAGGAAGGGAAGAGGAAAGAAAAAAAGAGAAAAAAAGCTGGTCACAGAAATTAGCAGTTTCAGCTCAGCAGCAAAGTCGCCAGCCTGTGAAGGCAGAGAGAAATTGACTAATTAGCAATGCGCACTAAAACTTGACGGTTCTTTATAGAGAGAGAGAGAGAGAGAGAGGCAGAGGAGGGAGGGAGGGTGGCTTTCTCCCCTTCTTTCTTCCAAAGATGTTTGAAATCGCAGTCATTTACGCTCGACAATTTTTACAATAGCCTTGAGCCATAATTTTGCGAGTCTCTCCAGCATCCATCCCCCTGTATGGTCTCTCTCCACCGGCCATGCGCGACCGTTTCTCTCCCCAACCGTGGATTTCCTATTACTCTCGTTACGACTCACTGAGCCCCAGGCCCAAGGATAATGATGTGTTGTTTCTTGGTAGCATAATTTGTCACACGTACATTTTTTTCCCCTTCTTCTTCTTCTTCTCCTCTTGCAGAAAGCTCTGCGCTCTCTCTCTTCTCTATCGCTCTCTCTCCTTCTCTCTCTCTTTCTCTTCCCTTCTCCTTCCTTCTCTCCTACATTTTTCTTCTCTCTTGCTAATTCACGGGGATCAAGTGATGTACGACCAAATAAAAGGGTAAAGAGTGACTGCTCCGAGTTGGGGACCAGAAGGTTCTTTCT
Organism: Sceloporus undulatus; assembly: GCF_019175285.1. Classification (NCBI taxonomy): domain Eukaryota; kingdom Metazoa; phylum Chordata; class Lepidosauria; order Squamata; family Phrynosomatidae; genus Sceloporus; species Sceloporus undulatus. Next base: position 193,617,338 of record NC_056525.1, on the reverse strand, counting down.
GTCTGTTTCTCTCTTTCTCTCTCTTTTCCCCCCTCTTCCTCTTTTTGAAGATCCAAACCTTTTTTTTCCCCCAAAGGAAGGACTATTGAATTATTCTTATTATTTTTTGTCTTTGCTTTTTTTTCTTAAAGGGAGGGGGAGCTTAAGTGAACCTTGTTTTTTTACTTTGGCAGCTGGTTGTGGAGCAGGTAAGTTTCTGGCCTGAGTGTCTTGGCTTGTGGCTTGTTTATCTCGGGGGGGGGGGGGGGGGGGGTTGTGGGTATGTGTGTGTTTGTGGTGGGAGTGTGAGGTTACTGTGTGCTCCAAGTCTCTCTCTCTGTGTGTGTGTATGGTGTGGGGCAGTGGGGAGGGTGCAGTTGGGTTACACACAGAGAGACTGTACAGAGAGAGAGAGAGAGAGTCTTTGGAGGATCAACTCCGGTTGCAAGGAATGGTCAGAGGAGGAAGAAAGAAGGGGAGGGCGAAGAGGAGGTGTGTGTAAAAAGAGGCAGCGGGAAAGAGAGAGAGAGAGGGATGACCGGGTCCACTGAAAGGGGGAGGCTCCTGGAGCTTGCTTCCAGGAGGGAAGGGAAAGTGGCCGGGCGAAGGGGCTGCTCCCAAGGGAGCCCTTTGGCCCGACCACCCCGGTCCCAGCAGCGGCCATCCCGCCCAGGAGAAGGCCCGAGGCAAAACGGCGTTGTTGCTGGCCAATGGCTGGGGCGAGCTCTGGCCACTGCCTTTCCCGCCCTCTCAGCCCCAGCAGCAGCCGCTCCGGGGCTCTTTCAGGCTCCACTGCCGCCTGCTCCGCTGGACTTGTCCAGGGATGCTCCTCTCTCTGGGGCGCCACTTTCCCGCCTCTTCCTCTTCCTCTCCCCTCCAACTCTGCCCAGAGTTAGAGAGTGAAAGCGCCCACAAGGCCTCAGGAAAGACCCCCCCCCCAAAAAAAAAAAAACCCCACCCCACCCCCCCGGGCGACCCCCCCCCCCCCCCCCCCCCCCACCCGGCCCCCCCCCCCCCCCCCCCCCCCCCCCGCCCTCCAAGTCCCTTTTCCCCGAAGCTCCTCCGCAGACCAAGGCTGGCAAGGCGAGGGGGGCGAAGCAGCTGGGTCTGTCGGGGGGCAAGGGCTCCTCCTGTTTGGTGGTTTTGTTGTGCTCTTTCCTCGAGTTTCTCTGGGAGTTGTATCATTTGGTCTCTTTGCCCTATTTCTCCTCGCAGCAGCCCCCCCGACCTGCCCTCTCCTTCCTCCATCCTCCCCTCAGTCTCCCTCCTCTGCTACTCAGGAGTAGGACTCTGGCCACTAGGCTAAGAGAGGAAGCAAGCCCCTGAGGGGGCGCTGGGGAAGTCGTGGCCCTCCTCCAGCCCCAGACAGAGCCCGCAGACACAGCCATGAAGGCTTTGGCCAAGGCTGGGAGGAGGGGCCCCTGAGGCCTGGAGCTCCCCTTGTGGGGGGGGGGGTTGCTGGGGGTTCTCCTTTGGCCTTCTTCCTTCCCACCGGGCTCCGCCTTGCCCCCCTCTTTCCCAGGTCGGAGGAGGCGGGGGCTTCCCGGCCGGCGGGTCATCGCCATGTCCAGGTCCGGCGACAGGACGTCCACCTTCGACCCGAGCCACAGCGACAACTTATTGCACGGCCTCAACCTGCTCTGGAGGAAGCAGCTCTTCTGCGACGTGACCCTGACGGCCCAAGGGCAGCAGTTCCACTGCCACAAGGCCGTCCTGGCCTCCTGCTCCCAGTACTTCCGATCCCTCTTCTCCAGCGCCGCCGCCGGAGGAGGAGGAGGAGGAGGAGGCGGGGGTGGCCACCACCATCACCACCACCACCACCACCCTCAGGACGGCCTGCCAGCTAAAGAGCAGCAGCAGCAGCAGCAGCAGCAGCAGCCACAAACCCAAGCGCAACCGCCTCCGCCGCAGCCGCCGCAGCAGGACGAGCCCGGCACTCCTTCCTCCTCCCCCGAAGACAAGCTCCTCGCCAGCCCCCGGGCCATCAACAACCTGGTGCTGCAGGGCTGCTCCTCGATCGGGCTGCGGCTGGTGCTGGAGTACCTCTACACGGCCAACGTGACCCTCTCGCTGGACACGGTGGAGGAGGTGCTCTCGGTCAGCAAGATCCTGCACCTGCCGCAGGTGACCAAGCTCTGCGTCCAGTTCCTCAACGACCAGATCTCGGTGCAGAACTACAAGCAGGTCTGCAAGATCGCCGCCCTGCACGGCCTGGAGGAGACCAAGAAGCTGGCCAACAAGTACCTGGTGGAGGACGTGCTGCTGCTCAACTTCGAGGAGATGCGCGCCCTCCTGGACTCGCTGCCGCCCCCCGTCGAGTCGGAGCTGGCCCTCTTCCAGATGTCCGTCCTGTGGCTGGAGCACGACCGCGAGACCCGCATGCAGTACGCCCCGGACCTCATGAAGCGCCTCCGCTTCGCCCTCATCCCGGCCCCGGAGCTGGTCGAGCGGGTCCAGTCCGTGGAGTTCATGCGCACCGACCCGGTCTGCCAGAAGCTGCTCCTGGACGCCATGAACTACCACCTGATGCCCTTCAGGCAGCACTGCAGGCAGAGCCTGGCCAGCAGGTGAGCCCCAGGGCAGGGCAGGGCTGCAGCCACACGGGAGAAAAATAACCCGCTTTGGCACCGCTTTCACCCTTTGGATGCATCCACACTGGAGGAATAATCTGGTTTGGCACCGCTTTAAGTGTCTTGGCTCAAGGATAATGGAAGTCTGGGAGTTGGACTTTGTTGTGGGGCCCAGAGTGGAGCAAAGCTTAATGTGCCCCATAACTAAATAACTTAATATGCCTCACAACTAAAAAATGTTTCATGTTTCCCTTATTCTTTTCCTTCTTCCACATCTTCCTCTCATCTGCCATCTGTCGTCTACATATTTATTTATTCTGCTTTCTTTTATTTATCATTGTATAATCTTTTATAGGTCCAGATTTGCATTATCTCTCAGTTATAAACATCTTTCCACCTCTTTTTCAAGTAATCAAAAATTATAAAAGTCTATAGATATATAGATAGATAGATACACACACACACACACACACACACTCCTCAGTTTTCCCTTCTGCTCCGCTCTGGGTCAACAACAAACTCCAGCTCCCAGAATTCCATAGCCTTCAGCCAGAAAAGAGTTAAAGCGGTGCCAAACTGGATCATTTCTGCAGTGCGGATGCAGCCTGGCTTTGCAAGGGAGGCAGGGCAAGGCCAGGTGCAAAAGAAGCCTAAAACTGGGCAACTGGAGTCTGTATAGCATGGGTAAAGGCAAAAGTTTGCAGAGAACTTGTCTGATCTGTTTCTTGAAGGTGGGTCTGTGTTACGCTACATTTATACCTAAGATACATATACTGAAACATCTTAAATTTCATCATTTGTAACCAAAAAAAAAAAAGCCACTGTATAAATATATATTTTCCCCACATCTTTAGCAAACAGAAAAACCTGTTCAGTAACTCCTATCTTCATCCCCATAAACCTCTTATACTGTGACAGATTAAAATTCAAAGATACAAAGATAGTCCGTAGAGTCAGTAGTAGAGAGATCTTTGAGATTAAGGAGTTTATCACACTAAAGAAATACCGAGGGAAAACAACAGTTAAACGAGATTTAAATTGGAGAAATCCCAGAAATGCCCAAAGTTTATCACACAACGTTGCTGTTGATGTGAAATAACGTGGAGTTAATCCAAACACAAAGCAGAGAAAACCAGCAGCTTTTTACTTTTGGAACAAGACGGAAGTAAAAAGCTGCCATTTTTCTCTGCCGTGTGTTTGGATTAACTTCGTGTTATTTCACTTGGACAATCCCCTCGTGTGATAAACTACCTGAGTTTGCAAGTTTTGTTTAAATTTGAATCTCGTTTAACTCTCATTTTCCCGCGCAGTTTCCCTAGTGTGATAAACTCCTATCTGAAAGAAAGAAATGGGCAGCAGGAGCTTTTGTAGACTTTCCGTCTACTTCCTCTGAATGCACCTGAGGAAGTAGACTGAAGTCTATGAAAGCTCACGCTGCCAACCTCTTTCTTTCAGTTAGTCTCAAAGGTGCTAAAAGATCTCTCTGTGTCCTGTGATAGACTAAGCATGGCTTAAACATTTTCAAGGTCATTTGCGCAGTCTCATAATCCAAACTGAAACACAGAACTAGTGGGCCAAGGACGTGGAGGAAAACCTTTGTGCTTAGCAGACAAATGTGATGAGAAGGGTGGAATATGAGTATGAGCACACTAGGAACAGGGAAGCAATTTACAGTGCAATTCTCTTGCCTATGCACAGGTAAGTGCTGCATTTGAGTTCCCCAGGACTTACTTCGGCCCAAATGCCTAGGACCAAAGCTTCAGTTTAATAAAATAATACCATGGTGGAAATGCAAAGAGAGAGAAACGTTTGAACTGCATCTCGGTATCCTCTGTACCCTCTTTATGCTCTTGTAGCATAAGACATTTACTGATGTCTTACCATTGGTAAATGCATATTGTAACGTTAAGAAACTGTCTTCCCTTTAGACAGACCTAGCAAAATAGGAACAGTTCTCTCCTACCTTCTTTTCCCAAAGGGACCAAAGAGGTTTTGTTGTTACAGCCCATGCTGGTGCTTTTAGAAGGTTTGTGGGGAGGCATCTGTTTTTGCTGATTTGTGGGCAAGGGGTAGAGCTAAAGAAGGCGAAGAGAATAATGTTCTGGTGAAGATCACAAACTTAAGAAAGCTTAACAGGTTCTGGAGTTCTTCATATTGTTAGCTAGACTGTCCACCTACAGAACCAGTTTCATAGGGATGTGTACAGCAACCAAGACTAGTGACAACTGAAAGTGGAATGTGTTGGATAATTTAGTAGATGCCTCTTAAAATACAATATGGGAAGAAAATTGGATGGGCAAACAGCCACGGCTTAGTAGCATTACTTTTAAATCCTGTTATGAGCTCCCTGGGCCCTTTCTACTGGGAGATGGTTATCTTGCCAGCTTCACATCTTTCTGCTGTGGAAGTCCCCATGATTCTTTACTGCATAATACTTTGTTCCCATGATACCTCAATACAATGTAAAATGTTAGATTTAACAGTAAGAGACGATTCATTCTTGTGTGTCCCATTATTCCCACTTGAAGGTTTTTACTGATTTTGTAAATTTACAGTACACTTTTCAGATCTCTGGTGCCTGAATTTACATCTTGCTATGAAATTACTTTATATACTTATTAATGTTACAGATACTTACAGCTCTTGAGATAAGGCAAAAAGTTGTGTTGTCATATAGTTTCTGCCTGTGACATCACATGTGATTTCCTGTAGGTGATGAAAGGAACCATAATATTAAAGAGAGGCAGTATGAAGGTAATGTTAGGTAGACAAAATGTACCATGCAGATCTTTAAACTGGTCAGTTAGGAGGCCATTTTAAAATATATGCACAAACTTATCTGTTCAAATATATATTGCATTCTGTTCTGTAGAATGTAAAGCACTTGGGTTTTGGAAATCTATACATGTCTCTGAACTTTTCTTACACTTTTTACTGTAGCATTAAAGCCATATCTTTTAAGAAAAGCTCTTATGAGATTCCTACTGTTTCGATCAGTGTAATCTTTTATTGTTTTATGTTAAGGATTTATATTGATATTTGAAGAGTTTCTCATCTTTGGATCTACACTGATTTTATAAAACTCTCCACTGCACTTTTTGTTCATCTCAGTGGTAAAGATTAGAATGAAATGTAGTAGGAGCAGTGTGCAGTATAAAGTATATTTAAGTCACTAGCAGTAAGATATCTGACAATTGTCTAGAGGAGAAAACACTCCTACTGTTTTGGCTTGACACAAGCAGTGTACAGTGCCTATTTTAGCCTGAATTCTGCACACCACCTGGGATGCGATGGGTTGTGCTTTGTGGTGGATTGCTGAGATACCAGGCTGTTTGGTTCAGTGCAGATACCTTCCAGCTTCACTGGTCCAAATCATTTGAAGGATATGTACTGGCGTTCTGACCACTGAATGTTTACAGGTGTCAGGGATGCTGATACGTCTGCTTCTCAATGTCATCTTTTTTTTACCCTTTAAGCAAAAAAAATAAATAAATACAAAAAATACATGTAAAACTGACCGTACTGTATAATCACGTAATTACTTTAAATTATGTTCCTTAAATTTACATTTGTAATGTGCTCAAATGTGAAAGAAGAGTCTAGATATTTCTTACACATATAACATTGTATGGGCATATTCAAAGTAAAGGCTCATCTTTCCCATATTATTTTGTTAAAATGGTGCTATATTGTTAAAATTCAGTTTCAGTTCTTAACTTCAAAAGGCAAAGTGGGAGTTCTTTGCATGAAAGAAGTATATTCTTTTAAAAAATATTAAATCATTATATGATATTGATATATGGATATTATTTAGAATTTTAGATTCAGTAGGAGCATATTTAAAAAGTCTGGAACAAAAGTAAATAGATGTACTGAAATTAATAGGGGGGAAAATTTCCAGTTAATGCTATGAGTATCTATGCAGCAACAGGTAAATGAGAACTACATGAAGTATTGTATGAAAAGATAATAATAAAGGATACTTGCAAATGTGGTTCTTTTAAAAAAGAGAGGAGTATTCTGGTAGGTTTTCTTTTCAGAGGTAAACAGGTAGCATAGACATCTGCTTGGAACACTATAATGATGAAACACAGAATTGCTAAACACACCTGCTCTTAAAGTCTGATTAACAACATGCTGCAGATTCCCATTTACTTTAATGGGAGCTGTATCAAGCCTTTAGCATCATTTGATAACTGTCTTACCTATTTGCTTAAAATAACACTTTTGTTCCTAATGCAGTACTTAAAACTTGAGCACACAGATGTGTTGGGATTTGCCCTAGTTGCAAAGTTTAAACTATCACTAAAGAGAAAGGAGCAAATAGCCTAAAGCTTGAATTATGATGCTACAGTCACTGTGTGGAAATTATGCTAATACTCTTATCACCACTGCAAAACTAGTGCATATTTGTAAAACTATAATACTTTCATTTGATGCACAGACCATCATAAAAAATTACTTTTCAAATAGCTAATATTTCAAGTAGCTAATAATTTGCAATTTCCAAACACTCAGTTTCAGATGTAGTAAAATATTCCTTCTCATTCTCTCATATATATGTTTATATATCAGAGAATGAGAAGGAATATTTTATGAGAAGGTGTGTGTGTGTGTGTGTATTCTAGAAGCTATTTAAAGGATAAAAATATACAGAAACTTACATTATCATTTTGCAAACATAATTTGTTTATTATGACATTTAAAGATTTCCAACCAAGTTCTTCATTTGTTAATTCAAAAACTAAGCCTGATTGGGATTAGTGAAAGCTAATCCTAAAAATTCTCAACAGGAACTGTAGTTATAAAAGCTGTGTAAAGGGCTGAGTATTCTCTAGCACCAGTCCAGCATAAAGTTAAGTCATATACAGGTTGAGTATTCCTTATCCAAGATGCTTAGTAAAAGACGCTTTTCAGATTTTTAATTTATTTTTATTTTTATTTACTTTTTTGAATTTTGGAATAGTTGGATATAAATAATGTGATATTTTGTGGATGGGACCCAGGTCTAAACACAACATTCATTTATGTTTTGATATACCTTTTTACATAGCCTAAAGATAATTGTATACAATGGTATCCCTACTTCACCCATGCGGTAACTCATGGTGTCACACACACTCCATTGACCTCCTCCAGTTTCATACCATACAGAATCCTTAGCAATGTTTTTTTGCACCAATGTTACTCATAAATTGTAAATTCCATATAGCACTGAGTGTAATGCTCACAGTTGTGAGATAAACAACTAGCAGAATTAAAATTATACAGTATGCCGCGTTAGATGTGGCTTTGACCATATGTGCAAAGCTGCATGGGGCGCAAGGGGCAGCGCATCCCATTCAGATGAATAGGGCATGCGCCCGTGGCGTGCGCACGCTACCACATGCACAAGCCCCATTCACTTGAATGGGGCTTGAGCATGCGCGGTATTTGGCTTATGCGGGGGGTCCGGAACAGATCTCCCGAGTAAGCCAAGGGCACACTGTACCTTCAAATTATAATATCATATGCACAACTTAAATGTATTTACATATACATAGTGAAGATTTGGTTAAAATGTGATGTTTTTAAATAAATTAAATTAAAAAGAATTAAAATTAAACAAAATTTAAAAATTGAAATTTTAATTTTAAAACATTCTGTGGCCTCCCCTTTCTCCTCCCACTGAGCTTCACCCCACTCCCTCCATCTTTTAAAGCATTTTAAAGGGAAGCAGATGAATGCCACTACCCATTTCTGCCAAAAAGTAGGGGTCTGAGGAGCAGTAGTGTCACCCTCCCTTAAGGTGCCACCTGGTGCAATCTGACCCCCCCCCCCCCGCATCCCCCTAGTGACACTACTTATTGTATACAATATTTGTCATTATTTTTTGCATGGAACAAAGTTTTTGTACATTGAACTACTGAATTTGTGGGATACTGGTGCTCAAAACGTTTTGGATTTTGGAGCATTTTGGATTTTGGATTTTAGGATTATGGGTGCTCAGCCTCTACTTTTAAGTGTTTAATTGTCACCTTTCATTTTGTTTTCTATTTTTCAAGCTTCTCATTCAAAGGCTATTTTTGACGAGTATAATATAACATTTTTTCCAGTTTGTAAGAAACAGCAGCTTCCTTTTTTTTTCCCAGAAGGCAATCTATATTTAGGTTTTTGTGGGGTTTTCAGGCTATGTGGCCATGTTCTAGAAGAGTTTCTTCCTGACTTTTCACCAGCCACAGATGCTGGCAAAACGTCAGGAAGAAACTCTTCTAGAACATGGCCACATAGCCCGAAAAACCAACAAAAAACTATGGATGCCAGCCATGAAAGCCTTCGACTCCACAATCTATAGTTAGCTAAACTGGAATAAAAAAAACCATTTTTGTTCTAATATCCTGGTTTGTGCACTAAATACAATTTGTACTAATAATAGCTTCAAGCAAAGTGGGAAAAAGTAATTTGTTACAAATTGCAAATGGAAATATTAAATCTTCTCCCCTTCCTCACAAAAGAGAAGGAAAGAAAGAGGGAATATGTGAATCTTCTCCCCTTCCTTATGGAAGAGAAAGGAGGAAAGAGGGAGTGTGTGAATCTCATGCTTGCTGTTACTTTTGAATCAGATCTATGTGTTACATCTCAGTTACTAAATGAAGGGGGGAAATGCTAAGCTACATATATGGGGATACTTGTCTGAAGACCATAGTGTTTATACAGTTTTCTAGAGGTAAGATTAAACTAGCAATCAGTTGTCATTGACTTGTTGAGAAAAAGCCATACTTTTATTGTAAGTTACAGTTTTCTTAAAGAAAGACCATTTTCTTTCAATTACATTTTATTCTCTAGTCCCCAGAGTGGTTAAAGATAAAGTAAAAAGAGCTAGAAACTGGAGTAATGAATAAAGAGTTCCCTTTATTTTTCCATTTCCCCCATAGATTGAGATAAAATGAAATGTTTTTACTCCATGTGCATTGTTTCCCATTTTTGTCTCAAAATATATAAGATGATTGAATGTGTAAAAGAGTTGGGATCTCTTTTTCCTACTAACCTTGATTCGTCAAGAAAGCTGTGTCATAGAAAGACAGAACAGAGTTTTTATTGTTTTTCTTTGTCTAGGTAAGGTTGGTTACCATGATGTTTTCAATGACTGAACAAACGAAAATCCATTGGAAAATATACCTATTCTTTCTTGTCTGTCAAATAGAACTAGATTGTCTAAAAGGGTCTGGTATATAGTGGACTTCACCACAGTTCATTCTAGCAGCTAGGATGGTTTTGTTTGTTTGCTTGCTTGTTTGCTTTTGCTTTTCTTTTTATTTTTTGGACAATAATCAAAGTACAGTAGATGCAAAGTTAGAATCCATTAATGCAAAAAAGTATGACTGCCAGGAACTGATAAAGCACTTGTTATTAGTGTGTAGTTCAATCAGGTTTTGTCACCTTAAGAAAAGGTGACTAACCTATACTCAGTTCTGTAGTTGAGTGAATATTTGAACCTGGGTCTTCCTGATGTAACTACCACAGCACACATACTATCAGTGTGGAAATAAGCACACTGAATTTAGTAGGTTCCATTTAAAGTAATGGGGTGTGGATAGGTAGCATCTGCTGTTGGATACGTATCTTGTTCCTGCTCCATAGAATCATAGAGTTGGAAAAGACCACAAGGGCCATCCAGTCCAACCCCCTGCCATGCAGGAAATCACAATCAAAACATTCCCAACAGATGGCCATCCAGCCTCTGCTTAAAGACTTCCAAAGAAGGAGACTCCACTACACTCCAAGGGAGTGTGTTCCACTGTTGAACAGTCCTTACTGTCAGGAAGTACTTCCTAATGTTGAGGTGGAATCTCTTTTCCTGTAGCTTGCATCCATTGCTCTGGGTCCTAGTCTCTGGAGCAGCAACAAACAATTTTGGTAAGATGTGGTTTTGTTAAAGGAAATTTTGAAAGATTTGACTTAAAACCTCCTTTGAGCCAGAAATACAGTTTGCCCTCAATATCCACAGTCTTACCTTTTGCAGATTTCAGCATCCGTGGATGGCAAGCTCCTGTTGTCACTAATGGTGGTGCATACACATGGCTGTGCTGCCATTGGGGACAGACTCCATTGTCCTCAGTATCAGCATAGGCATGAAGCCGAGCAGACATTAGGGACAACGGGACCTCATCTGAAGTCTCATTGTCCCTAATGGTGGTGCGGCGCATCCATACATTTTGGTATCCATAGTGGGGTCCGGAGTGAATCCCCCATGGATACTGAGTTCCCACTGTACTCTGTACAGTGTTCTTCATTCACCATTAAGCCACCCTGCTCATCACACTCTTTTTCTTATGTATAGATTATGAAATATACATAATTTAGTAGACCTGTATTTGTTGAAGAGCAGCCTTCCATGCTACATGGCAAAACAAGTGTAAAATAGAAGTTTCAAATGTAGGTTCTCTTACGGCATGGGTGGGGTGGGACTGCTGTTTAAAGTGAAGGTAAAGAAAAACAAAGTGAAAACAAAACCTGGCTGAGCACATGTAAATCCCTACATGTTCACCCTTTTAGATCCATGTCAGGTTTTCTTATGACTGATTCTATTATTCCGTATCCAACATATGGCACACTCACAGACATACTAATCTGAAGGCTGTTTTTAAGTACAAAAATATAACTGAAAAAATACCTGCCTTCTGGGGTCAAGTAATATGAGTATGTGATATCACAAGAGATTGTGTGGTGTAACTGATTATTGCAAGCTTGAAAGTGATAATTAGGATTTATTAATTCACCAATGCCATTGTGACCTCATCTCTGTATCTAGGAGATATTGCTAGGAATATCCATAGAACTCAACTGAGTGATCTCTTATACTTATGAATCTCTTATGCTTTCTGTGAAGGGAAATCTGAAATTATTACTGTTGATGTCTACCTACTTGACAAAGTGCATGGACATTTATTTATATGTGTCTCATATATGTGTCGCATGCTTCATCTACTAACATGACACCATCTAAGATCCAATTTTAACCTTTCAAAAACCACATGAGATCTCTTAAGTTGTGATATAGTAAAAATGGGTTCAAAATCCACCAGTGAATAAAATTTTGGTCAGGATTTGAACCTAGATCCAAAGTCAGTATGCTGTTTATATGCTATCTTGCACTGAATCAATTTTATGTTTGTTTGTTTGTTTATATCTGCCCTTTCTTCAGACTTAATTCATTCTTAGCTTTTTATCTCATGGAAAACGTTGACTTATCCACTAACTATTAGCAATAATTGAGCATCTAGCTTTCATGTAAATTGACTTGGTTGGTACACTTTTATGTGTGCAAAACACTATTCCTTGAAAGAGGTATACAATATCTACTTCTGGATGTAATTCAAAGTGGTATACAGATTTCTTTTTAAAATATAAACTTTTTTTAAAAAACACACAGTTATTTAAAAATGCTCTTGGGCAGCCATCCTGCACAAAGGAAGGATGCTTAAGGACCATTGACTTCACTGGGTTAGAGAGCTTAACTTTTGCACAGAATTGCAGCCTAAGTGATTGATAATTTAAATCAGTCCATCCTGCTGGGTAATAGATGCTCCATCTACCACCTGCTGCCATCAGAGTTACTAGGTTAAATATTGTCCCCTGGCCACTGTATTTCCATCTTCAGATAAACCTCAGAATCAAAAGATGCCTACTATAAACAAACAAACACAGCCCTTTTCCTCTAAAGAGGCATTGTCCTTGGCATCAGTTTCTAAGGTTCACCTGCTGAAAGGCATCCACAGAACAAATCTCTTCAGCATGATAATTCCCTAGCCTCACAAGAGCATAGTACACTTCATAGTTTACAAAATTAGTGCAACGTATCACTTCATACTTGACTTGAGCAAATATTCAAAAGAATTGAGGGAACTTCAATAAACAATAACATTTTCTGTCACTAGTTTTTAAACCCAGGATTTCCTTTAGGAAACAAAAAGCATCTCTTGGCTCTGGCATTTGTAGCTGAGTTTTCTGTTAGCATTGAGTCTTTTCAGGAAGATCATGGGTCCCAAGATTCTAGGCAGCATATATCTCTTGCTGTGTCATTGGAAGGGAAATAACTGTTTTAGCTCAAACAAACTCTGCCAAGATTATCAAAGGCAGACCAGTCAGGGGAAGGAATGCAGAAGTAATGCCAGACTCTTCCACCACCACTACCTCTGTGCCAAAATAAATCCTGTCTTAAGTCTCCAAGGAGAAAAGATAACCAGCCTTTACAAAGAAACAAGCATCCTTTTAGTACTCCTATGAGAGTTGATAAACTTAAGAAGGGATTTGGATTGTATGTAACCTATGTAGCATTTGGAACAGAGCAAATGAAGGAGATAAATTAGGTCCACAACATAATTTTCTGACCAAATACCACTTGAAATATCAGAAATGAAACATCACAAGGGACAGAGGAAGGTTGATGTCCTTTAAAACAATTCTGCTGAGAGTGGTGGTCTGTTAATCAGCCCTTAGTGCTGGTCCACAATGGCGGGTTACAGACGGGCAAAAAGGGATGTACTCATGACGTCATGAAGGTAGAGCCTTCAGATGGGCTTTACCTGAATGCCGTCATGAACACGCCCCCCGCACGCCTCAAGCAGGAAGAAGCGGCATTAAAAAGGTGCTGCTTTTTTCCGCTTCTTTTTGATTTGCGGCGTACCTGCGCAGTTCCGTCTGTAAGCTGATGCACCGATACGTCAGAATTGCTACGCCGCAAATATAAGTTGCCGGTTTAAAAGCTCCGTGTCAGCTGCGTCGCATAATGGGTCGGGTTCCCGGGACATGCGTGGTTTGCAGTCAAGCTTTAATTGCAACGTCCGCTGCCATGCAGCTGTGGAAGCTGAGGCACAGCTGCGGTGCATTTTAAGTCTCGTAACCCTAACCCTAGAGCCACTTGTGCGCATGCGTTGCTAGAACCGCGGGAAGTTGTAACTTTTGCTGGCGGATGTTTTGGTTGTAGAAAGTGAAAAGGGAAAGTTTGGGATTTAAAGTGACCCCCTACACACATTCCTGCACCATTTTCACCTGGGAAAGGGCACAGTTCGGCTGCTCCTGGCACAGCTGTGTGGCGGCTCCCCTTTGCCACCAGGCAGGATGGCTCAGCCATCCACCAGCACCCCGAAAAAAAGCAGGGGGATGTCTTGGTCTCATACTGAGATGGCTGACATTATAGCTATATGGTCCCAGAAACTGGAGTAACTGCAGAAACTGGAGCAGTCCTACCTGAATGCTGACACATATTGAGAAGTGGAAGAAGCCATGAGAGCTGCTGCACCGGTACACCAGAATTGCTACGCCGCTAATTTAAGTTGCCCATTTAAAAGCTCCGTCGCATAGTGAGTTGGGGTCTTGGAACATGTGCAGTTTGCAGTCAGGCTTTAATTGCAACGTCCGCTGCCATGCAGCTGTGGAAGCTGAGGCACAGCTGCAGCGCATTTTAAGACTCGTAACCCTAACCCTAACCCTAACCCTAACCCTAGAGCAACATGTACGCATGCGCTGCTTGGAAAGTTTGGACTTTAAAGTGCACCCCTACACACATTCCTCTGCCATTTTCACCTAACAATAAAAAACGCTAAAACTGTAAATATTGACATATGTACAAAGGAGGTGAGGGGAGATGGCAGCGGAGACAGCTGTGGCTGCGCATTGCAGATTCAGCAGGAGCGCGGGGACCAAAGGAGAGGAGGCATCTATGATGCTGCTGACACTGGCAAAGTGCAAACGGACAAGGATGCCAACACCAGCTGATCACCAGCTGGCAGGAGACCACCATTGTTTTAAAGGGGCTTGGGCACTTTAAATGTGCCCATAGGCTTTCTGCCGCCGCTGCTTAGCCCTGCGCAGCTGCGCATTCGCCAGCCGGCAAAGGAAAAAAAAAAAGAGACCCCGGAGCTTGAATGTGCCCAAGACCTTTTGATGCCCTCTAAACTTGCCCCCAAAGGCAAAGGGCAACTAGAGAGGGCCTGGGATCAAGGGGCAGGGAGCACTGACAAGGCACTAGGTCCCATGATGTCCCATAAAGACATCATTTCGCCTCCCAGGGCATGTGTTCCCTCCCAGCCCTATCTACTCTATTCTACCCTTCCTGTTCTCTCCTCCCACCATGCCTGGCTCACTGGTTCCCAAACCAGCCATCTCCAAACTCTGTCCTTCCAGGCGTTTGGACTTCATCTCCCAGAATCCCCAGCCACCTTGCCCTGTGGTCTGGGATTCTGGGACATGAAGTCCAAATGCCTGGAAGGACAGAGTTTGGACATTGCTACCTCACAGCACTCCTGCCTAGCTTTAGACTGCACAGTTGCGCCTAAGCTATCCCATTCACACTCACAGCCACACTGCCGCAGTTGCGCATAATTAACCACACAAATTTTTTTAAAAAATAAACTTTTTAATTTACAATAACAAAACGATTTCTATGTACATATTTACAATCTTTACAAGGGGGAGGGTGAAGGGGGTGGTGAGGGGGATGGCAGAGGGGGCAGGAGAGGGAAGCTGCTTCAGGGAGGGGGAGGAGGCGGTGGGCGGGAAGCCGGCGGAGGATCTCTTGCAGAGTCTCCTCCATGGAGGAGACTCTCTCCGCCGCTGTCCACCTTCTCTCAATGGCAGCGAACCTCCTCTCCGTCCGGTTCTCTTGGGGGGAAAAAAAGAGGATGGTTGGATCACCTTGGAGCCCATCACCCTCTCCCACAGGCAGTTTCTGGGTGCCCCCCACTCCCTTCCCTGGGTTCACTCCACACTTACCTGCTGCCGGGCTTGGAGGACACGATCCAGGGCACTGGCATCGAGGGCCAGTGCCCTGGCTCTCCTGCAGGCGGCGTCGGCCCAGGCTCCTCTTCCTCGGCGGCAGCAACAGCAGCGAGGACTTCAAGCCCTGGAAAAAAGGAAGGAAAGGCCCAAGTTACCATGCTGGCATGGCAGACGAGGGCACAAGTGTCGTGGGGGCTGCAGGCAGGCAACCCCACCCCTCACCCTGGGGAACTACCTGCCGCCAGAGGAGCCTGCTCTGGCTGCGGAGGGGCCACAGCAGCTGGTCCTGGCTGTGGCCCACCCTCGGGGACATCCTCGTCCCCCGAGGATGGTGGAGAGGGCAACCTGGCAGGGTGCCGTCCCTCCCTCCACCTCCGCCTCGGCCGCACGCCTGCAGAAGGGAAGAGGAGGGATGGCATTGGCACCATGCAGGAAGGAGAGGAGGGCAAGGGAAGGGTCAAGGAGGGTAGGACAGGGCATGGCAAGAGCTCTGGCTTACCTGGAGGACGGCGATCTTCCGGTCTGGGCTGATCTCCCCTGATCCACAGGTCCTTCAGCCGCGAGAAGAATGGTGGCTGCCTGTCAACCGGGGGCGCCTCTCCGAAATCCTCAAGGGTTTTGAAGAACGCTGCCTTCAGAGTTTTAAACTTCACTCTACATTGGTGCAGCGTTCTTTGAAACCCTTGGTTTCGGAGGGCACGAGATGCCTCGAGAAAATGCCCCCGGTTGGGCTTGTTGGTGTTAGCCATCACCCTCCTCGCGGCTGCCTGTGGCATCAGGGAGTCCAGGAGGATCCCGACCTCTTCGTCTGTCCAGTAAGCGATTCGGACCGGGACCCTCCTGCGTGGCTCTGCCATGTTGATCGCCGTCCTGGGGTCTTGCACAGTTGCGCACGGGTATATATGGGCACCTGCGGCTCTGGGCCGTTAGGCCAAGGTGGTCCTAGGCCAATGAAAGTTTTCAGAGGAGCAGTTTGAATCTCTCCCCCAATAGATGTCCTCTGGGTGCCCCATTGATACATTCAAATGGGCCATTAGGAAAGCTTGAATTTGAAGGGGATTGATACATTGTCAAAGGGGCAATTGGCAGTTGGAGCTGATGTATCTTTTTGCCCCAGGAAAACAGGCGCCAGGAGACCTTTTGTGTGTGTGTGTTTGTGTGTGTCCCCCTCAGGCACGTGGCAAAACATGCCCACAGCACAGATCAGGAATGATAGGCAGACTCAAACTGTGGATAATGGGATACATTTATTCATGTGCTTATGGTATTACAGTACAATGCACTCTGACATCACAGATGATGGCATAGGAGCCATCCTTCAGATTCTCCTTGTCAGAAAAAAATCTGCCAGGGCATCCCTCACATCCTCCCCTGCTTTCTTCTTCTCTTTCTCTTCAAGGGGGTCATGAGCCACTTCCGAATGGGGTAGGCACAGTCAGCCAGTATCAGGGGCCCGATCTGCTGGCCTGTGATGTTGATGCTGGGGTTCCCTGGCACATAGATGCCAGCCTCCATGGCCTCGTAGATGAGAGAAAGTTTAAAGGGGTTTGGGCGCTTTAAATGCGCACATAGGCTTTCTGCCGCTGCTTAGCGCTGCAGCTGCGCAGCTTTGCATCCGCCAGCCGGCAAAAGAAAAAAAAAGCCGCGGTTTGGGCCGCCCGTGCGGAAGCTGCTTCTCTTTTTGCAGCGTCCTCCGAGGCGGCGGTATGGAAGCTCCGGGTCCGAAACGGACCCAGGTGAGGCGTCTTCACTGCCCCCCGTGTGGAAGCTCCAACACCTGAAGCACGCCCCCGGGGCAGGCCGTCTGGAGGCTCCGCATTCAGCTAAATACACTTCCAAGATGTCCTCCCCTGCCCGTCTGTAACCCGCCTAAGTTTCCAGGGACCTATGTAAATACAGTCGGTTCTCCGTTTTGGTAGGGGTTCTGTTCCAAATCTGCCCTCCACAGAATAGGTCAGGACCTCAACTCCCATTATTGTCGGTGGACATGCACGCAACCATGTTGTTGCAGCCACATGCACAAACCATCTTTGACAATAATGGGGTGGGGCCAACTGTGGTTGTTCCAATCCATTGATGGCTGGCCCTCCAATATGGAGGAGCAATAATAATATTGTAGGGTAATAATATTGACACACTGCAGTTAACAAATTCTCTGACAAAGAAGTTCCTTTTTACAAATTCTTTTTAACCTGACCAGCCCCCACCTCTTTTCTTCCTTCCCTTCTGTCTAGCTGGAATTTTTTTTTTTTTATCAGCATTGGCATTGGGAGGATGGTGAGATGGAGCTAAAAAAATAGAAACTTTTAACTTCAGACCAGCCTGTCTGCAGTAAACAATGCAATAAAACTCGAGTTGGGAAAGGGCACAATTCCACTTTAGTTGATCCTACTGTAGCTTTGTGTGCCTGCTTATGAAAGGCAAGGTAAACAGCAGCTGCCTCCAGAATCCTTTACTGAGCATGTATGGACAGCAAAATAGAGAGAAAACAGGAAAGCAGATTAATCTAGCACACCAGCTCTCCCACTATGTTAAAAATGCATAAATCTATAAATTTCAACAACAGACTAGAAATCATAAGAAAAATGGAAGCTGGAAGAAATCACAGCAAATGCAATAGCAAGTACATTGAGAGAAGGCTGGCCCAGTACCATCAGGGGCTAGCCTGAAGACAGAGGCTCCTCCCTCCCTGTCATCTTTCGGCCTCTGAGGGAGAGACAAGGCTGGCCCAGTTCCATCAGGGGCTAGCCTGAAGAAGGAGGCTCCTCCCTCCCTAACTGTCATCTTTCAGCCTCTGAGGGAGACAGTAGGCTGGCCCAGTTCCATCAGGGGCTAGCCTGAAGACAGAGGCTCCTCCCTCCCTAATTGTCATCTTTCGGCCTCTGAGGGAGAGAGAAGGCTGGCCCAGTTCCATCAGGGGCTAGCCTGAAGAAAGAGACTCCTCCCTCCCTAACTGCCATCTTTCGGCCTCTGAGGGAGAGAGTGGGCTGGCCCAGTACCATCAGGGGCTAGCCTGAAGAAGGAGGCTCCTCCCTCCCTACATCTTTCGGCCATTGAGGGAGAGAGTAGGCTGGCCCAGTTCCATCAGGGGCTAGCCTGAAGAGAAGAGCCCTCCTCGGTCCATCTGCTTTGGTCCAGGCCTCAGAGGGAGAGAAGAATGCTGGACCTGATGCCCTCCCCCCCTCACCATTCCCTCTCCTTTTGTGTCGTTTCTTTAGATTGTAAGCCTGTGGGCAGGGAACGGTCTGGTACCCCACACCCCCCCCCCCCCCCCCCCCCCCCCCCCCCCCCCCCCCCCCCCCCTATTGTAAAAACCGCTCGATTCCCAGTGATTGGGCGTTATATAAAAACCGATTATTATTATTATTATTATTATTACATTTCTATACCGCTTATCAGTGGACTTAAGCACTCCCTAACCAGTTTACAATGTGTAAGCTAATTACCCCCAACAGGCTAGGTACTCATTTTAGCAACCTATGGAAGGATTCAAGGCTGAATGGACCCTGGAACCCTACCTGGGAATGAACCTTGTGGGTGTGAATGGCTGCAGTACCAACATTTAACCACTGCACCACCAGGGCTCCTTCCATCATCCCTGGATGTGTTTTGGAAGAAGCTTTCAGCTGTTCTCTGGAAAGATCAAAGTGTTTTTGGTTGCTTATGCCTGACCTAGTTGTTTAATTTCACAAGTGCATATTGTTAAGTTTTGAGTAAAGGGTTGGCTGAAACATGTTGAGCTGCTTTCCTTTCCTTTCCTTCATTGTGGCGGTGGTGGTGATGTAGGAACCTAACCCTATTCTTTCCATGGATTTTCTACACTGTATTTCTACACTGTAGAAATACAGTTTGACACTACTTTAACTGCCATGGCTCCATCCTGCAGAATTTTGGGAATTGTAGTTTTGTGAGCCACTACAGTGTATTTCTACACTGTTCTACAGTTCTACAGTGTAGAAATACACTGTATAAATACAGTTTGACACCACTTTAACTGCCATGGCTCCATCCTACAGAATTCTGGGAATTGTAGTTTTGTGAGCCACTAGTATTCTTTGGACAAGAATGCTAAAACTACAAATCCCAGGATTCCATAGGATGCCGCTACAGCACTTAAAGTGGTGTCAAACTGCATTATAGATGCTATTTGATACATCTACTAGTGTAGATGCACACCATGTTATTTCTGCCACCAGTACCAGTTTTTTTTTGTTAAAGATGTAAGGATCAGAAACAGATCTACTCTGTTAGTTGGGGTACGCTTCTATACATAAATATGGTAACAGTTCCTGGTATGTGGGGGAGGGGGGGAATACTGGCCTGCAGCATCAGTTAGCTTGAGAAGCATTGCTTGAAATCAGAGCTCCATGTGATGGTGGACTTCAGACACTGAAAAGAGATTGTTACTTTGTGTTTTCCAAGGAACTTTAGTTACCAATTGTACATGCAAATCTGAAGTAAAGTGGTGATGGAAACTAAACCTAACACGAATCTGGATCTTAAATTATTGAGAAAAGGAATATTCAGAGAAAGTTAACATTTGTATATCTAGCACATTGGAATTTTTTAAAAAAAATCTTTAAAAAAAACTGTGATGATAATGGATACAGAAAAGTCTAATGACTCTGCCATTACTGCATCTGCAACAACACAGGCCAGCTGAACTTTTATGAGTGGTTAGGAAGGCACTTCACGAGAACCTTTTAGCTCAAGTTCTCAATAACTCACTGTGACCAGTTTGCATTGTGTTTGCAAGAAAAATTCTTGTATTCATGGTGAGTTAGTTATTACAGTTACTACAAGATCAGTGCTGAGGATAATTGCTTCATTGTCTTATCAGTTTTATTTAGATACCTTTCAGCCTGTTTATCCTGAGAATATGGGCAAGTATTATCAGACCCCTCTCTCAAGCTTGTAAAATGTGGGCTAGACAAGGTAACTGTTATGTGGATTTGTAATTCGTTGACTGGCCAAAGGGTGCTCAATAGTAGCTCCTTCTCATCCTGGAGAGAAGTGACCAGTGGGGTCCCACAGGGTTCTGTCCTGGGCCCAGTGCTATTCAACATCTTTATCAGTCACTTGGATGACAGAATTGGGGGCATACTTATCAAATTTGCAGATGACACCAAATTAGGAGGAGTAGCAAATACCCCAGAGGACAGGATCAAAATTCAAAATGACCTGAATAGACTAGAAAGCTAGGCCAAAGCAAACAAAATGAACTTCAGCATGGAGAAAGGTAAGGTACTGCACTTAGGGCGGAAAAATGAAATGCTCATATATAGGATGGGGGACACCTGGCTGAATGAAACTGGATGAACGAAAGGGATCTAGGAGTCCAAGTAGACCACAAGTTGAACATGAGTCAACAGTGCCATGCGGCAGCTAAAAAGGCCAATACAGTTATAGGCTGCATTAATAAAAGTATAGTGTCTAGATCAAGGGAAGTAATAGTGCCACTCTATTCTGCTTTGGTCAGACCCAACCTGGAATACTGTGTCCAGTTTTGGGCACCACAATTCAAAAAGGATGTTGAGAAAGTGGAGCGTGTGCAAAGGAGAGCAACTAAGATGGTGAAGGATCTGGAAACCATGCCCTACAAGGAACGGCTTAGGGATCTGGGGATGTTTAGCCTGGAGAAGAGAAGGTTAAGAGGTGATATGATAGCCCTGTTTAAATATTTGAAGGGATGTCATATTGAGGAGGGAGCAAGCTTGTTTTCTACTGCTCCAGAGAACAGGACCCGGAATGATGGATGCAAGCTCCAGGAAAAGAGATTCCACCTGAACATTAGGAGGAACTTCCTGACAGTGAGGGCTGTTTGACAGTGGAACACACTCCCTCAGCGTGTAGTAGAGTCTCCTTCCTTGGAAGTCTTTAAACAGAGACTTGATGGCCATCTGTCAGGGATTCTTTGATTGAGAGTTCCTGCATGGCAAGGTTTGGACTGGGTGGCCCTTTTGGCCTCTTCCAACTCTGTGATTCTATGATTCTATGGTAAAGGCTCCCACAGGGGTGAGGGTGTTGAAATTCTTGGCCACAGAGACAATAAACACCTCTGTACAGAAAAATAAGATCCATTTCATCCTCAAGATGGCAATACTCTAATCTCTATTGAAGAAATGTAGTTTTGATCAGTGCATCTTAGCAATTGTATTATCTAGTCTCCAGTTTTGTTTTAAGCAAGTTTCTGGAGAGGTCAGTAGCTTCTCAACTCCATGCAATCTTGGAAGAAACAGGTTATTTGAATCTAGATCTTCAACAGGTTTGGGAAGAAAAACAGCCTTTGGTAGCTCAAGTAGATTACATGTGCTGTGGACTGGTGGTGGGAATGCAATCCTCTTGGTCTTGTTGGATGTCTCAGTGCCTTTTGACACTATTGAGAAGCATGATGTTATGACATTAATAAGAGGTACAGTATTATGGTGGCTCTAGTCCTGGCTGGTTGGCCATCACAAAAGATGGTGTTCTGTACATTCTGTTCAGTAACCTTTGATTTGTGAAATACCTCAAGATTTAATCTTTTCTCTCTATATATGAAGCCACTGGAGCCATCTGGAAGTTTAAGCTGCATGTCTCAGTATGATGAGGACATATGCCTCCCTATTCTACACCTAATACAAAGGAGACTGTGGCCTGTTACAGACATGCCAAAATAAAGCTGCTTCGAGTCACTTTGGAGGTATGGTATTTCAGTGATGCATGCGTCCTAAGAGTCCAAAAACCACACCAAAGCTGCACTGCAGTCCTTAGGACTGGAGTGTGCCTTTGGTGTGGCTTTTGGAATCTTAGGATGCATGCATCATTGAAATACCATACCTCCAAAGTGACTCGAAGCAGCTTTATTTTGGCCTGTCTGTAACAGGCCTGTGAATATCTGAATGCCAACCCTGTTCTCCCACTACACACAATGTAAATTGAATGTCCCATTAACCTCTTCTGCATCTAGCCTGGGTTTTCCAAACTAAGGATTATGAAAGCTTTGTGACTTGGTTACCATGTAACCTGAAGTGAAACTTTAATCCGATGCAATACAGTGGGACTATGGAGGCAAGGAATGTGAAATTAGTCTTAATATTTTCATGAGATGCTTATTTGAAAGCAGTCAAGAAATTACTTTTGACTGGTTATCAGTGATGCCCCACAGACACTCACAAAAGCATCTACTTTTGTCTATTTTACCCCAAATGGGAAGCACCTAATTGTAATGATAAGCTAAGATTCTGTAAGGGGAATGCAGAGGTTCATGCCAAAGTATATTTATTCTGTTGCCCTGAGGAAAAAAGATGGTGACTCAGAAGGCTGAGGAAGAACAGATGTGATTCATAATTCAATCCAATGGAAAAAATGTAATAATCAGTGGAATGACACTATCTGTGAGCTTTGAAAGAGAGAATATGTATTAAATTCCAGTGGACTACAATACCAGAGTCCTGTACAAAATAAATGTGACTGAAGTATGTTCATATTATGAGCTACATGGATTTGATAAAGAAGACAACTACAGTTGGTGCACTATATCTTGCATGGTGAGCAGCTTCTATGTGAGGGATTTAGTGAATCATTAGGAGTTCAGTTCCAGACATTAAAGCTGAAATTCCCAAAATAGGTTCATTACTTTGGATAGCTCTTTAAAAGTCAACCTACAGCAGATTCACTGCACCCCTGACATAGGAACCACTAGTGGTCAAAGAGCCTATATACCCTGTCTAGTTTTTTGATATACAGTATCTTGAAAAACCATTTGAGGGAGGTAGATATGAAAATGAAAAAAGAAGTAGTTCTGTAGATAGCTAGGAGTTGGGTTCTCCTCATAAGGGAAAATACTGCAAAAGGCATAGTTCATGTGAGAAGAAACAAGATAGACAGAAGAAGCAATATAGAAGCAAACTCCATAAGGCATGCAAATGCACATAAAGATCTGTTCAAGTTGCTTTTGTAAATGATAGGAAGACTAAGAAGGCTAAAGTGTTGACCAGAGAAAGGATTCTTCAATTTTTCATCCATTGTGTATGTGTATGTATGCATGCTTGCACCCCTCCAACAGCTACATTGCTTCTGGAAGGATTCCAGGTGTATATAAGGCAGCCTCACTTAGAAAAAACTTTTCTGGGGGTTATTAGGGTGGAAGAACAGCCAGTGATTAATTGGTTAAGTAATCCCTGACCATTTTTCTACTTAGATTAGCAGGCTCCCAAGGCTGCCCTTCATTTAAATCAAGGATAAAACATTTGACATTGTTACACACATATGCCTGTAATATGTGGCTTTCATAGAGAAACCCTACAGAAATTTTTAAGCATTTCTATAAACCTATAGGAATTTTAAGCATTTAAAAATGTTACAAAAGAACGTGAGAATAAAGACTAGCATGACCAGACTGATATTAAGAACAATTATTTTGGTCAGGAATTTAAAATTCACGAATAAAAAGGAAAGTAAACAGTAAAATACGGTGTGGCCACCAAGAAGGAGACTGGATAAACAGAATACTTTGGGATGCCCCAAAGATCAACAAGTGAAAACATTGTGACATTATTCTGTCTTCCTTAATCTTTTTTTTTTTTAAGAAAACCCCTTTTGGTTGTATGCACATATAAAGAAAAGAAGCCTAGAAAGCAGAAGCATAGGAGAGTTACAAATAGAAATTTGGACCATCTGGCCTCTTAATCTTCTATGAATAAAGCAAGGGAAATTCATGATAAAATCCATCATAACCTGGTGGTTTAAGTGTTGAACTAGGAATCCAGGAGATCAGAGTTTCAATCCCTGCTCAGCTATGGAAACCCACTGAATGACCTTGGGCAAGTAACACTCTCTCAGCCTCATGGAACAATAGCAAACCTCATTTAAACAAATCTTGCCACAAAAAAACCCCTGCGATAGATTTGCTGTAGGGTCATCATAAATCGGAAATTATCTGAAAGAACACAGCAACAATGGGAAAGGTATAAATGATGCATGTTTAATTATAGAAACAGAGAGGACAATGTGTGTCCTTCAAAAGGAGGAAAAGGAAAATTAGGACTTCAAAACAGCCTTTAACACTCCTTAGTCATTGGGCTGTTTTGATAATCAAGCCTCAGTTTTTAAAGTATATATTTTGAAATTTTGCATGAAGTCCTGAGACGTAGTGAACTTCTGAATCCTGAATGTTTTTAGAAGCATTGCACATAGGAGATACATCACTTGTTAAATTTTTGCTTTTACATTGTTGTTATGTGCCTTCAAGTCATTTCCAGCTTATGGTGACCCAAATCATGGGGATGTCTTGGCAAGTTTTTTCTGAGGGGATTTGCCATTGCTGTCCGCTGAGGCTGAAATAATGTGACTTGCACAAGGTCACCCAGTGAGTATCCATAGAATCATACAATCATACAATCGTAGAGCTGGAAGAGACCACAAGGGCCATCCAGTCCAACCCCCTGCCATGCAAGAACTCCCAATCAAAGCATCCCCAACAGATAGCCATCAAGCCTCTGTTTAAAGGCCTCCAGGGAAGGAGACTCCACTACACTCTGAGGGAGTGTGTTCCACAGTCAAACAGCCCTTACTATCAGAAAGTTCCTCCTAATGTTGACGTGGAATCTCTTTTCCTGTAGCTTGCATCCATTGTTCCAGGTCCTGTTCTCTGGAACAGCAGAAAACAAGCTTGCTCCCTCCTCAGCATGACATCCCTTCAAATATTTAAGCAAGGCTATCATATCACCTCTTAACCTTCTCTTCTCCAGGCTAAACATCCCAGCTCCCTGAGTTGTTCCTCGTAGGGCATGGTTTCCAGACCCTTCACCATTTTAGTCGCCCTCCTTTGGACACGCTCCAGTTTCTCAACATCCTTTTTGAATTGTGGTGCCCAGAACCGGACACATTATTCTAGGTGGGGCCTGACTGACCAAAGCAGAATAGAGTGGCACTATTACTTCCCTTGATCTAGACACTATACTTTTTATTGATGCAATCTACAATTGCATTGGCCTTTTTAGCTACCTCATTTTCAACTTGTGGTCTACTTGGACTCCTAGATCCTTTTCATTCATCCAGTTTCATTCAGCCAGGTGTCCCCCATACTATATATGAGCATTTCATTTTTTCCACCCTAAGTGCAGTACCTTACATTTCTCCATGCTGAATTTCATTTTGTTAGCTTTGGCCTAGCTTTCTAGTCTATTCAGGTCATTTTGAATTTTGATCCTGTCCTCTGGGGTATTTACTACTACTCCTAATTTGGTGTCATCTGCAAATTTGATAAGTATGCCCCCAATTCTGTCATCCAAGTGACTGATAAAGATGTTGAATAGCACTGGTCCTAGGACAGAGCCTTGTGGGACCCCACTGGTCACTTCTCCCCTGGATGAAAAGGAGCCATTGTTGAGCACCCTTTGGGTTCAGCCGGTCAACCAGTTAAAAATCCATGTAACAGTTACCTTTTCTAGTCCACATTTTACAAGCTTCTTTGCAAGAATGTCATGGGGAACCTTGTCAAAGACCTTACTGAAATCAAGATATACTATATCCACAACATTCCCTTCATCTACCAAGCTGGTCATTTTATGAAAAAAAGAGATTAGTTTTGTCTGGCATGACTTGTTTCTCTGAAACCCATGTTGACTTTTTGTGATTATGGAATTGCCTTCTAGATGTTCACAGATTCTTTGTTTAATGATCTGCTCTGGTACTGATCTTTCCTGGTACTGATGTCAGACTAACTGGACGATAATTGTTGGGATCCTCTTTTTTCCTTTTTTGAAGATGGGGACAACATTTGCCCTCCTCCAGTCTTTTGGGACTTCTCCTGTTCTCCAGGAGTTCTCAAAGATTATTGCCAATGGCTCCGATATTACATTCATCTGTTCTTTTAATACTCTTGGATGTAATTCATCAGGTCCTGGAGGCTTATATTCATTTAGATTAGCCAGATATTCCTGTACTATCTCTTTACTTGTTCTCTGCTGAACCAGGATCCAAACCATGGTTGTCAGATTCATAGTCCAAAACTCAAACCACTGCACCACACTGGGTCTGTCTGTTTTTACATACAGTGTACTGTAATTTTAATGGAAGCAATACTCATCTATAGGCTGATTTAGAAGATACTATAAATAGTCTTAGCACTCCAAAAAGCCTCCAGTTCCTTCACCTTTACTTACCATCACTACCATTATGAAAGTCTGGATAGTATGAACTACAGATTATTCCCCCCCCCCCAACTGTCTCCAGCTATTATCCTGCTATTAGCTTGAAAAAAGAAAAGGCTGTTTTTCTGTAGGTATGCTGGAGGAGCAACTTTTATCTCTAATCAGAGATTAATGATTAGACACAAGAGGCAGGATCCTGAACTAAGGGCTACACAATGGCACCTCTTCCTAAAGCAGTCAGCTGGGGGTTCCAGCTCCACCACTGATGCAAATAAAATCTTCCCCCAGAGTGATTATTAATGAGAGAGAAGGTGCCATAGAAAAGCAGTAATTTTTTTCAAAGCATAAAGCATGCAGTATTGTTTGTCGTTGTTGATCATAGGTAAGAGCTGTTGCCAGGACCATGCTGCATGAAAAGCTGCCTTTCTGTAGCATTAAACTGGGGGAAATCCTAAATGTTATCAATGAACAGTTACTGAAGATAAGAGATGAGGTTTTCAGCTCAGACCTACAATGCCTCATCCCTTCTGTAAAACGTGATATTGCTATAATTGTATTCATAATCCTGTTTTTAAACATTATAGAAATAATCCAGATAATAGTTGGACTCTGTTTGAGAACAAATGGGTTTATAGGGGGGAAAAGAAAATGCTAAAATTACCCATTTTGATTTTTTAAGTAATACAGTTTGTAAGAGGATTTTTTTTCATCCAATAATTTTCATTTCAGTTTCAAGATAAGTCATGTTTTAGAAAAAAATCAGCTTTCTACATTAATTCTTTGGCAATGGAGAATTAATCATGTCCTTTAGATAGAAGAGCTGGTTCATGCTGTCCCTTCCAGGCTTTTCTGTTATGTTCATGGCTATGCTTTGCTTAATGTGGAGACTGTTCATGTGAACCATTAGTTGCAATAGGCTAATAACCTGCAGTAGTCTTCTGCTCTTTCCATGATGGCAGTTGCACTGTTTCAGTCACCTGCTGTTACAGAAATAGCAGCAGCTAAATATACAGTACTTAATTAGAGGCACCAGATCACACAAACAGTGCCTCTGCAGGAGCATGTCCTGAATGGGAGACTGATGGCAGATCTACACTTTCCCAAGATGATCACTATGTGAGCTGCCATCATGATGCAAAAGACAGATATTACTTTTTCTTTTTTTCTTCTTTCTTCTTTCTATAGATTTATACTCCGACTTTCAATACTGGTTTTGATTTGTCTGTTGTTGGTGAAATTTCTAAAATAGCTTAGCTTCAGGCTTGTAGTGCAAACCAAAACCATAAAACATTTTGGCAGAACAGGATGGAAATTCAAGGCATCAATTAGTGAGACTTTTTTTCTCTGAATGGAACTACCATATGCATGCATTGTTTGCTTCCTTTTACAGTTCTTCTTTGCTATCTGAATTATTTTGTTAATCCAAACTCCTTTCTCCAAATTCTTCTCACAAAGGTTGAATATACAAACCAGCCCCTCACAAAAACAAATTAGTCAGCTCTTCAAACTGTGTGAAACAAATATCTAGGTTAAGTTGTTTAATTTTCACCATATATCCATTTGCAGAATCTAGAATTCCCATCTCTCAGGGCCATTTTATACACCATATGGAAGGCATATCAAGGTTCGCCACTGAATGTACTTGTTACAGGGAGTTGTAGCCAAGGATGGACCCTAAACAGAAACACACATATGATGAATTTATTTCAAACATGCTTGTGACATTCATTGTTTGTGTTCTTAGGTGAATATTTAAAATATTGGGATATATGCTTTTTTTAAAAATACAACTTATGTAGTAGGTCTGATTGGTGACTTTTATAGAGGTTTAAGTTTGGACAGCTATACCAGTGCTACACAATTGAGAACTGTTGAGGTCCACGTTATCAAATATGGACTCAATTAGAATTTAATAAATTTGGAAGAGATACTGTTCTGGCGTATAAGACTACTTTTTAATCCAGGAAAATCTTCTCAAAAGTCAGGGGTCATCTTATACGCCGGATGTCATCTTAAAGGGCAGTTGCTGAAACTTCCGACCCAGACTGGAGAATTTGCGGCACCGCATATGGTGGGGGGAGCTCAAAAATGGCTGCGGCTGCATCCCCACCATATGTGGTGACCGTATGAAAGCAGCAAGGGCAGTGCTGTACAAGTATGGTAAAAGAAAATCCACTCACCAGGATTCGTATAAAGAAGTGACTTAACATAGTCCTGATGACGAAGTGAGGGGGCGCCTCACCAGGAAGGTGTAAGTGAAGGGTGGAGCAAGCCTTTGTTGGCAGAGGCCTGTGACCTCACTGGAATGGAGACACACTGGATTGCAAAAGAGGGATGCCTGTTGAGATGCAAATGGACTTTAAATTTCCTGGACTTTAAAAATCTACCTATTGCTGCATGGCCAAAAGGAGGAGCAGCCTGCCTGCAAAAGATATCCCCCTCCCGGCATACCATCTTTACTAAGAACTGAAACAACATGCAGGCATCTAACACCTCCAATTGTTCCCCCCCCCCCTCCTGTTTGGTTTGTAACATCTTGCCTGATGAAGAAGCTCATGAAGCTTCAAAACTATGCTACTTCTGTTTCTTTTCTTTTAAAAAAATATATTAATACAACACATAACCCAACAAGACATCACATAGTTACTTCTCAACATACAAAATTTGCATACAAATTATTTAGACAGACACACTAAAACTACACTAAACATTAAAAACATACAAACATTCATTCTATACTTCCTCCTATGGCTCTTATTGTTGAATTATTTTTCCATTTTTAATTTCTGTCTAAACCTACTACAAAAGTACTGTAGTTCTGTTTCTAATTTCTATTGCATTATAAGTAGAGTCATGTTGTTGTTGTTCTTGTTGTTGTTACTGTTGTTGTGTGCCTTCAAGTCATTTCCAATTTATGGCAACCAAGGATATTATCACACCGCCAATTCCCGCCAGGATAGATGCAGGTTGTATCCATAACAGACAGATCTTATCCCGCAGCCCCATGACCAGGTGGTAGGCAGCCCATATCCAGTTCAGGCTTCTCCCTCAGCCTTTCAAGAATGGGATGCGGGAGAAATGCTGGTTGGATATGGGCTGCCTATTGTCCAGTACAGGGTTGTCTGATAAGATCCGTCTGTTACGGTTAAAATCTGCATCTATCCCAGTGGGGAATTGGCGGTGTGATAATCTCCAAACTTGTCACTGTGTTTTCTTTGCAAGTTTCTCCAGAGGGAGTTTGCCATTGCCATCCTCTGAAACTGAAAGAGTGTGAGTTGCCCAAGGTCACCCAGGGGGTTTCATGGCTCAATGGGGATTCAAACCCTGGTTAGAGGTGCTACAAGAACCTTTTGCATACTGATCGAGACTAACACAACTATTTCTTTGGATCTTACCATTGTGTGGTAGTGTATAAGCTTTTAGAAGTTCCTAACCTGAGCAAAATTACAGAGCAAATTAACTCATCTCCCTACACATGATAGAATCTGTTGTTTCATGTAAAATTCTTTTCAAACTCCTAGCTGACCTTTGGAACATAGAATTGACCCATGTGATTGGCTCTATAGCTCCTAGCAAATGTCTCCCACAATGGTCAGAGGTCAATTCTCTCCCTCTTATGCCAGAGTAATTTGAGTAATGAAGCATAGCTCAGGATGAGTCCAGCTAAGCATAAATTAATGTAACCTCCTTCAGCCTATTATATTCTAGATGAGCTGGATTATAACTCCCATTATTCCCAGTTACTGTAGCTGGGGTGTGGACAAAATACTGGAATGTGTGCAGACCTAATGCCAATACAGTACTATTATTTTCTCTTGGCTTTTTTACACGATACTACCTAGCAGAGATGGGAAAGAGGGCTGATTGGTTGGATCTAGGAGATGGTGAATGACTTGTTTAGAGAGAGGGCTATGAAATTCTCTCTGGACTTGGACGACTTTTGAGTAGTGGCTCAACTCCAAATATTCTTGACTTATATGCATGATCAATGCTCATTTCAATTTCAGTTTGCCTTCTGCCTGGCTTTAACCTTCCTTGGTAGCTCTAGTAAACCATATTTGCTGGGTGCAAAACAGGAAATGTGAATTCAAATACCTCTAGACTTCTAGGGAACTTTTGATACCATTGACTGAGGTTCTTTTTGTACAGCTTGACTACAATGGAAGTTGGGGGCATTGCCTTCCATCGGCTTCACAACTACCTAGAGGACATCAGCATGAGAAGAATTCCATCTTATTCCCCATGCTGTTCAACATTTAACTGAAATTACTGAGTAGAGTTAGTGGGAAATTTCAAGAATGGTATTATCTATATGCTTGCAGAAAGCAGTTTACAATGTAGTTTTTCTTTTTTTATTTATTTAATAAAAAACATTTTTTAAAAGATCCAGGATGACCTGTATGGTGCCTGAACTTTGTAGTGGACTGGACAAGGAGGAATAAGCTGAAGCTCAGTTCAAAACCATTGGCAGATAATATTGTATGGCCATAAAGCCTGTATTTGGTCTGTTCTAGGTGTCAGAATCCATGGGCATGGTTCTGTCATGATTGGTGTGATTTATTGGAAAGGATGTATGTATTGAATATTGAAGTGCATTGAATACTGAATTATATGCATGAATCATGTATGGATCATGTACTGTATATGGGAAGTAGCAGAATTGGCAAATGGCAGGGGGGGACATGTGGCAAGCAGAGTGAAGGGGTTTAGGGTTTTATGACGCTGTCCTTCCTGCAACAATCCTGGTGTGTAGAAGAAGAAAAGGCTCTTGGAATTTGCTTTGATCGGGATCAAAGGGTGCCAATAACCAGAAAGGGTAGGCTGAATAGTTTGAATTCTAATGCTATGGTATGGGGAAGGGCCCCTCAGTTTTGGCAAAAACACTCTACTGGTGATTTCTGTCCTGATGTCTGGAATAAAAGTCTTTTGTTTTCTGTCACACTAAGATGTTTCCCTGGTTATTGGGAACTGAGTCCACTGGTTCTGACACTGGATAGCGTTGTACTTTCCCTTCACAGCTTAGTGTCCAGCTTCCATTGTGAATGCCCAATGGCATCTCTAGCATAAAATGGTGCCAAGCTTTAGTGAGTCCTCAGAAAGGTGGCCTTAGTGAGCCACGGTCCACTCCCTGCTCATGCTACTACGGACCACCATCAGAGCTCCCGGCATAGCATCTAAGGTAAGTAATTGGCTGGCAATGTCAGCAGACAGTGCAGTGCTGCATCATGATTTTAACGACAAGTGCACCAGGTAGAGCTGCCAATGGTGCCAAGGCTGGCAATGGGTCCTTCTTAGTTCCAGGATTCCTTGCAGGTGCCTAACCATGCCAGTCTCTGTTATTAGTCCTACTTCTTTTCCAACTCTGGTTGGCACACCAGTTGCACCCTTTCTTGAATAACTAGCCCCACCATAGTTGTTCATATCTTGTTGACATACAGATCAGACTATTATGATGCTTTATGCATGGATCTCCCTGTAGAAATTGTCTGGAAGCCAACTGGTCAGAGTAACTGTGAGCTGCTTTGTTGGACATATCTTGGTAATAATGAAAGAGTGTTACTGTCTTTCTTTTATTTTCTCTCTTTCTTTCGTGTGTGTGTGTGTGTGTGTGTGTGTGTGTGTGGAATTTCAAGTGGAAGTTTTAGCCCTACAAAGTCTCAGGCCACCAAGTATGGTGACCTAGATAATTTTGCCTGTAACTGAAGTGGAATTTGAATCCGACATTCAGAGATCATTGGTAAAATTAGCTTTACAGTATACCTACAGCAACAGTTCTGTTCCTACATGCTTACTCAGAAACAGGTTGCATTTGTTTTCAATGTAAACTAATTTATGTGTATTCTTAGAATTTGTGCTGTCCAGGGGGACTGTATGGCAATGGACATTGGGCTCAGAGTTTACCCCTCTCTTCTTATTTTCTATTCCCTAATGAATAGGCGATTGGTTCAACTTTTAGCTTATACTGGAGGACTATCCATGCACATCCTTGAAGTGCTCATGCTGGACCCAAGTATATACTGCCTGTTATCACTATTTGGATACTTTCAAAGCAAAATAGCATCATTCATCCTGCACCTAAGACAAGTGAACTTTTATTGTTCTTTGTTTCTTCCCAGTGCTATGAGGCTTGAAGAGGGTTATTTAGATGAGACTGAAATGCAAAAACTAATAAGAAATTGAAATAAGCTTCTTTATTGGCCAACCTTATCGTGGTTTTTAGAATTTTAAAGTACAGTTGAAGTTGATTGTGATAGAAATAGAACATGCTACACAAGGGGGTTGGAATAAACAATTTACTCTCTTATTAAGGATGACCATGCTTAACTGACTTATGGCTTAACATTGTTCAATCTCTTGTTATGTGTTCAGTCGACCTTAACGCAAATGAAAAAATGGTTTATTCTACTCCTTTTCTGGGAACATTGGGAAGAATGAAGTATATGAAGATTTTCATATATATGTCATGAGTCTAAAGGGAACTCATGCTGACAGTTACTGTGAGACTGATTCCAAACGTATGGGTCAAAGTGATCTCAAATCTGAATTTGCTAATTTTGTTAGTGCCTGCTGCTGTAGCTATTCTGTCTGCTTACTTTCAAAACAGATTGTAACCATTATTGCATTGTAAGAGGCAGTCTTAGTATGATAGATGAAGATAACTGGAAAAGAAACTAAGATCAAGTGCCCTTCCTAGTTTCATGTGAATGTACACAGAAGCAGTCAACACCTTCATAGCTATTATTCCATTTCTTTTTGTAAAGAAAAAGAAGAGTTTCTCCTGCTGTAGTCTGTATTCTGCCAGAAGCATTGAGGGTAGAAGGGAAGGAGCCCCCTCCTCAAAGACTGTTCCAAGCCTCAATAAAGGGGAGTTTCCCCACTACTAACCATCAGGTAGCATAAGCAGCAAGGATATGCAACACTGCTGGATAAGAGATCCTGTGGGCTTAGTCTTGACATCCAATTCAGTATATGCATCCAGTGCATTTCTGGCTTGATAGGTATAGATAAAAAGCACTCCTAGGCACAAGGGGTACATATGTTCTGTGGTACACATTCATATAGTAATCTGTCATAAACTGGGCCTCAGTTATGGTCTACGTGCCAAACATTTTAGCTCCCTCTTTGCATTTTGTAGAGTTTTGACAGATTTCTGATTAAGCACTCTTCAATAGTTTTCATTTGTTTTAGCAACAATCTTTAATACCCTAATTGTATACAAGCAATTCCACACTTATTTGAGTTTAGTTTCTGTGGATATTTTAAGTAAGTTTTTACATTACTAATATACTTGTAAATTAATATGTGGAGCAGATACTCCTCAATAATACAAGCTTTAAAAAAAATTGCACGTGGACATTAGTGATAAAGCTCCCTCTACTGGAGTGCTTTTTATTAATAAGAGTATTTGCATCAGTATTGGTCTCTCAAGTGTACCTTAACAGTTCTGTAATGATGTGGATTGTTTTTTGATTGACAGAATAAAAAAAATACAGACTAACCCCAGTAATACCAAGTGGTTCTGCAACAAGAAAACTGAAATGATGTGGTGACACATTATATTGGACACATTGTTTATCTATAGCATGTGTTTGAGTTATAATTTCACATCACAATAGAAGGAATTGTCTTCTTCCCTATTTAGATATGTGTCATTTTCTTGGCTTTGTGTAACTGATACATATGCTGTTATATGTAAAATGACTATTAAAGCATCACTGCTCATCTAAGGGCCTAGGTCTTCTCTCCCTTCTTCTCTTGAAATTGTGTCAAAGCCATTAGAGTTACCAAGTAATGTGCATTCATCAGGTATAGTGATGGAGGCCAGGGTGCATATTATAGCTTTTACTGCATATGAGACATTGCAGTCCTGTTCCTAAGAACTGCCAGGCAGATTGGGAATCACGGTCACGGTTAATAGCAACGAATTGCCAGCTCTTGATGGGTGGGTAGTCACTCTTTTCAGCGGCTGCCCCCTGGGGGAGAAGGTAGAAAAACAGAGGGAGGGAATTAGAGTGACTTTGCACACTTGAGCAAGTTCATGCTGCTGGATCAGTGGCAAGCATTGGCAGGGCTCCACTCTGGGGAGGCTCACAACAACATCACAGTCTCATTTTTACCAATTGGTGTTGCTATAGCCAGTGGTGCTCAGAGGGAGAGCAGAGAAAGGAGGGGCTGTGGAGGAGGAGGAGGAGGAGGGAATCCGGGAGACTGGGCTAAATTAAACATCAAAAAAGTGTTGTGTAACAAAGTAGAGTTCACTGTCTAACTATCAGCAAAGTGCTGTTAATTGTACAGACATATTAGAACTAAAGGTTTTAATGTGTGATTAAAGATTTGGCTGACAAACTGCCTGCATAACCTTAATTTTTTCAAGGTTCTTTGGGTGTAGAATAGCTTATAATAATGATTTTGACTAATACGATTTTTGACATGCAACCTTAATGCTTAACCTTAGTACAACTCCAGAGCATTTCATGTGTATTCAGCTGTAAAGAGTGATGATTTAAAGGGATAATATGAGAAAAAGGTCATTCTAGAATGAACCTTTAACAAATTGCATAAAGGAAACTTATTATTCCACAAGTAGAAGGCTATGCAGCTTTTCTGATTATTTTTTTCTGCTTGATTCAAAAAATTGTTGAGACATAGTAAGGAAAAGAAACAAAAAAAGAATGAAATAGAAAACTGCAAGCAGTGAACATTCTTGCAATGGTTATGATTTTGTTGCTACTAAAAATACACTCCAATAATGTGGTTATTCATCTTCTCTTTTCTTTTGGGTGAAGAATTCGCTCCAACAAGAAAATGCTTTTATTGGTTGGAGGACTGCCTCCTGGACCTGACCGGCTACCTAGCAATTTGGTTCAGTATTATGATGATGAAAAGAAGACGTGGAAAATACTGACAAGTAAGCAATTTATTTTATGTTGAGTTACCTTGATGAATTTTAAAACATGGCTAATCAAATTAGACACTTTATCGATTTGCTTCCCCACGGAGATTTGATTATATATTACAGAGGATTCACAACAGAGGAATAAATTGAGATTGTGGAAGATGGTACTTTCACAATGGAGTACGGCTAAATTAAAAGTGGCTTAAAATCATTTAGTAAGTTTTTAAATGCAAACTTGCTAACTTTTCTTAAATTAACCTCCTTCCTCCTTTAGATACTGTGGGTTTTTTTAATGCTGTCCATATTATATGTTGCAAACCACAGAGCAGCCAAAGTGAAATACAAGTCCAATTGTCTTCAGTGGGAGAGTTTAGCATGTGTTTCAATCACCATCACTGAGACTGAGAAGATTCAGAGGTGTTTAACTTTGGCTAGATTGTGTCCATTTTATATTGTACTTTAGAATTCAGAGATACTGTGTATTGTATTGTATTATATTTTATTGTATTGCATTGTATAATCTTTCCCCTTTTGTGTTATATTTATTGTGATGTCCACAATCCCCCACCCCCACCCCAGTTTCTCTCAGCACTCACTGACATATCCAGGTATCAGAGGCTTGTGTTAGCTAAGATATATAAACTGTGTTGCTAGCCTTTCTATTCAGATTTTTTATCAACTGCTTTCTTAAAGGACAACTTTGTTTTACAAGCATTTTATCTTGAGATTTGAGCTTTGGAACATATTGTTATATTGGTTACGGTTTCTAATCTAACTTGATCATGGAATCAAATAATCTTTTTCCTCCCCTTTTCAGTGCAGCAGTGTGTGCATATACTAGTCCCCTTGTGGGAGACTAGCTGCATTGGTCAATAAAACTAAATTTTTAACTGTCAGAATTGCCTAAAGCTCTTCAGATAAAATTATAAATGAGCAATTTTGATCC
Organism: Sceloporus undulatus; assembly: GCF_019175285.1. NCBI lineage: Eukaryota > Metazoa > Chordata > Lepidosauria > Squamata > Phrynosomatidae > Sceloporus > Sceloporus undulatus. Next base: position 193,581,053 of record NC_056525.1, on the reverse strand, counting down.
ATAAATCAAAGCCATACTTTAAAACCTAGACAACTGCTGAAACTCAGATTTTCTAATATAAATGCTTTTTCCTTGGCAGCCCCATCCTAAGAGGCCACTTTACCTGCAGTGGTGCAAACAGAAGTTTTCAAAAAATGTGCCACAGAGGGAACAGCACATAGCACCAGTTGTTGTTAATGTACAAAGCTGTACTTATGACACCAAAGTGTCATAAGTATAGTGACATACAAAGTGATGAATGGCTTTGATGTTTATTTGCCCAGTATCTAAGAAAACCATCTTTTCTTCCCATATTCAAAGCCTTTCCATAGGATAATATTTAATTGCAAGCCAAATACAGTCGGCCCTTCTTATACACAGATTTTTTATACACGGATTTAAGCATACACGGTTTGAAAATGTTCCAAAAAAGTATAAATTTACCTTGATGTTCCATTTTTTATTAGGGACACCATTTTGCTATGTCATTATACTTAATGGGACTTGAGCATACACGGATTTTGTTATACACGGGGGATCTTGGAACCAAACCCCAGCGTATAACAAGGATCCACTGTATGAGGTAGATACTGTATTTCTGCAATGTGATTTTGCCAGTAAAAACTTCACAGGCTTTTGAGTCACAGGCTTTACATTTCATTCCAATTTGCAACATGCCAGTTCTGATTTTCAGTATTTATTTCTGTTGTTCTACTTTTTTCTTTAGGTTGAGTATGTGCAAAGGTGAGCAGGGATAAAAAGAAGGACATTGGTCAGGTACAGCTTCAGATATTGATCAAGGCTGTTGTTGTTGTGCGCCTTCAAGTAGTTTCTCACTTATGGTGACCATAAGGCAAACCTATCATGGGGTTTTCTTGGTAAGATTTGTTCAGATGGTTTTGCCTTTGCCATCTGTGGGTGGGGCATTAACTCCCTGAGACATGGTTTCAGCACACGTGCAACTGTGCAAACTTTCGGCTCAGAAGAAACACACTAGCCATTCTCGAACGTTCCAAACCTTACTTTAACTACAACTATTACAACTTCCACCACCCTTTTCCGTGTTCCCTACCTTCGGTTGTGCCACCAAAGCTACTTCGAGTGTTCACAGTATCTCTCTCAATTATTCTGCGGGTCACTGGTTATGGCCTCTGACCGACTTCCCCCCATACACTTCTCCAAATGCTCCAGCTCCGCCTTTTTCTTCAGCTCCGGTCCAGGCCGCTGCTCCCACTGATCACTGCATGGGTCTCACCACTCGCCCTCCAGAGTCTCCTTTGACTCTCTCCGCCAGTTCCCCTTATTGGGGTATCTAAAGTCTCCCTCTCTTCTGAGGTCAGGTAAAACCACCTCTACATAAGGTCCTACCCTTAGCAAACTATGTTTCCCTTGCAGGGGCACTGGGCAGCCTACCCATCCTGGGCTCCTGGTGACTCTGCTCTTCCCTGCCACGACCGCCTCTGCGCACTCCAATCTTCCACATTCGCCGCCCCTCCTTTTGCCCACCTATCCCTCACCTTTTATACCTCACCCTTTGGGTGGAGCCTTCCTTTCTCCCAACTCCTCTGGGTCCTCCTGACCCTCCTTTCCCTGCTCTGCCCAACCAACCCTCACGTCCTCCTCCGCCGCCTGGCTAAACCATCTTTTGAGGCTGAGAGGCTTAGAAAACATGACTTGCCCATGGTCACCCAGTGAGTTTCCATAGCTTAGCAGGGATTCAGACCCTGGTCTCCTGAGCGGTAGTCCAGCACTCAAACCACAACATAATACTGTCTGTCAGAGTAGGAACATGGAATTATTTTGCCACAGAGAGCTATATTTCTTTCTGGAACAGCCTTGGAAGCTGGAAAAGAAGTATTTTTTTAAAAAAAAATTGGTCCCCTTTTTTTCTCCAGACCAAGATGCATGTCAGCAGAAAGTAGACACTATCCTCTCAAAACCCTGCTCCAGTCACCAAGGCATTAGCCCATGATATCATCCATTCTGAGCTCAAAGCTATAAAAAAAAGTGATGGGGGCAAAGAATAACAGGTGTGATGTTGCCAATTCTGTCTTCCCAAAGGAGCTGTTTTTCTACAGTACAGAGATAAAAAACCCTCACACCTTATTTGGAGATAAGAACAGGAATTTCAAAATTGGTACTGCAGAAAAGCAACCTTCTCTTTAGTGTTGACCTGAGAAAACTGAGGGGAGGGGGCAGGACTTTAGAGGAAGGAATGGGATGAAGTCTTCGTATTTCTTTTCTTACAGAAATGAAAAAGTTGCAGTTATTAAAGTAATCTCCTTCTATATAAATGTTATCCTCTTCTTATGTCTTATGACATTTTCTGTCCTTAATCTTTCACTTCTTTTCTCTCCTTAAAAATAAACCCAAACAACAAAAATAAAATAGCTTTGGTACCCTTGGTGGGTGTTTTTGATTAGGGTGTTATTTGTGGATCACAATCCTTCTATAGTAGACCAATGAGACAAAATACTGCTGAACTAATATGTGCTCTCACTAAATGAATCTGATAACAGTCTGTGATTACAAGAGGATTCCCTGTGTGGAACTGTGCTGGATTTGCATGAGAGCCAGCATGGTGTAGTGGTCTGAGCACTGGACTATGATGCTGGAGGCCAGAGTTCAAAACCCAGTTCAGCCATGGAAACCAGGTGACCTTGGGCAAGTCACACTCTCTCAAATGCAGAAGAGGGCAAATGCAAATTGTCTCTGAACAAATCTTGCCAAGAAAACCCCTTGATAAGGTCACCTTAGGGTCACCATAAGTTAGAAATGACTTGAAGTCACACAACAACACAATATAATCCAGCTCAGAAATTTTTAAATGTATGGTAGATAAACCTTCAAGGAGAGGAGCACACTGGCTCTGTTCCCTCCATCATCAAACTGCTTGTGGAGATGACAGTCTGAAGTGGAAAATTTTCACTATGCATGGTGACTCTTCCATGTAATCAGGAAATATGATTTTCAGGTTTCTCTATCATATGGAGAGCATTTATAAATAGAGGGGGTTTTCTTCTTCATAGTTGCTGTTCATATATAGGTGATTGATTATCAGAAAAATGGGGGTCAGGGCTGCAAAAGCAACTGGAGAGGCACACTTTATTCATGTTGCATAAAAATGGTATTTAAAAGGAGAGTGACATGCAAAATATAAGCAAATGCTCTGTTACAAAAGATATGACACCTGCTGAATTTCACTTTTAAAAAGAAATTATAGTCTTTGTATTGTACATAATCTGTATAGAATAACACAGTGGACTGGATCCAAATTTTGCAGAGATGTGCTGACAGTGGAGGAAGCATAAAATGATTTTTACTAGTCCCTACTTCCCCCTGAAGTCCCATGTGCTCTCTGGATATCGTTTCTGGATGGTTGAGAGAGCAGCATGGGAGTTGGCATGGGAGTCTGTCCAGAAAGGAGGGAAAGTGATAAAAATAATTTCTCCCCACCTCTTCCTCCATCATGGAGCCTCTGTTGAATTCATTTTTCCATGAATGGAATGAACCTTCCTTTGTTGGAATGGCCCAAATGAGCACGTTTGCATTGGCAACTCTTTTTTAAGCAAAGAAATGATTCCTAAAAATATTATTCCGAGAATAACTGAGTTTTGTCAGACAGTAATCTTGAGATGGGTTGTTCAGTAGAATTGCTCACAGGCAGCACCGAATGAAAAAGAATTCACTGTGGAATAGGTACACCAGTAATCTCACTTGTGAGGCAACATTAAATGAAATATTTATCAAATGCATACTCAATGATTTAACAACATCGTAACACTTTTAATTTACTGATACAAGATCATACAGAAGCAGTAGTAGGAGATTCTAGACTGGTGGCTCACAACACTGTCCTATTGTTACTCTTTTACTGTGAACTACATGCAGAATTGCAATAGTAATAATGTTTCTATACATGGGTAATAATGCTATGTTCCACCTACAGTAGACAAGACAAGAGACACTTCACCTGAGCATTACATTTTATCCAGTTTTTTAAAATTAATTTCCACTAAGGTTTTTTTATTTTAATTCAGTACTGTTGAACAATTCGATAATGTTTAAAAGAAAAAGAAAAATAAATTTAAAAAATTGTCTACCTTAAGTATGTACTAAAATGCATTTCAGTATCAAAAAATGTTGCTCACAAGAAAAGCTGGAAAGTCAACATGTCCATTTTTAACATATTAAAATATATAATGTATAATATAAAAATGTATAATATTTTTCATTTTTCATTTCTGTACTATTGTGCAAATATATTAATTGTTAAAAATATACAAAAAGGATTAATTTAAAATGTGGCTAAAATGACACCTGCCAGAACACTGTCTGTGGAGGTATAACTCTGTGGCAGTAGAATTACCACAGCGCCAAAACCATATTCTTAAAAAAAAAAGAATAATAATAATAAATAATAAATAAACCATTTATTTATATACCGCTTTTCCTGGAGATCAAAGCGGTTTACAGCGATTAAAATTATGACTGAAGCCATAATACAATATAAAAACAGTTAAAAATACAACTACAATCACAATTACAATATTAACAATTCAATAAAATCATCTAAGAATAACACAGTAGATAGGGGAGTACAATCTCAGAGAGAATTGGGAGGATAGGCTTGTTGAAAGAGGTAGGTTTTTAATGCCCTTTTGAAGGCTTCCAATGACCCGCTCAAGTGGATATCTTCTGGGAGACCATTCCAGAGAATGAGTGCCATAGCTGTATAAGCCGTCTGCTGGGTTGTCACCAGTCTCACCTTAGGGTGTTTGAGTAATAGTTTCCCCGTATTTCTAAGGGTGCGGGGCGGATTGTGTGGGGAGAGGCGTTCCCTCAAGTAACTCAGGCCCAAGCCATTTAGGGCTTTAAAGGTAATAACCAACACTTTTTTATTGGGACCGGAAGCAAATTGGCAGCCAGTGGAATAGGATTAAGGTGATCTACATGTGAGGGAAGAACAACTCTATTTTGGTTTTAATTCCCCCCCCCCCCCAAAAAAAAGTAATTTTTTCTGCGTTTGGAAGATGCATGGGAAAAGAAGTACAGGGTAACATCATTAGCAATGACAATATCATGCATATTCCCATCAAAACTGAGTTTAAAAAGTATGCCTGCTGCACAGTAACTGCCCAATATGAAATCATCCAATGACTCTTGATAATCTGTAATGATGGAATTTATTCCCTCCCACCCAATTTCATGACATGTCTTTAAGTGAGTTAGGTAGCTATGTAGTTCAGCTTTATTAAGTCAACAGCCATGATAGGCAAGAGGGGAAAATGCACTACAGTAAATGCAAGAGTGACATAATTCAGAGTCAATAATTTTAATAGACTGGTATATCTTTATCTCATTACAAAATTATGATGAAATTCCTTTCTCTTGAAACTTTCTCTCTTATTTTCATCTTTCTTTTAAGCATTATGAAATCAAATATATTTCATTTTATCCGTTGGGCCTATTATCTATTGGTGTCATTTATGCTAGGAACTTTCACAACATCCTATTGCATATAATCAGTAAAATTAATTATGCATTTAAAATTTCTGTCCTGGTTCTAATTCCAGTTAGATTATTTGAATCCTTTACTTTTAAGAAATTTAATCTTTTGAAATCCAATACAGATTTTGGCTTTTCAGAGTTTTCTAATTATACATGTTGAATTTGGTAATCTCATATTACTAGCCAAAGACAGAGAATTGGATGTTTCAGGGTAACCTGACAAGACACTTTCGCTTGCTTGTCAAATTCACACTCCCAGAGTATGCAAGTCAAGTATCAAAAGTCACAATTACCTGTGACAAGTAGCTTTGGGGGTTAATGGAGAACTAACACTATTCCTGTTGTCTAATGCAGTGTTTGGGAGAATGTTTCCATTTTGTATCACTTTTTTTTCTTCTTTGCCTTTCCTTTGGGCAGGAGAGTGTTGCTACTTCTCTCTTAACCATGCTAGATGGCCAAATAGACAGTTGCTCTAATATTTATTTGCTCCTGTGCAGGACACTGTTTCCTGCTTCCATCTACACTTCAAAGTGATTTGACACTCCATTTCAAGAAAGTGTAGCTGGCTGATCATGCTACCTGGAATGACTTGAAAAACAGCACTGTGTTTCATCAAAATAAAGTGTGGGTGGAATAAGCAAACACAGCTGGATGCTACTCAAGTATCACAGGACCCTTTTTTAAAGTAAAAAATTAGAGATACACCATTCTATCATCTAGCACCCTTGTATCATTGAGATAAGGCAACATTCCCCAGTCCATAGGGAAGGAGGACTGTAATGAGGAAGAAGGTGTTATATTCAATTTCGCTTTGCTTTGCTTTGCTTTCATAGAATCATAGAGTTGGAAAAGACCACAAGGGCCATCCAGTCCAACCCCCCTGCCATGCAGGAACTCACAACCAAAGCACCCCCAACAGCTGGCTATCCAGCCTCTGTTTAAGACCCTCCAAAGAAGGAGATTCCACCACTCTCTTATGTAGCATGGCCCACTGTCAAACAGCTCTATCAGGAAGCTCTTTCTAATTTTTACGTGGAATCTCTTTCCGGTAGTTAGAGGTTGTGCAGACCAGCCTTAAAGGCCAGCTTGGGGGTGGAGTCGGAGTATGGTGTCCACATGACGCATGCCCAAGCTCCGCCCCCAAAGTGACTTGATGCCACACACCACTCCACACACAGCACTGAAGGTGCTTTTTGCAGCTCATTTTTGCACCCTGCAAAGGCCAGATCAGGGCCATGGCATGTGGTTGCTGCGGCCCTGATCTGACTATAAAAGCGGTGGCTGGAGGCTGCACCTTTGGGGATTGTTCCATGTCCTAGTCTCTGGAGCAGCAGAAAACAAGCCTTAATCTTCTCTTCTTAACCTTCTCTTCTACGCATCTCAACCTTCTCTTCTACAGGCTAAACATACCCAGCTACCTAAGCCACTTCTCATAGAGCATGGTTTACAGACTTTTGCTTTGAATGTTAACAGCACAATTTTTAAAAGTTTTTTATGGCTCAGGAAGGAGGAATATAACACATTCTTTTTCAAAAAGTAACATTCCAAGAGCCACAGAAGTCTGCAATGGTGTTTTTGTAATTTAGAGACTGTCAGAAATGTCAATACTGGCAGTGTAAAATATGATTTACACCCATGTCTATCTATAAACATGAATTTCACAGTTAGTTCCATGCTTAGTGTCCTGATAGTCTTCTGGTTGGAATGTCCCAATACTTTTTCAAATGTGGAAACTTCTGAGTGTATTGCCTTCTGTTTTTTTTTTTTTAATTGCAAATAAGAATATTTCTTAGATGGAAAAATAAACACGGAAAGGGGTAAACTGTGAGTGTGTACATTTGTAGGTGTATGTGTGTACTTTATTTACTGTTCGTTATATATGAGTCATCTCTCTCAATATCACTCTCTTTCTCTGGCCCGTTACAGACGGGCGATATAGTACGCACAGAGCGCATACTAGGGTTAGGAAGAGGCAGTGCTTCCGCACCCCCCTAACCCTAGTGCACGCTCTGCGTGCACAAAATGGCAGCGGCCGTTCCACACAGCCGCCGCCATGACGACGTCATGACCGCGCTGCCTCTATATGGGGCAGCACGGACGTGACGTCATCGCTCCGCGCCTTAGCGCGGAGCAGGAAGGAGCTCCGTTTTGGAACTCCTTCCTGGTTTGCGCTGCTGAGCGCAGCCTTCACATGGCTGCACCCAGCGGTGCAAAGGAGAAAGGGGCCAAGCGGCCCCTTTCTCCTCCTCCCCACCACCGCGGAGTGTCCTTGGGGCTTGAAGCCCCAAAGACACCCCTTTCCAGGCTGCGGGGAAGCGGCCTTTTGCCGCTTCCCCGCAGCCCGGAAAGCGGCAGATCGGGGCCTCAGCGGCTGCCGGTCTACCTGCTGAGGCCCCGATACACTGATGTCCGGGATTGCTGCCAGAAATCTCTGACTTATGCTGATAACCAAGCCTGAAGCCATCACGTGTAGGCAAAACAAACCTTGTGGAGAAGCAGTCAAAGAGCAAGCCGAGGAAACAAGCCGGTGTCAGGGTTGCAGAAAGTCAAGTGTGCCGAAAGACGAGCCGAAGTCAGGAAGCCAGAAAGCAGCGTGTTCAAAACAGTCCGAGGTCACAATAGCCAAGAGATAACAAAGGTCCGGTCCGAGGTCAAGATAGCAAGGTAACAAGATGTCTGGAGCTAGAGTGACAGCAATCACACCAAGGGCCCATGCAACAAACTCAAGCCTCTCTCCCACTTAAATCAGGGAAGCTCTCCCTCGAGCCACCTGAGGCTGGTTTGCCGATTGTCTTTCTGCAATCCTCCTGGATCTGCGCCTGCAAGCACTCTCAGCCCTTCTCTCTTGATAAGAAGGCACTTGCAGGCATGCCTCGTCTCCCGAATCACTACTAGGTTGTGGCACCATAGAAGGCCTTTCCTCAGCACTAGGACCTGGTTGGACCTCCTGCTCTGGGGCTGGGGAAGCACAGCTGGGACCTGGCAGAACAGAACTAACACCTGGCGTAGCCTCAATCAGCCCTTGCTCTGGAGGAGGCTCATCCTCCGAGACCTCATCTTGGCTGGCCATGACAACTGGGGAAAGGGGCGGGTGCAGACCGCCCCAAACGGGCGGTCTGTAACGCGCCTCAGTTTGTTGTTGTTGTTGAAAATATTTTTCTTTCCAGTATCAGGAATTGATAACATTAAAGGGATTCTAGCAAACAAGCTTGTCTGTCAGTTTGACTCACTGAAGCTTTGATCATAAATTGATGTACTAACAAAAGAGCATTTCCTCATGTCACCAATAAACATAAGTGCGGATAATCTACTCACATCTCTCTACAACATGATAGAATGCTAACAGATTATGTGAATCAGAGTTTTAGGACTATCAAAATTTTAGGACCATTTCACTACCTTTGCCCTGATGTCTTCACAATAGTAGAGCCAGTGTGGTGTAGTGGCTTGAGCATTGGATTAGGACACTGTAGATCAGGGTTCAGTTCCCTGCTTGGCTGTGTAAATGCACTGGGTAACATTGGACTCTTTTAGCCCCTTAAGGTCACCATAAGACAGAAATGACTTGAAGGCACACAGCAACAACAACATCACATTAGGGATAGAAAGAATATTTGGGAAGTGGTTTTCAAATGTAGTTCTCAAGTGTTGGAAAACCCTGACCAGGAAAAATTTATTGTACACAAATTTTGCACTTTTTTGTTTCGTTTTTTGGTGCAGGAAACAACATTTCTGTTCTTAATATTTTCTGTATAGAAAATGCTGTTTTCTGTACAAAAAAACACAGGGTAAATCTCAAACTGCAAACAATATTTGTGTTTATGTAGAGGTGGGAAGTTTTATGTTTCACTATTCCTTAATGAAATGGGAATAACGTGTGTGTCAAATTGAGCTATGAATCTTGGAGATTCGATGAAATGATGTATAAGTACTAGGCTTAGACTTAAACTTAGAAGTTTTTCCAGTTCTAAGAGGAACACAATATATTACTCCATCAGTTGATTTATTTTATACAGAAGGTCAATAAATCACAGTTCCTGGTCTCCACAAGAAATGGCATAGCCAGAACTATGAAGAGCTGCAAGTTAAATGTTGATACTGTACATCACTGCTTTTCAAAATGTATGTTGTGAACTATAGTTTTTTTCCCAGTGTGCCATGAACCAGCATCATATTTGTGCCCATTGGCTGCAGTTTTTTTTCTTTCTTTCCTGAAAACTCACCAGGGACTGAGAGTTAATGATCCAGGGACCAGCACTAGTCCAAGGATCACGACTTTGAGTAGCACTGGTGCACATAACTCCAGAAAGAATAGTTTTGCCATATTTCATGTCAGCTGTTACTACTTTATTTTCACTTTTTTTGGTTTCACAAAATATCTCTGATGTTTTTATTAATACAAATTATTACACTGACCTTAGGTGTATGCAGCACCTCAGAAACGGAAAAAGTAGTATAGAGAGGTCTCCAAGTTTTAAAGAAGATATATTGGAGGAGTGAAGCTTTAAGGAACTGAGGTTTGTTCGTTTGTTTGTTTTTCCTGTCTAATATAACATACCCCCTTCCGGTTCATGCATATATTTCGCCAAAAAAAAATTGGAAACAAAGGAAAGAAAGCCCTAAAGAGAGTAAACTAAAAGTTCTTATTTTGAACAAAGATTTTGTCTCATGGTTGTGCTCAAACGCAGGAGACAGTTTTGTGCAAATGAAGTGAAAACACTAAATACAGGAAAAATGCTTTTTTGCTGACTTGCCTATTGTTGTCACACTCAAAGACTGTACAAAACATGAATTTTAAATAAATAGGTATTATCTGTGACATATAGCATAATTGGATGGTTTAGGTTAACAGCAAAAGTATTTCACTGTTGCTAGTGTCTTCATCTGTATAAATACTCTCATTATAGTATTTTAACAGCACAATCCTTTCGAATTACTCAGAAGCAAACCTGAGAGAATTCAATGGAAATTACACCTAGGTAAGCTTGTTTGTGTAGGACACCTGCATAAATCCAGTTTAATTTTTCAAATGTAAAGCCTTGATTGCTAGTTATATTTATATTTTAATTATGATTGGTTAATATTTACAACAATAAGTTAGACTTGTCTTTTAAAATTAATTTAAAAACAAGCAAAATTTAACTCGTTATTAAATGAATTTTTGTTTCTTTTGTAGAAATGAACTAAAAGAATTGTAAACCCTGAGAGATAAAGGAATAGGGGATTTATTTTTCTGTACTCAGAGTTGTATAGCACTTCCCCAAAAAATCTTAACCACTAAGGCAATGATGTATTACTTTTACTTTCATTATATGTTTTTAATCAGAGCGAGACTTCACCCTAGACAAAGCGATGCTTTCTGCATGGTCTCACTTGTTTTTGCTAAAATCTTTTGACATGATTAATTTTACTTTAATGCATTTCTCTTGTTGTATTGTTTAAGTTGATGAGGACAAACCAAGGCTAAAACACTTTTTTATATCCCAATATCAATAAGTACGCCATTGATTGTATGCCATAGGCAGGCTTTTTATATATTCTTGATTTTATTTGGTTTTTGTACAGCGCCGTGTACATCTATGGCGCTTTATAAATAAAGCTAATAATAATAATAATATTTTTAAAAAACACTGTGAGGAGAAAAAAGCTGGATCCAACTGGAATTAAATTTCCTGCTCCCCAAATGTAAGCATGCATACTATTAAAAAGACGATATCATTACTGGTTATTAGCTTTATTACAAATGTTCATTTTGTGATATAATAATAATAATAATAATAATAATAATAATAATAATAATAATAATAATAAATTTTTATTTATATACCGCCCTGTGGCGACCAATCCGGGCGGTTTACAGCATTAAAATAACATACAACATAAAAACAATATATTTCCCTCCCCCCTTAAAAAGTTATTAAACAACTTATCTAATTTAAAACCACAATAACTAGTTAAAATAACAGAATTTAAACAAAATAATACCAACCAATAAACCACTGCAACTTCAGTTCTAAGTAAAAGGGGGCTTTGGAGACATTACTGAGGAGGGGGAAATCCTGAGATCCTGAGGCCGGGATATTTCAGTCTGGGAAGGCCTGCCTGAAGAGATCCGTTTTGACAGCCTTTTTGAAGCTGTCCAAAGATGTTAATTGACGGATCTCATCCGGCAGGCCGTTCCAGAGCCTGGGGGCGACAACAGAGAAAGCCCTCCGGGAGGTCACCACAAGCCTCGATTTTTGAGGCTGCAACAAGTTCCTCCCAGAGGACCGGAGAGCGCGGGGAGGATTGTATGGGAAGAGGCGGTCTCTGAGATAGCTGAGATATTATCACCTGCCTAATGTTAATAGTAGCAACCAGAGAGTTTTCACTGATTTCAGTAAAATTTCCAGTGTGTGCATATATATGTACCTTCAAGTTGCCTGTCAACCTGTGCCAACCCCATGAATTTCATCAGGTTTTCTTTGGCAAGGAATAATCAGATGTGGTTTTGACAGCTCGTTTCCCTGATATTTCCAAGTACATGTCCTCAATTTTGAATGTGCTGTGTGTTCATATATGAGTGAGAAACATATATAGAATCATGGAATTGGAAGAGACCACAAGGGCTATCCAGTCCAACCCCCCGCCATGCAGGAACTCTCAATCAAAGCATCCCCGACAGATGGCCATCAAGCCTCTGTTTAAAGACCTCCAGGGAAGGAGACTACTACACTCTGAAGGAGTTTATTCCACTGTCAAACAGCCCTTACTGTCAGGAAGTTCCTCCTAATGTTGAGGTGGAATCTCTTTTCCTGTAGCTTGGATCCATTGTTCTGGGTCCTGTTGTCTGGAGCAGGAGAAAACAAGCTTGCTCCCTCCTCAATATGACATCCCTTCAAATATTTAAACAGGGGTATCATATCACCCCTTAACCTTCTCTTCTCCAGGCTAAACATCCCCAGCTCCCTAAGTCGTTCTTCATAGGTCATGATTTCCAGGCCCTTCACCATTTAGTCACTCTCCTTTGGACACGCTCCAGTTTCTCAATGTCCTTTTTGAATTGTGGTGCCCAGAACCTTACACAGTATTCCAGGTGGGGCCTGACCAAAGCAGAATGTAGTGGCACTATTACTTCTCTTGATCTAGACACTATACTTTTATTGATGCTGCCTAAAATTAATCCAGAGAAAACGGAGGTACTAGTGATAGGTTCCCCCGGTCCAGGAATGGCGGTGGTTCCACCTGTCCTGAACGGGGTCACGCTCCCTGTGAAGGACTCCGTGCGCAGTCTGGGGGTGCTTCTTGACTCGTCGCTCCACCTGACTGCTCAGGTGAATGCGACGGTCAGGAGCACTTGTTACCAGCTTCGGCTGATTCGCCAGCTGCGCCCATACCTGGAGCGGAGGGACCTAGAAACTGTTGTACATGCTCTGGTAACTTCGAGATTGGACTTCTGCAATGTACTCTACATGGGGCAACCCTTATACCAAACTCGGAAGCTCCAAATGGTACAGAATATGGCAGCCCGGCTGGTCACTGGCGTATCCAGGACCAGCCACATAACACCTGTGCTTAAAGATCTCCACTGGCTGCCCATTCGCTTCCGAGCTCAATATAAGGCGTTGGTTATTACCTATAAAGCCCTAAATGGCTTGGGTCCAGGATTCCTAAAGGACCGCCTCTCCCCGTACAATCCGCCTCGCACCCTCAGAACATCTGGGCAGCAACTGCTGAAGGTGCCTGGGGCTAGGTTAGCTTCTACTTCTAGAAGGGCCTTTTCCACAGCTGCCCCAGCCCTTTGGAATACGCTGCCCACAGAGCTCCGCTCATCCACCACCCTGGCCCAATTTAGGAAGGAACTCAAAACCTTCCTATTCAAGCAGGCATTCCCCGATTAAATATCCTGTGGGCCTCCCTCCTCTTCCGTGGCCATGAGGATGGGCTAACGGGGCCTTTGTTATTGTTTTTAGACTGTGGTTTATTGTTGTTTTATGCTTTTAACTTGTATCTGTTGCACTTGTTGCATGTTGTAAGCCGCCCTGATCTTTTTGGAAGGGCGGGATATAAATAAAGATTTTATTTATTTATTTATTTATTTATTTATTTAAAATTGCATTGGCCTTTTCAGCTGCCGCATCACACTGTTGACTCATGTTCAACTTGTGGTCTACTTGGACTCCTAGATCCCTTTCACATGTATAAGTCTCTTGTTCAGCCAGGTGTCCCCCATCCTATATATGTGCATTTAATTTTTCCACCCTAAGTGCAGTACCTTACATTTTTTCGTGTTAAATTTCATACATACATATACATGTACTCATACATATACATGTACTCATGATATATCTTCCATCTCATTCATCCTAAAACATCAGTAGATAAAATATTTGAATGAGAATATGCATGTCTGTGCTGAGAATGAGAAAGCATATTACTTATTGAACTAAGCATCAATAGTGCATTGAACAACTGTTCAGACTAAGTTCTTTCAGTTTCCTGTAATAGGTAATCATTGTACTATGCAAATCTAGAAAGAGTTTTGATGAGCACTATATTATTATTATTATTATTATTAACCTTTATTTATAAAGCGCTGTAAGTTTACACAGCGCTGTACATCAATTTTTTAGTCAGATGGTTCCCTGCCCTCAGGCTTACAATCTAAAAGACACGACACAAAAGGAGAAGGGAGTGGTGGTGGGGAATAGGATCAGGTCCAGCAGATCTTTTCCACCTCCGAGGCCTGGACCAAGGCAGATGGACTGGAGGAAGGGCTTGGCTTCTTGATGGATGGTTAGAAGGAGGCTTCCTGGGTCAGAGAGGGGCTCACCTCTGGGAATGCTTCTCTAAACAATATAGTCTTTAATTCAGTTTTGAAACTGGGCAGAGAAGGGGCCTGTATTTTTTTTCAGGAAAGGCATTGACAGCCTAATTTTATGCATGTTTATAAAACAAAGGCCCCGTAGTAAGTATTCATAACTGTGTGAAGAGGGATCTTATGACACTGGCATGCCAAGCAACTGCTATACAAGCACAAGGGCTTGTGCTGGTGTGTCTTGCTCCCTGTAGACTGTTTTACACCAATAGAATAGGGCGACAAGAACATCTACCAACTTCACAACATCCCTGGCACCTTCACTGCCACCAAGTGAAGTGCACAGTATCCCTAGGAGATTCATTGCCACACATTTCCTTAGTCTGCAGATGTTCAAGGCATTGTTCACAAACAGTCCAAAGAATAACCTGTGTTTCCCTTCAGAGCTTATACAATGTACCCTTGGTATCCACTCGGGTTTGGTTCCAGGAGCCCCCATGGGTGCCAAAATCTGTGGATGGACAAGTCCTGTTGAATACCATGGATAATAAAATAATTTCCTTTATATAAAATGGCAAAATCAAGGTTTGCTTTTCAGAGTTTATATATTTTTGAATAGTTTTAAACTGTGGATGCTTGAATCCATGGATAAAGGATCCCTGGATAAGGAGAGATGACTGTAATACACATTTTTGTTCATTGTACGCCAACAGATCCATTGTAGTCTATTCTGACATTCTGCTTTCTGTGGGTATATGTCTTCATGCTGCCTGTCCACCTATGGTGACCCCCTGAAAAGTGGCATCCTCACATGGGGTATCACATGGTGGGAGAGGCAGAGCTTAAAGGGGTTGGGTGTCTGGGGGCAGGGCCAAAAGAGCATGCCCCCACCTCACTGCCATGGTGCCATTCTACTCATGAGTAGAACAGCATCGCACAATGAGGGGGGGCACTTGGTCTTCCAAGTCCCACATGGAGGTTGCTGCATGGAAGGCATCTGCATCCCCTGAAGCCTTCGGAGTCCCATGTGGAAGTTGCCATGTGGGACTTAGCAGCTACCCCTCCTGGTGTACCACCCCACCGGGTTACATCCCCCTCTGGGGTGTCATCCAGTGCCGTCCGCATTCCTCACACCCCTTTAGTGATGCCACTTCCCAAGAATTTAATAGATTTTTCTTAGGCAAGATATACTCAGAGGTGATTTTACCCATTCCTTTCTCTGAAATATAGCTTATGACAACTGATGTTTGTTGGCAGTCTCCAAGTCTCAGTCTCAGAGCTGACCCTGTATAGCTTCCAAGATCAGACAGGTTCTGGTGCCTTTAATGATGGAGATTATTATTTCTCATCCACTTGCAGCTTTTCTGTCATGGGGATGCTTTCTTCAAAATTTTAATTATTATAAATAACAATAACATTGATATTTTAAAGACTTTACTGTTTCTGTGTCTGAGTATGAGACTGAGCTGGTAAACCCTTTAGGCATTTGCTTAGGATTAGTTTACAAAAAGATACAATAAATTGCCATGCTAATACAAAGGAACTGTTGTATTTAAGAAAATGGAGGTGAATTGAATCTATTGATATGAGCCCATTATATTCTTAGAAGATTATGAGTTTGCATTTATTATACATATGATACACATACATGTTTGGACACCCAAATTTAATTTGATGAACAATTTTCAATGGTTCCCATAAATTCTTTGCATCTCACTTTATTCACTCAGCAATCATAAGCACCAGGGTTTCTGCTTCAGTGCTGTGTTGAAGTTGGTTTCAGCCCAGCATTGAAAAGCTTGAGCAAGCATTGGCACATTACTAAAGCAGCAGCCTCGATTCTATGTGCTAGACAGCTTTAATGAATACTTTGGATAGCTGAAGAACTAATGGCTCCCCTAGAACATACAATTATTGTACTAATAAATGCACTATATACACTAAACCCTTTTTGTGTAAACAAAATATTTATATACTTTTTTCTGTTTCAGAAAATATTCAAAAGAACTCACTTCCCATTTTGTGTAGAAACCCATAGAAAAATTGGAAACTCGGGAAGGTGCCTTATACTAAATCAGATCATTGGTCTGTCGAGTTCATTATTGTCTACACTGATGGGTAGCAACCAAAGTTTTTTCCCAGCCAGGAATTGAACTTAGTGTCTTTTTTTCCTTTTCCTTTCTTTTAAAATATGAGCTCTAGCACTGAGCTGTTGCGACTCTCTGATTTATTTGATTTTATTTTAAAATAAACAAATAAAAATATACCAAAAAGTAGTAAGAAGCAAAGGGTCTTCTTCACCCATACTGTACGGTATGTTCCTCTTGATCTAGTCCAACAAAACAGAAAACACAAAATAGAAATTTGTCTAGAATGCAGATGAGGGGAGTGAAATACAATAGATGCACAGATGTAAGAGCGTTATTAAAAGATTAAGCCAATTCCACAGGATTACATTTCACAGAAAAATGGCAAAGGATATTTCTGAAAGGTAGGAGTAAGAGTGTGGTGTGTGTGTGTGTGTGTGTGTGTGTGTGTGTTGTGGGGATGTGGGGGGAGAGAGATGGCTGACTTTAGCCAAGAGTGCCTGTGCCAGCTATGATGTATGGTTGCATTCCTATTAATGATGCATGGCTGCATATCTAACAGGAGACAGAAAAGTTCTGAGAAAGAATGGAAATCCAGTAGTTTATCACAAAATATGCGGTATCTGTAATTGAAATTTTGTTTGCCCATCTGAAATTACTTGCAATAACAGATTTTTCTTAAATGTGTTTTCTAAGATTAGAAGATTATTAAATGCTACCTTAACATTGCTATTTAGCTGAACGTATTTAAATAGCATGAATGAGTCTTTCCTCTGTTCCTGTCTGTTCTGAACATCTCATTTGATTTTCTTGCACAAACAAAATATTCTCAATTATATGTAGTGTGTGCTAGTATTCTAGGTCCATGCCACTTCTTCCCTTTTCTCATTATTTTGTTTTGTTTTGTTTTGTTTGTAGGATGAAAATTTTCTATTAGAAGAAAATTGTCTATTCTTGCTTGAGAAACATGTCTTATTTTCAAGTTACATGCACACACATAGCAGCACATGAATTACTTAGTGCTCTAGGGTACTATGTCAAGTGGAAAGCTAGAAGGGCTAATAATGCCACCATGATCATCTGCAGTGTGACACAGCAGGCATAAACCCAAAATCCCTAGTGGATCAACATGTGATAAAGGGCTCCAGCTGCTATAGGAATTGGCATGTGCTTCCTTGCAAGCAGAACAATCACCTGTACAGCCTTTGGCTGGCAAATTACCAACTTCCCTGCTGAGTGTCACTGAACAGGAGACAGGAATCAGATGTCCTTACACCTAAAGGGTGTTGTACAATGGCTACAGAAGTCTAGGAGCTGCTGTTCCAGAACAAGGTAGACACACTGGCCCCATTCCCACTGGCTTATAATGCGGATCAGGACGGAAAACATGGGTGCATCGTTCCAGTTTGAGCGCGCATTCGATTCGCATTGCTCTGATATCATTCCCATTGGAATTTGAATCTGTCTCCCATGTGATCAAATTATCCTGAAAAAACCCGAATCGGTGGTTGATAAACCAGTTTAACTTAACAGTGCATTTTCAGCGATTTTTCCTGTGCCTCCCGAGTCTGATTTGTGGCATACGAATGGGAACGACAAGGGTGTCTGATTTGGGAACTTGGGGATGGGAGGAGCAGTGCTCAAGGGGCTGGCCTGGGGGTGTCACCTGGTTGTTCTCTTTCCTGCTTTACCAGCACCATTTCCCCCATTCGCATAGCCTTTCCCCCAGTGGAGTGGGAAGCAGGGAAGACACAGAAGAGCCTAGGATGCAAAGGGATTTGGGGGGAATAGAGGCTCCTTCTCTCTTCCAGAGGGACTATGGGAAGACACAGAAGAGCCTGGGATGCAAAGGGATTTGAGGGGAATAGAGGCTCCCTTTTCTCTTTCCCAAAGGGGAAAAGCGCCTAAGCGACTGATTGGCTGTGACGTCAAGTGCTTAGGCGCTTGATTGACAGCTGCTTTTTTTAAAAAAAGAGGTTCTGGAAGGGCAATGGGAACGGGGAGCAAAAAATCCTGCTTCAAATTACCACGGGGAGAATACCAATGGGAACGAAAACAGGGGTAAAAAACCCCTGGGTCTGTTTGCACCCATTTTTAATGGGAACGATGGGTCAGATTCAATTATGACTCGGGGGAAAAAATCCAAGTCAGAATCACAGCGATATAGGTTGCATTATATGCCCAGTAGGAATGGCCCCGCTGTTACTGCGTGAGTCAGTTAATGATGTCACTAGAAGAGTCCCAGAGTTGCTCCACCATATTGATGTAGAAGCCTCTGTTTCTCTGTCATTGCTTCACGGTACTTTCCAGTGAGGACAACACATTTGCTTGAGCCATGCAGTCATTCTCAACAGTGCTAATAATCCCATAGACTCTTGGCAATTTGCCAGCCTTACTAGTGAATAGATCCACTTGTGGATAGGTAATGTAAATTGTACCAGATGCTCACTGGATATAACCTGAGGAGGGAAAGGTATTGCAAACACTCTGTCATATCACTGTCATTCTGAATTATTTGTTTGCTCCTTTTTGGTGTACTTGATTTCAGTATTTGTTAGTACTGTGCATTCCTGAGCCTTCCCCTCTTAATTGTCTTTCAGTTTCATGTGTGTGTGTGTGTGTGTGTGGTTTTCAGAACTACTATCATTACTTGGCATAAGGGAATGTCTGCCTACTTTCTAACACATGTAAAGAATATTCATCTTTACACCTGTGAGTGAAGATATTATAAAAATTGGACTGGCCAGTGAAGTAGACAAACTATTGACTTCCTGTGAAGCAGAGCCAAAATGTTTTTCCATCTGTCTGCCTTGTCAACAATAAATAGAGATACAGGCCCAAGTATATGCTATACTTTTCTGGGGGTGCCTGAGCAAGGATGCAACCCTATTACTCTGAGGAAGAGTACTGAGGCTAAAATCATGTTGGAGGATATTTATACAAATATATTTCTGTATATGTCTATCATCCAGATCTTGTGAGATATTCTCAAACCAAACCAAAACACTGTAAGACTAGAATACATAATATTGTAGACATGTATTTGTTGGTCCAAAGACTTTAGAATACAGTAGAGAGAAAAAGAAAATATGTTAAATTATGAATTGTTTGAGAACCAGAGAGATTCCTGCGTCCCTGTGTGGCATACTCTCTCAAGAATTACTAGTCACCGAATTCTATGTAAGTAGCCAGGAAGGAGAGATATTTGATGAGAGTGAACAAAAATAGGAACTAACAAGTAACAATTAAAGTATTCTGCCCACAAGGGACAGTTTAATATAATTTATTTTTAATTGTTTGACTGAAGTTGGAATTCCAGCATTAACCTAATTTCAGAAATAAGTTATTAATTCAGTTATTAATTAATTCAATGAAAGACATGCTAAATAGTTAACAATTTTTTCATCTCCCAACATCTCCCTTGCTCAAAATCTTTATGCAAAACTCTTTTTGCTTTATGTTAGCCCACTCAGGAGTTGAGCAGTTAAAATGTTTGCATCACAAGATTCAAAGCACTTATTTTAGAGTGCTTTGAATCATGATTAGAGTATGATAGTTTAGTAAGAACCAAAGTTTAAAACTTTAAACCAACAAATAGTAAGGGCAGCTTGTAAATGGATGGTCTTCTTTACATCCAGATAGTCTGCATGCTCTACAACTAATTCCACATACAAACTCACTATCTATCTCAGGAAACTGAATTTTGAAACATTTAAACATGAGAATGTTATTGAGCTCCACGTGGGAAATAGTAAGTTAAAGAAAGGACAAAAGTAAGGGGATGGGATTGTAAGGGAGGGAGAAAAGGGATATCAAGAGAAAAGTTTCTGGTGGGGGAGATGAAAACTGGGATTGTTGAAAATTCATGCAGATGTTTCCTTCTTTTCAGTCTTCAAAATAGGGGGAAAGTAAAGTGTGTGTATGTAAAATAATGAGTGGCATTTTTCTGGTAATATGAGCATTTACCATGAAGTAGAAATTTAACATATAAATACTTTAGATCCCCCCCTTTTCTATGGTATTGTAAATGTGATTGAATTATTCATAATTAAACATTTTAACCCTTTTCTAATAACATTTCTAACCAAGGGAATGACAAAATAGCAAAATAATCAAGTTCACAAGGTAGTATATTAGTTACTTAAAGCAAAAATGACCAGTCTTTTTCCATCTTAAAAACTTATTATTTTAATGTGATATATACACTTCTGTAGACTAGAGTCTACTTTGTATTACACTTATATGAAGCATAATCTTTAGTTGGCAGATATTTAATGAAATAGATGGATTTCATCATTCAGCTAAATCTGGTTGTACTCATTATAGTAATTTCCAGGGGCTAGCCATGGTAGTTCCCAGGAACAGTGGGAGCTGAGAAAAGTGAAAGATTCAAAATGTATATGAGCAAATGTCTAGTTCACAAATGCAAGTACATCTGGCAGATGAGTCATGAGTGACCAGCATACAGGCAGTTAAATCAGGTTTATGTAATATCCCTCCAAAATGATGCAGCAAATGATTGCCCAATGAAAAAGCTATAAGAGTAATACAAATTGATAACGAACAAGTGAATAACTTATATTGCACTTGTTCCACATAACTCACTGGCATTCTAGCTGGTACCCTTATCAGCAGAATATGTCAAAAATGTTTAAGAGCATCAGTCAGAATGCTCTATACATGTTCAACTTGCTCTTCCTTGGAATTCCTAGGTGCTCACAAAAGTTTATATGGCTAAGCAGACTGTTCCTTTAGCAGAGTTCTGCCTTACTTGGGCCTTCTGGTCACTTTCTGATCTTTCTACCTCAATAGATGAAAAGCAAATCTTAGAACTGTAAGTAAACTACACAGTGAAATCAATCAGTCAGTCAGTTTGCACTACATTCTTAATAGCCTTTAAGAGAATTTGACCACTGCAGCAGAGAAAGGAATTCACATAGAAAGGTCTGGCAGCAGAAAAGTCAAGGATGTAACAATAAATTCTACAAGTGTGTGTTTTAGCAGCTATCATCACAGAAGAGGCTTTTTTTTTTCTTTGTGAGAGAAGGAAGACTGATGTTTGTCAGGTGCCAGTTTTGACAATTTTTTAGTTGGATCAAAAGTGGGCTTTTTAACGATCGGTTGATCTCATCAACTAAACAACACCATCTTGATATTCCCAGCCAATTTAATTGTATGTTTTCATTCATGAGAAAATGTCTTTTCAGACATTACAGGGGGAAAAAATCTGGCCAATTCATGGAGGAACACCAAAGAATTGTCTTTTGATGTAATATGTGAAACAGCCATAAGGCACTGAGCAGAAGCAATTCTTTTCCCAGGGCTGTTGTATGGAAAGGGAAACCAGATGTGTTTGGACTGCCAGAGGAATCACGGACTGATTCTTATTCAGTTTGGGTTCGGGGAACCGAGACAAAAAAAGACAAAGCAGATATTACAGATTTAGTGCCAAGTCTGTTACAATCAATAAGACTTGTAGGAACTCAGTACTTTACAGGATTGGCAACAAATACATTTGTTTTCTGTACACTGCATTTGATTTTTTGCTGTTGAACTGAACAGAAGGAACAAACAGAAGTTAACTGCTGGAGAAAGAACTAGCTTAGTAATTCATGTTGCATTTCACTTCTTTGTTTTTGGTTGGCTGCAAATTCTGATTAATACAATAATTCAAATCATCCTGAAAGGGGCATAGGAGGCCAGGCAGCAATGAAGCATGTCATGACTCAGTCTAAAATTTCAATGGATGAGGGAATTACTAGCTTTTTTTAAAAAAAGGGATCAAGGTAAGAGGACACTGAAGCTATCGTGATTAAATTGATAGACTGGCAATGTGATCCTACAGTACACATATCAACAGAGAAGCCCCCTTCACTTCAATGGGATTTCTTCCCAAATAGGTGTACATAGAATTTCTGTTTAAGGCTGCAGTCTTGTATTAACTAACTTGAGAATAAGCTGCACTGTATGCTGTGGCTTGCCTTTCAGTAACCTGGAGAAGGAGTACAGTTCTACATCTTCTAAATCATTTGCCTGCTGGAAAAAAAAAATCAAACTGTTTGTCCATTTTGTCTTTGTGGATACTGCTACATGTGAATGACTACACTAATTGTTTATATCAAAAGTTATTCTGAAATTGGCGTGCTGTTTCTCAGACTTGGTATGACTGAGGAAAAGACTTCTCTTATATAATTATGCATACTTTTTTTAAAAAAAAGTCTGTAGAATTGTCTGTAGTCTTTCTGTATATTAATGGATAAAATTTGTCAACATAGTATCAACATGCTTTGCAAATAGTGCAAAATACTTTTTTTAAGTATGTGAGAAACCTTTGGAAAAATACCACTCTCATGTCATGTTTGTTTCAGTATTTGCTTAGTTACTCTGTTTTTAAAGGTCAAATTTCAGAGTCATGATTAGATCTCTTTGTGTTTTCATTGTTGTCTAAAGGAGCCTCTGGAGACTAATTCTAGTTGGAGCAGTGGCACTGGGGGAGAAAGATTCAACCTTTACCTCCATGTAGTTTTCCTAATTGTCCTAAAAGCTGTTATCAGTGTAGTAGAGGGGAAAGAGGAAGGTATGGGCGGTGGCTTGATCTCAGAAACACCAGTGGGGGAAAGAGGCTCCTCCTTTACTATGGTCTTGTTCCCACTATATTTAAATTGGGATCATGATCCGGGTTAAACAGGCATGGTTCCCACTGAATCTGATTTCAGAAATTGATTCAGAAAGGGGAACCATCCTTTTTGCCCATTTTTGCCCATTTAACCTGCATCAAAAAGACGCTGGTAAAATGGGGTGTTTTTTGGGCTGAATCGATTTATTTAGAAATAAATCGATTCAGCTGAAGTGGGAACCAGGCGGATTCCAATCGGATTCCAATCTGCCCTGGTTTCCACTGGCAGCCCAACCCAGGGGCAGCTTGATGGCCTAAACCGTCCCTGGTTTCTCCTGGTCTCAAAATCCCCGGCCCATCCTCCTTACCAGCTTCTTTGGCCACTGCCCTGTGCCTTACTTTAAATTTCCTGTGGCTGGGGAGGCCGCCAGAACCCGCCCAAAAACAACTGAAAATTGGCTGAAATCAAAACCCAAAATAACATTGCTCACTTTCAGTTTCAATATCAGGAGATGTTTATCAGTTGTATGGGGTTATGGCATTTTGGAGGATTGAGGAAAGAAAACTACTGCATTTTGCAGACATTTGGGGCCATCTGAGGGACAAAAGTCACTCAGAAAATAGAACTCATCATGCTGAAAAAGTGAAAGTCCCTAATGCTAATGTTGCTGCTGCTCACACAGCAGAGAAAAGAAACGTGAGGAGAATAACTTAGGCCTGGAACAGGCAGGCCTTTGAGGTGCCCTCATCACGTGCAAGGGTTACCTGGTGGGTGGAGCGCCCACACGCTCAGCAGCCCTTGCATGTGATGAGGGCACTGCAGCTGTGACACACCCACGACACGGGGCGTGTAACAATGATGTCGCAGCTGCGCTGCTTCTAGACGGAGCGGCATAGCTGCGACATCATTGTGATGTCTCTCGCACTTTGCGGCATCGCAGCAACACTGCAAAGAGAAGCCGCTTCCAGGCGCTCCTTTTTTTGTTCCACAGGAGCGCCGCACAATTTGGTTGCTGCAGTGCTCCTGCAGAGCAAAGAGAGGCGCCGGAAAGGCGCCTCTTTCTGGAGCTTTGTACCCCACCTTAGTGATAGATGGACAGACAGACAGCCAGTGAGAGTGAGGCCCAAAAGGTTGGCAGCTAGAGCTGGCAGAGTGAAACTAAAGATAACTCCTCTAACTTTAATTGTTGTTTAGAAGTGGGAGTTTCAACAAGTGTTGCTCAATGCACAGCCAGGTAAGAAGCAACATCTGCTGAAGTTCCCTCTGTTACAACCATTGAAAGTACAGGCTCCCTCTTCAGTTTTCACTCTGGCAACTATATACTCAGCTCTAAAAAGCTCCATATGACACTGTGTGCAGGCACAAAACCCACTTTCTGTCACAGATACCACTATTTTTCAGGGTCTGGGGACAGGGCTCATCAGAGCAGCCTGCCAACTACATAGTTGCCCAGCTACTTTATTTGCAGCAAGTTGGGGGGCTGGTTGCAAGCTCATGCACTAGATCAGGGTCAAGCATTCCCCATGTTCATATGTACACATGGCATCCTAGTTCACTAAATACTTTCTGAGGGGAAAATGAGTAACTGAGAATTGAGCCCAGGGCCAACTTCCTCATTTGCAGTGGAAAGAGAGATAGGTCTGAGCAGTCCTTCTTGCTTGCAGAAGTGTACACTTTGTTTTTGCAATCCACAGTTGTTCTACATTATCTTGTATTTCTGAGTCTGCACCCAGGATAACGAGGGAGTATAGTATATATGATTATATGTAAAAGCCACTGTTGAACCTAGAGGTTGCATCTATGGTCTCCCTGCTGTCTCTGTTATCAGTAGTCCACTTAAAAGTAGCTTAACGCAGCATATGAATTCTCAAATGAAAAATCAGTATTCAAAGTCCTGTCATACACTTCCTGGATGGCTTTAAATAAGTCACTGACAGTGTTCATATGAGCAGTACCTTTTCTTAATAAGTTGAGATATGAATATACCATCAAGCATGCATGTAGCTGTTCCACTTCTTTGTCAGACACCTCTTAGAATTGTCAGAAGCTTTTTCATGGAAGAAATACTTCTGCTAATCTCTCAAAATATAAGGCCATTTTGTGGACAATTAAATATTTTGCACCATCAAATGCTGAGTATCTTGTGTACATCAAATTATAACAATATCAAATCCATTTCAATTCCAGGTTTCAACACAACAAAATGTGGAAAAATCAAGGTGGGATGGGTTGAATACTTCTGCAAGGCACTGTGCTTTGGCAAATTAAGCCAAAATATTGATTGTTAAACTGAGCCAAAATCTGTCTACAATAGTTCCTATTTAGAAAATGAGAGTAATAACAGACAAGGTGACTCGATAAAGGCATTAAAGAAACTCATTACATTAAAAAAAAGTCTTATATTATGGGTAATACTTTCATGTAGTGTTACTGTTGAACAAGCCTGTCTGATTTGTATCTCCATCATTGTTACCTCCCTCTATACACTGAGTACCCCGAGCCTTTTAAAATTCAGAATTAATTTTCACTTTGTCCAGAAACACAAATGTAATTATTACCTGCTTTTCTTCATTTCATCCTCTCCCACAAGAAGTGTCCCATCCAGTCTAGAGACTTGTGAATTTGCAATCAGAAACCTAATATATTTGGAGTAGTTAATAATCCATTCTTAATAGTTATTATTTTGCATTCAGAGTGAATATTTTCTCAAGAGCAGTTATGCTGAAATTTACTAGCAAGTGCTAACGTTTGAATTATTGTTGTGTGTCTTCAAATTGTTTCTGACTTCTAGTGACCTTAAGGCAAACATCTATCACAGCATTTCCTTGGCAAGGTTTGTTCAAAGGGGGTTTGCCTTTGCCTTCCTCCAAAGCTGGGAGAGTATGACTTGCTCAAAGTCACTGAGTTTCCATGGCTGAGTGAAGATTTGAACCATGTTCTCCAGAGTTGTAGTTGTAGTTCAGTGCTCAAACCACTACACCATGCTGATGCTATTTTGTTTAATACCTGTGGATAATTACAATGGCAACCATATGACTTTCATTAGATGAACATGAAGTGTGGGTTAGCAACAACAGCTCTTAGTCCTTGGCAGGCCAACACTCTAGAATTACATTGGAAAGATATTCTCTTATATAGTAGCACTTAAAACAAATATTTTCCTTTTATTTATCCCTACAGTGAATAATGTTACTGAGCCACTTCACACTAAGTGAGTTTGATTTGTTGTGGGAATCACATACAGTATGTAAGATGGGTGGCCCTAAGTCTGGAGGAATTGCCTTTGGTTATACCTTTGTGGCTTGTGTCCCCTACATTTTTAGGGGCATACACCTGTCTTTCACACTTTACTATGGCATAATGATGAAACCTCAGTGTTTCCTGGCTATGCTGTCCTTATGTTTTGTGGAAATGCACAATTTATGATAAGTCACACAATTTTATAAAAACACAGTTCCAGCCAGAGGAAAGTAATCAGGAAAGTGTGTTGGCATAGTAATGTGGGTGGCGCTACTATTGTTGTCAGAAATAATATGGCACAAATGTCAAGAGCTATAAGTGAAGTGGATGGGGGCAGTGAAAGAGCAGATACCACTCTTACCTTTTTCTTTGCCTGATTTTGACAGGAAAAAATATTTCTAATTTATCACAATAGGTTGATGTCTGCTAGTCAGCCAAAAACCTGCATTAAATACAGTCTAAGCAGAGTACTCAGTGGAAGGAAGGAGATCTCAAACAAATTAACTGGAGGTTCTTGGTCCATTCATTAAGGATTAAATTGAGATGCTTCTCTGAAATTCTGAAGCAGTCATCTTTGCTCCACTTTTGGACTCCTATCTTGGAGCCTCAGAGTTTGAGGAAGAAAGTAAGGATCTATATATGTTAGTCCTCTCTAATATGGCTACTTGTGTGTATCTTTATTTGTAGGACCAACAAATTGATTCTTGCACTTGTTTTTTCCAGATATCAAATTTGTCCTTTTATTTATTGGTCTTTTCTCCTTTCATTAAACTCCACTAGTTGGTTTAATAAAGCTGATAGTTCTCGCACAAAGCTTTATAAACACATGTTATTCAATTTTCAAGCCTCTTTTGAAAGTGCCTCTTTCCTACTTCCTCCTAGTAAAGTGACCTTTTTAAATGGAGGGAAGTGGGTTTAGATGACAGTCATGATAAATGCGGTCATGTTCACTCAATAAAATAAGGCCCAGTGCATTTGAGGATAAATCAGTGAAATGTACAGCCCCACCTGTCTGTCTCCATCATTCATTTCCACTGTCACTTTCACAGTGGCTGATGGATCACAGTTGCTGTAAAATTAGACAGCCTTTAATCTCATTTCATCCTGATTAGCTTCTCTTTACCCTTTCCCTCTAACTCACTGACTGACACGCTAAAAACTCACACTGGGCTGTGTTTGAGCGTGGCGTACAAACTTCTTTTAAAATACCTTTTTTTGAGGGGACAATAGGTACTCACCTGAGATGAAATGAAATGGAAAGATGAGGGAGTCTGAAACTCACATTGAAATAAATCAACAAAATAAAGGACACTGTTCAATTAACGAGAGCAGTGGCTTGCATCACTAGTCTACACATTGACCCATATTTGCATTATTTACACCCATGAATTCATAGCAAATATTTTAAAATTCCCTGAAAGGCATCATGGGACAGGAGGTTAACCACTGCAAAATGTGCAGTTGTTCTCTTCAGATTCCAGAAACATATTACAAGTTTTAGTTGTGCCCAAGAGCCTGCATGCACCTACAGGGACTTTGTCTTATTCTGGAAACCATGCCCTATGATGAACAACTTAGGGAGCTGGGGATGTTTAGCCTGGAGAAGAGAAGGTTAAGGGGTGATATGATAGCCCTGTTTAAATATTTGAAGGAATGTCATATTGAGGAGGGAACAAGCTTGTTTTCTGCTGCTCCAAAGAACAGGACCAGGAACAATGGATGCAAGCTTCAGGAAAAGAGATTCCACCTCTACATTAGGAGGAACTTCTTGACAGTAAGGGCTGTTCAACAATGGAACACACTCCCTCGGAGTGTGGTGGAGTGGTGGAGTCTCCTTCCTCGGAAGTCTTTAAACAGAGACTGGATGGCCATCTGTCAGGTATGCTTTGATTGAGAGTTCCTGCATAGCAGGGGGTTGGACTGGATGGCCCTTGTAGACTCTTCCAACTCTATGATTCTATGATCCCACTAGTGTTTTCTGGTGAATCAGGGCCAAGCTACCTAATGGAACCTTCAGGCATTTTTCTTTTATTTGTACAGTAGACTAAATACCCTGAAGGTAAAGGTAGTCTCTTGACTTGAATGTCTAGTTGTAACTGACTGTTGAAGGCAGTGCTCACCTCTGTTACTAAGCCAAAGAGCCAGCATTGTCCAAGGATTACTCTGGTGGTCATGTGGCCAGCACAACTGCACTGAACCCTGTTACCTTCCCTCCAAAGTGGTACCTATCTATTTACTTGCATTTTCATGCTTTTGTACGCCTTGGCTGGCAAAAGCTAGAACTAGTGACAGGAGCTCACCCCATCATGCAGCACTCGGGCCTTGAACTGCCAACTTTCTGATCTTATGATCTTCAGACTTGTCATTTTAACCACTAAGCCACAGCATCCCTAAATATCCTAAAGGAATCATATCCCATTTGCTTTTGGAAGCTAAGCAGAGTCAGCCCTGGTTTATTACTTGGATGGGAGACTGCCAAGAAATACCAAGTACTGTCGGCAATTAAGTTTATCCCACGGGGCTTGGGGAATGGGAATGGGGCAGAATGGAAGGGAACTGGAACAGGGCGGAACAGGGGAAAAACACATATCACACGGGAGAACTCAGCCAATGCCGCCGAGAGTCCCCAATCCGTTCCTCATCCATCCCACAGCAGCCAATTTTGACAAACAATTCTGAACAGTTCTTCAAAATTGGCTGCTGTGGGACAGATGGGGAACGGATTGTGGACTCCCAGCGGCATCGTGGCGTTCTCCCATGCGATAATATCCATTTCCTCCCCATTCTGCCCCATTCCCGTTCCTTCCATTCCACTCTTGTTCCCGTTCTCCAAGCCCCGTGCGATAAACTTAAATATTTCAGAGGAAGGTACTGGCAAAACCACTCCTGAGTATTCCTTGGCTAAGAAAAGCTATGAAATTCATGAAGTCACCATATGTCAACAGACAACTTGAAGGCAGACATCATAATTATCATCATTTATTTATATAATGTTATCACTGTAATTGGTGTTTTACAAGTAAAAGACCAACTCCAAAAAACTTAGTTCCCTGCTCACTGGCTTACAGTCGAATTAAGACACAACACAAGAAAAAAAGGAGATAGCAGTTCAGGAAGAGATTACTTTCACTCACATAGATTACCATTGGATATGCTAAGTAGTTTTTCAAACTCCTGAAACTGGTTTGCCGTATTACTGATGGTAGCTGCTTGTCCCTCACATCTCACTCCATACACACACACACACACACACACACACACACACACACACACACCTTACCCCAGGAAGCAGAAGTAGTTCTATGGTTCTCTGAACTGTGGCCAGAATTGTAGATGCTACTTATACAAATACAGTGGGCCCTCTCCTTATGCGGGGGATCCGTTCCAGATCCCCCCCACGTAAAGAAAAATCCATGTATGCTCGCAGACCATAGGAAACAATGGTGTACATGCATGCAGTGACGCTGTAGTGCGCGTGTGCACCATTGTTTTTATTGTTGTGCGGCTTTTACATAAGCAGGAATCTGCGTACAGTGTGTCCACATATCGCACGGACACACTAACATTTTTCTTTTCAAAGTAATATTTGTAGAACTTAACTTTCCTATCATTATCTTGCAGTTTTCATTTGTGCCTATAGGAGAGAATTATGAGAAGTTTATATTGGGTTGTTGTTGGTTTCTTTTTTAAAAAACTTCACTCTGATACTTTGCCATTTTCACACATTTGGCACATCTGCAGATATTTTGGCATTAAACAAATAGATTACTGTTGCCCAGATGTTGTTGCTACTTGGCTCTGAAAGCAGTATGTTTCCTATTGTGCTGAAAAAAGTTAATTGCCATATCATTACATTGCATCCCAGCAAACACTTCAAGGAGCACAGTAAGCACTTTATTAACATTTGACTGCATCCTGCAACAAAACCAGGAGGTGCATTGTGCCACAACACCATGCTGCAGTCACCTGGGCAAATCACAACTTGTTCAGAGGCTGTATTTGGCTGGATAAATCACAACTGATCTTAAGGAACAGGTTTTTAATAAATGCATGAAACAATAGCATATAATTTAATTTGCAAATGAAAATATTATATTCCTGTCCTTTCAAAATATCTTCTAATCACAAAACAAATAAAATGCTTAAACAAAAGCAGTATCAGGTATATTTCATGGTGATTTCTTTTAAGTACAACTGCTTGTTCAATATTTAGAGAGATCTTGTAGCACCTTTGACATTAAAGATAGAAGTTGGCAGCTTGAGCTTTTGTAGTCTTAAGGCTACTTCCTCAGATGCATCTGCTTGTTCAAGATACCTGAAAGTGCAAAAAGAAAGAAACTGAAGCTCATTTATTATCCTGAGCTTTAAATTAATGTGGTAACTGTTGTGGACTAATACAAATATAAATCTGGCCATTCTGCCAGCCTGTAAGACTTCCACAGTTATAGCCCTTACATAGTCAAATTATTTGTTCCAAAAATATAGCATGGACTTATGTGGAACTACTTGTCTAAGCAAGTTGAAGATTGACAATGTCTAGGCCTGGGTGCTTAACAGCTGTGTAAGACCTACCAGCAATAAGCAACATTAATTAATGTATTTCTCCAAAACCTATCTGGTTAACAGTTACTTTTGCTTAGACAGCTGTACAGACACAGACTATGAAAATGATATTTGACCTTTACTGGAAAGTAAATATGCACTTTGCTTATTCATCATTGCCTTTGCAAAAAAAAACCCAAACCTTACTGAGGTGCTTAAATGAGACTACTTGATCTTTAAGAAAGTGTGTCCTAAACAAGAAAGCTGCACATATTTCTTATTGTTATTTGCATATGCTACACGGCTCAAGTGCATTGCGAAAAATAAAAGATAATAAAACAAATGAAATGAGAGATATATCACCCAAAATAATCCAAGTGTGAGATAGGCTGCCTCATTTTTTGGCACTGGTAAAAGCGTACAAAGTAAGAGCTGGCCCTGAGTCATATTGATTTCCCACTGCACTGGTTTCCTAAGTGCTCTGCTGATCTGTGTCAAGCAATAAGTTCCCTGCCTGTACATGCACATCACCTCCCCATTTGTCCTCACCTAGATTTAAGGTGCCCATATGATGAGTTGAACAAGGACATTATTTTTCCTATTGGAGATACTGGGCCAGAACTACCACATATGGTATGAAAACTAAAGCTGTGTAAGTGTGCATTTCAACATATGATTTTTGATAATGTCACATACTACAGAGCAATTCATTTTATGACACTAAAATTGCAGTTTGTACTACAGTTCTGGCCTGGGGAAAAAATGAGAGGAAAAAAATTCCAGCTTCTCTGCCATCTCCAATAATAATCCCATGCACAAAAGAAAAGAAAAATCAAAATAATGTTGCAGTTCTGCTAAAATAGTTTTGATTTTTCAACAAAGGAATTCCTGATTAGATGGACTGAAAATATCTGTTTGTATAGCTAATGACATTGTACAGGGAATTAAGTGTATACATTTGGAGAAAGCATTAAATCAGCAGGGCTTCAGTTTAAAAACTTGAAACTGTATGGAAATGCAGTTTGTTCACTGCTATGTAAGAGAAAACTACAGAATACTCTTGAGTCTTGTTGTGAAGATGTTGCAAAATGAACAAAGCTTGCTTGGGTGGTGGTGTTTTGTTTTGGGGGGTTTTGGCAATTGTTTTGTGACACTGCTTTTTAAAACAAAAAACAAATCTTGCTATCTACATTATATTTACTGGTGGCTAATTGCACTTATTGCAGCATTTCTTCTTTTTTTAGGCACAGTTCACAAAGCTGCTGTAGTATGTATGTAGTATGTATGAGGCTGCGGCTGGTTGATGGTGTCACAGTCAGCACTCAAAAAGAAAGTGTAAGACTGTAGAAAGTGTAAGGACAATTCCAGTGTGTCACAAACAATGCAAGCAACTGCTGTACAGCTTTTGCTCTTTGGTCTCAGGTTCACAGTTATGCCTGGATAATGCTACAATTCAGTGCAATTTCTGGTGCTGATGATGCCCACAAAGTATCAAAACAAACTAAGGGGTGAGACAAACCACCCCTTCTGAAGCCAGATTGGGATTGTGGCAGCCCCAAGCCACCTTTTTGCCATCTGAAAAAGGAACGACAAACAGCTGCTCCTTTTTGTGTCCTGCCATGGCAAGAAGCCAGCTTGAAGGCACTCTGGTGACATGTGGCGTATAAACACCACACTACCTGAACACCCAGAAGTCCCCCCCCCCCCGATGTAAATGGCTGGACAGCTTGAAGTCGGCTTCTGGGTTTGCATCGTCTGCATGCCACACCCCCAAGACAGCTGGAAGCCAGCTTTTTATGCAGGTCTGTTTCACCCCTAAGTAATTATATGGAAGAAACTGGTGATAAATCAATCTAAGATCTTCTAGATATATTGAAACAAGATAGTAGGACTGAATTTTGAGTAGGATTGAAAAGCAGCTTTTGCTTCACTCTGTATATGTACTGAAACTGAAAACTGAATTCATTATGTCTAAATTCTATGTTTGGACCAGTCCAAAAGTAAATTGCCTAGAAATAATCATGGTATTAAGATGGAATATAATAAATAATGCCTGTTTTATTTCTGTTTCTTTTTTATTTATATTTTAATTTTACAGTTATGCCATATAATAGTGCCCATCATTGTGTTGTGGAAGTGGAAAACTTCTTGTTCGTATTGGGAGGAGAAGACCAGTGGAATCCCAATGGTATGTATACAAGAATTAATAGAACATTGAACAAAGAACAGATCAACAGTATAAAAGTACAAAATGATAACTAGAGGAGTTTCTGTTATTTTTCTTTGTTTTTATATGTGTGGTACCCATAAATTTTAACTTGTGCATTGTAAATTGCTCTTATGGTAGTATAGCATGCAAAGGAAATCCCTGAATTGTTTTTGGTATGTATTATTTACCCTCACATGTCTTATTATTATTATTATTATTATTATTATTATTATTATTAACCTTTATTTATAAAGTGCTGTAAATTTACACAGAGCTGTACATACAATCTTTTTAATTAGACAGTTCCCTGCCCTCAGGCTTACAATCTAAAAAGACATGACACAACAGGAGAAGGGAGTGGTGGTGGGGAAGGAGGTGAGGTCCAGCAGTTCTTCTCTACTTCCGAGGTCTGGACCAAGGGAGATGGACTGGAGGGAAGGCTTGGCTTCTTAATGGATAGTTAAAATGAGGCATCCTGGGGCAGAGAGGGGCTCACCCCTGGGAACACTTTTCTAAACAATATAGTCTTTAACTCAGTTTTGAAACTGGGTAGAGAAGTGATGAAGTGTGCACGTGGTGGAAGAAGGTTTCAGGAGTAAGGGGCAGCAAGTGAAAAGGGATGATTCCAGGAGGGGGCAGTGGCAATCCTACGCTGGACAGGAGACCTTGACTACCAGAGCAGAGGGTATGAGTGGGAATGTAAGGAGAAAGAAGTTCAGATGAGTAAGGAGAGGCCAGTCCATGGAGGGCTTTGAAAGTCAACAACAAAAGCTTGTACCGGATGCGGAAGGGGAAGAGAAGCCAAGGAAGGGAGGATAAAAGAGGAGACACATGGTCAGTGCGGCGAGCAGATGTGATAATACGTACAGCTGAATGCTGGACAGAGATTAAAGGATGGAGGTGTGAGAGAGGAAGCCCTGTCAGAAGAAGGTTACAATAATCTAGTTGCGATACCACTAGGGCATGGACCAGAGAAAGAAACAGAAAAGGGATTTCAGTAACACATAATATTATAGCAATAACCATTTAGGGTGTGAGCCTAAATTTATTTGTGGTAACAGAATCTGAAGACTAAATCATAAATTGATTTTCCACTATCCTAGAGTAGCTTTAGTCAGAACAGACAGTCCAATGGATCTGTGAGTTGTATTAAAACATGCCCCAGTAGAAATAAATCTGATAAATTCATGTGTTCTGCTCCCAGCTACATGGATATGGGATTGAATTTTTATGCCTGAATCCTGTTGGTAGTCCCAGAATAAGTCCATTGAATCTGTTGTAGAATGGTGAGTAATACATGTCTAAAAAATTTTGATCAGTGGGCCTACCTTAGTTGGGATTATCAACAGAGTTCAAGTCCCAGTGCAGTTTTAAGCTCTGTTTTTGCATACAAACAGAATCTATCTGTCACACTCACACACTCTCTCACACATAGGGTCAAATATACACAAAAATCCAACATCAGAGAAATAATTACAATGAGGTAGCTATAACTATGTAGTTACTTCTCCCAATGCTACCCGCAAAACCTACCTTTTAAACCATGCAGCCTGCCTCCCGCCCTCACTAAGAACCCGAGATATACCATCTTAAAATTGTTTTTTAAACAACCACCTTTTGCTCTGGATCTTCTAGGAAAATCTGGAGCCCTCCATTGTGATGCAGGGTGGGTGTTAGCATGCATGTTCTGCTGTGCTGCTCAGTTGCACTGCTGCTGGTACAAGTCGCTTGCTCTGAAGTCAGGATGAGGTGTCCAGCCATGTGACTGACACTAGGCAGCTTGTTCTGACCTCAGAGCAATTTGCTCAAGAGCTGGAAGACACATGGAACATCACAACAAAGTATAGGGGAAATCAGGGCAGCATCTGGACCAGAATACTCTGGTCTTCTCCTGGAGTATTCTGGCCTGTGTGGACTCAGCCTACATCATCATTACTGAACAGAATGCCAGCCATATATTTTTAAGTGCACTTGTAACAACTTGCACCCTTGAATATAGGCAGTATCTCAGTGTGTTTAAAGCTGATTTTATATGTTTAACGATAATTTTAATCTGAAAACTGAATAACTGAAACAGCTTTCTAGGGGTACTTCCTGACCGCTCAGCAATCTAACAAATATTAGGGAATAGTCTAAGGAATGAAATGTTGATCTACCCAAGGCATTTGGAATCTCAGAAAGCATTAAAGTTTTGTCCAAAGTACTGGCTGACTCATACTATGTTCCTCAACTGCAAAAGAGCTACTCTAGATATGGTGAGAGAATACATATACAATAAGATCTTGTATAAACGGGAGTGGGAATTTGGTGTACACCTTGCATCTCCCCTTCACTATAACAGAGATGTCTTTTGAAGTTTTGAGATTTCTTTCATTCTCCAGGTGACACATTGTTTCAGATTTCTAGATAGGTTTCCAAATTAAGACATTTCATTATAACAGCTTAAGAGTTTTAACCATTATCTACTGCTTTTCTACATTTCTGGTCAGATTCAGATGTGTTCATGCTATACACTATTTTTCCTCTCCTAAACAGGTTCCTTCCCAGAAAAGAATGTATATGTTTGCATTCTCAAATGTTTTCTGATTCTCCAGCTACTCTTTTTTTATTCTTTCCAAGGAATTTACATAGAAAATATCCAGTAGTATGTTGTTGTTTTGTAAAAAATGTAAAAATAATGATTACTTCATAAATTTTCTACAGAGAGAAATCAAACAGTTGAACAGACTTCTGAACAATGCAAAATGAGAAGATTGTGACTTGCAAAATTTAGAATATTGTCAAGACATTGTTGAAAAGCTTGCATATTAAGGGAGAATTGCAGTTGTAGCAGTATGTGTAAAAGAGATAGTTATGACTGAGAAACTATAAAACAGCTTGCAGGTACACATTTTCACTTCAAAATGCCAGAAGATCCAGCTGAAATTACATATACTGCATATATTTTATTGTAAAAGGCCCATTTCAGCATCTGCACAAAAGCAAATTACATAAATGTGTTACATCTGTTCATTTCCTTAAAAACTGAAATGAGAAAAAAAAACTAGTCCAGTGTAAAATCCTGTTTCCAGTGTGTGTGTGTGTGTGTGTGTGTGATAAAGCAAGCAGTGTTCTGGAAGAATAGTTTTTCTTTTCTGTTCCTAAATTGCTAGTTAGCAGATGATTATCATTGGGATTATAACCCATAAACATAGTTTAAAAACTTCTGCAACCATCAAGCCCTCTCCCATATTTAAACACCATTGACCAAATATTGGGGGTTGGGGAGGAGAGTTTCCTGAATCAATGTTCTCTCAAGCTTTTCTCAAGGATATCAAAGTCACAAGAAAGTTTCTCAGCTGTTTTTGCACATTTGAAACCAACTACCTTCCAGTTCTACTTGAGGGTTGTGTCAGAATTGTTTGCCCAGAAAGGAGAAAGTCAAAGCAGCTGTCATTTTGCTTCTATAGGAGAGACCTCTTCCAAAATGCCTGTACAATTTTGGAAAATTAAAAATGGCTGCCCTTTTTTAAAATCAAGAGGTGAGGTGCTTAATACCCCTTAAAAGAAAAGTCAGAGATTCAACCAGGCCTCAAAAAATATAAAACTTTACATTATCTGTTTTGTTCCATGTAATCATACTAAATGCAACATGAATTCCTAGAATACATGATTTTTTTACCTGTAAGGAGAGGATAAATCATTTCTCCCTTGAAAGTAGGAGACCTTAGTTCACAAAACAGTTTTTTCCATATTACTGGAATGATGATGCTGAAGAAGGAGGAGGAGGAGGAGGCAGAATCCTCTGTCACAGTCTACATTGTGTAACTTTATGTATAATTAGCAATGTAGCAGAGGGGCTTAGATACACAGTTAGTAAATTGCAAAGATGCACAACTGGACACCCACAAGGGTATCCTGATTTGTATCAGGCTCTAGGTGCATATTGGCACTCCATAGCTAATGGCCTGATGCACAACACAAGGGACTGATGCACATCAGTACCCCTGTGGGTGGGTCCTAATGTGTATCGGTTACTTTTCCAGCTCCCCTACATAGTAACATAACAGCGGCCCCTTACTGAATACAGATGCTATGGAACTGCCCAATTCTAATTCTAATTAGGTCCACTTAGAAAGACATAAATCCCCAACAGGATTCCAGCCATCATCATCATCACCATTACCATCACCATCATCATTTTATTCATTTTACCCAATATTAGGACTCAAGGCGGCATACAGAATATTTCAACCAGAACAGATAAAAACCTACAAAAATCAGTAAAAATATTTAGAAGTTATTTTAAAAACAATCAGTAAAATTAAAACTATTTAATTTCATGATGCTTTTTTGAGTCTCTTTCACCCCTAGATAAGGCATTCATTTTCCCATATGAATGATGGAGTATTGCTGTGTGGAACATTCTTCTGAACAACAGTTAACGAAATTGTACCAGTGTGGAAAGCTTTCTTGCTGGTCGTTTCCATCCTCTTTTTTTCCCCTTGCATTTTTTCTTATTTTAGGAGAGGGAAAGATAATAGGACGCATTTGGGTAGGGATGAAATGTCACCTTAGCATTGCCTTTCTAGATGTGTACTATTTGAGTAGTCTACCAAAACTTCCCTGAACAGTTACTAGTGGGCTAAACAGAGCGGCACTAACACCAGCATCGGGCTGGAATGGGGCCGTGGCGACAGCATGCTGGATGCCCCGCTTCCTCCCTCGTGCCGGTGTCACGTCATCGACCTGACCGCACGGCAAGCAGCATCGTGCCATTTCTTTGGCACAGCACCTAAGCACAGCACCAAAGAATCAGCAAAAAGCCGCCATGGCAGCGCCAAGAGTGGTTTTTCACCACTTTAAGAACGAGCAGCATTTTGCCAGCCCTTTTTGGACTGGCAAAATGCTGGATCGGGGCCATGGCATGCAGTTGCGCCAGCCCCAATCAAGCTCTGAAAGGGGCGGCAGGATGCCGCTCCTTTGGGGTTGTCTATACAGCCCCTAAGAACACAAAAAAAGTGTTTTATCTTGTTATTTGCACTGTCTGATTTCCCTCTTAGAAATGGAATCACATGTTTATCATTTATTTATGTCCAAAATGTAAAGACCACTATTTCACAGTTCAGTGCTTAACTGGAGGAGGAGGTAGAATATAAAATATAGTTTTCAAGAAGGAAAGGAAGGAAGAAGACGATTTGGAGAGTCAAAGTAGATACTACAAAAAGATGCAAGTACATAGGAAAAGAAGAAGGCCATGGAAAAGACACAGATAAAAGAGCAAGGGTGGAAGAAGCAGAGAGGAATTACTGCAGGCAGCTGGAAGAAATAGGTATACATGAAGGGCATAGAGATATATTTGAAGAAACATCAGTCTTTTAGAGAAAAGAAATTGTGCTATTAATGTAGGGCACTATTGGATGTGATTTATTGTCAGAGTATCTAGGTAACTACTACTGTGAAAGTGTTTAATTACAGTCATCCCTCCATATCCATGAATTCTTTATCCACGAATTCAACCATCCACAGCTTGAAAATATTTTAAAAATATTTAATTTCTAAAAACCAAAGCTTGATTCCCCCCCCCCCCAATTTATGTAAGCCATGTTAGTATCTCATTGTATTTTATGGGATTTGAGCATCCATGGATTTTTTTAATCCGGAGGAGGGGGGTCCTGGAACCAAGCCCCAGTGGATACCAAGGGCCCACTGTACAAATTATATTAAAGCATTATGTGAGGATCTAAATACTGTAACAACCCTAGAATTTGGAAACAGAATGATTCCCAAAATCTGTTCTGCATAAAGGACTTGGGTTTATTTGAAACAGAATTCTGATGACCTGTCTATAATTGTCTGCTGTATGAACGGCAGCTCAAAGTTCTGCAGCAATAGCATTTAGTAATAGCTTTTACATTTCTATACTGCTGCATAGTGAACTCAGCTCTCTCTAAGCAGTTTACAATCTTTAAGCCAATTGCCCTCAACAAGTGGGGACTCATTTAACAACCTATGAAAGACTGGAAGATTGGAAGGCTGAATCAACCTTTCGAACTCACAGCGTTGTGACTACAGTACCGGCATTTACTCACTGCACCATCAGGGCTCCTTTTAACCTGTACCTGTCAACTCATGAGCTGTGGAAATAGCATCCTCATGTGCTGGAAAAAACATCACTTTTACCTCTCAATGGCTAAATTGTAGCTATATGTTGTTGCACTGCAGCTCTCATCAGCCCTACCTTGCATAGACAGTGGTGATGCATACTGGGAGTTATAGTCCAAGACTGTCTGAAAGGCCCACACAATATTAGCCCTAATTGAAGCAGGCTTATTGAAATTAATGTGATTTCATGGTTCCAATTAACCAGTCTCATGAATTGCATGAAGTTTTGTAAAGCCTACTCAAATTAGAAATAATGATGGATTCAGTCAAAGTCATGGAGTGTAAAACATCATTCCATTGCAAAATATGAGCTTGGACCAAGCCTTGAAGGCATAAGTTTGGTTGGAAAGTGAGTTAGAAACAACAGAGAGAGGAGAAGAAAACAGTGGTCTTATATTTTAAGGATGGGAATCATTATTATTGGACTATTAATTCCCAGAATTCCTCATCATTGGCTATGCTGGCTAGGGGTGATGCAAGATTCAGTCAAACAACACCTGGAAGACCACATAATTCCAACCTATGTCATATTACTTAGTGGAGATTCAATAAAGAAGGGAGGCTCTTAAGCATCCAGACACAGAAATACAGAAAACAGTACAAGGTGTTGGTTATTACCTGTAAAGCCCTACAAGGCTTGGGCCCAACTTATTTAAAGGATCGCCTACTTGAATACAATCTGCCCCATTCTCTCAGGTCCTCTGGGAGGAACTTACTGCAGCCTATAAAGACCAGATTGACTGCAACCTCCCAGAGGGCTTTTTCTGCAACCGCTCCCAGCCAGTGGAATGGTCTGCTGGATGAGATCCGTCAAATCACCAATCTAGATAGCTTCAAGAAAGTTGTTAAGACGGATCTCTTCCTTCTCACAATAAATTACTCGGCCATGTAGCGACCCCCATATATATCTGATGACTCTGCCTACCGTTATTGTTTTAATTGTTCATGTCATTTTAACCTTAAACTGTATAATTCTTTTTAAAGGTGGGGATATTTTGTATATATGGTATATTCTTTTAACATTATAAGCCACTTTGGCATGTTACAGACCGCCCAAAATGGGTGGTCTCGCGCCGCTGCTGGTTGCTGTGTCCGGGAACCGCAGCAGCTAAACCGTGCGGTTCCCAGGTGCAGCAACAAATAAGCGGCAAAATGGCGCTTCTTCCTGCGCCCCGGAAGAGGCACCGCGAGGTGCGAGACGCGCATTCGCGGCACCACTTCCGATGCGTGACGTACGGATGCTGTACGTCCGCAACGTCAAAATGGCGGTGCCCATCTGTATGCAGCGCCACCATTTTGACGTAGTCGTTACGCATGAGGGGCAAGGCGCATCAGGAAGCGTTGCCCCTCACGCGTAATGATAGCGCCCCATAGGGCCCGTCCAGAACGCGCCTTTGATTGTCTTTACAAAAAGTGGGGTAGAAATAAGTTTTATTATTTATTTATTTATATTTACCAAGTAGATGATCCACTTATTATTCATTTCACTGTGAGATACATCATTAGGCTTTTGTGTAGCTGTGACTCAGTTTTTAATTACAAATACCACAAATAAGAGGACTTTTTAAAGCT
Source organism: Sceloporus undulatus (assembly GCF_019175285.1). NCBI lineage: Eukaryota > Metazoa > Chordata > Lepidosauria > Squamata > Phrynosomatidae > Sceloporus > Sceloporus undulatus. The sequence continues at coordinate 193,540,355 of NC_056525.1, read as the reverse complement.
TGAAGGCTCAGGTGCTAAACAAAAATTGCCCTGCACTTCCTTGTTCCAGTTTTCTATTGTTGCTGTCATTCTCTCTATATAAAATGTACACTACAGACTTGAATGCATGCATTGCCAGTTTAGTGGTCAGGATAAATGAGACTTCTACAGTCCATGTTTTCTTTTTTAAAGCTAAAATTCTTGGATGGGGACAACAACAATAAAGTATGTTTTAGATGGCATTTGAAAAGAAATAGTCTACCAAAAACAGCATGGAGGAAGTTCTTCTAATACTATAATTTTGTCTGGAAAATATGTAGTATTTCCTCTATACATTGTAGTAGATGAGAAAGTGCAACATAAAGACATCCCTAATGTATGCAAATCTACACACTGGAAAAAGTTAATTTCTACTTAATTCTATTTCCACTAAATTTTCCCATCAACCTGTTCCCAATATAAATGGAAGCAATAGAAAGGAATGTAAGTTATAACCATGATTCTACAAATTAACACATACGTGAGAGATTAGTTCTCTCACAATTATTTCCTACTATGTCATAATAATTTAATTCATGTTCATTTAAATGGATTTTTGTGCTTAAAAGAGACTGTAGAAAGCCTTATTATAGATACAAAACACTTTTTTTGTTTTTACTCTTGCCATGTGTACTTGTCAAAAACTGTTATTAGGGTTTTTTTAAAAAAATGTTTTACTCTAAAGGGAAAATTTCCCTAGATTATCAAGAAGTGAAAGGACTATACAATAAAATTGTGATTTTTAAAAAAAAAACCAAAAAGCTAAATGCAGAACTAATCTTCTTTCAGGAAAGCACAGTACAAACTTTGTCAGCCGATATGATCCTAGGTTTAACAGCTGGATACAGCTTCCACCTATGCAAGAGAGGTAAATGTTTACTAAACATTTTGTGGGAGTGGTACCATGGGAAGTGGTATTGTGTGTTTTTTTCTGGGGGTGGGGGTTGTGGTTTGTCTTAGTTATAAAAAGAGAGGGCTCTGTTGATTTCGTGGACATATTGACATGGTGAAAACCAGCATGGTGTAGTACTTTGAGCTTGGATTACAACTCTGAAGACCAAGGTGAAAATCCCCACTCAGATATGGAAAACCATGGGTAGACCTTGGGCAAATCACATTCTCTCAGCCTCAGAAGAAGGCAAAGGCAAACTTGCTCTGGACAAATCTTGTCAAGAAAACCCTATGATAGATTCATCTTAGGGTCACCCCAAGTCAGAAACATCTTGAAGGCACACAGCAACAAGTCAACATAGGTCCAAAACACACTACAGAAATAATCCAATAATTGATACAGCTTTAACTGCTCTGGCTCAGTGCTAGGGAATCCTGGGAATTGTAGTCTATTGTGGCACCAGAGCTGTCTGACAGTGAAGGTTAAATGTTTCACAAAACTACAGTTCCCAGAATTCCCTAACATTGAGACAGGGCAGTTAAAGCAATCTCAAACTGAATTATTTCTGTAGTGTGTTTTGGACCATGGTGAAAGGAGGCTCATAAATCTCTTCCAGCCACTATGAATATTTCTTTGTCCTCCCCTGTTTTATTTAGGAACTTAAAATATTTTATATCATTATGTATTACATTATATCATATCATATCATATTCTGTTAAAAAGCAGAGTGGCTAACAAGAGTTCACACTTTAAATCAGCAGTGATGAATTTAAAAAATAACACTTGAAACAAACAAATATAGTCAACAACAGTGATTTTTTTTTTAATTCCTGAATTTATAAATATTTGCAAAACCTTTTGTAGGAAAACCAGGAAGCTTTGGGACTTTATGAAGCTTTGGGACTATAACAGTAACAGAGCCAGGGTAACCAGTGGATCTTCCACCACAGGGGTAGCAAATCCACTTGGTTTTACTGCTGCTTCTGTAAGCTTTTTGAAGGTTTACTGGGGGAGGTGGGGCAAAACACAGACATTGCTCCCCCAAATAAGATTTCTGCTCCCGCAAGTGAAATTTCATTTCAATCTCCAGACTTCTAGAATTGCAACAATTTAACCTGAGTTTGGCATTTAGAAATACAGTTTAGACATCCAAAGAAAAGGAGTAGGCGACGAAAGGACAGTGGTAAATACAGCACATATAAAACTTCAAGGTACAAATGATTTCCAGTATCTCACTCTCTGCAATGATAAAAGTTTGGGGACTGAAGGAAAATTTCATGGGGGGCAGAATTCTTACATGGGGACTCTGCTTCATTTTATATCCCACAATAGCTATATCTCTATGTTGGTGACTGGTGGATCTGATGCTCAGAGTGGCAGTAGATCCACTCCTCCTGCCGCTGCTCTGAGTTGTACAGGAGCTCAGCCAGTGCTAGACCTCTGGATGGGTTCACCACCAGCAAAGCTCCTGTGCAGCTCAAAACATCTGTGAGAGGAGTGGTGAATTTGCACCTGCCCAGCACACATACCTCAAGAAACATCCTGAACACCATTAAGAGTTTTGCAGTAGGGCTGTCACTAGTAGTGAATGCAAACACAGCAAGTACAAATGTTCTAGATGTGGACCTTTTTTGGTCTCTCACTTTCTGCAATGCAAGAAATGTGGGGAACAAACAAAAAACTTCATTTAGGGGAGGAAGAATTCTCATTTGGAGAGGCAATGCTCTCCTTCCCCCCCCCCCCTTTGCTACACCCTCTGAGCTGCTCTGAGTTGATTCAGGGGACTCATCGCTAGTTGAGAACCTGTTCAACTTGGTGCAGCTATGAGAAAAGCAGTGGTAAAATCAAGATAGATTTACATACTCTCCCACTGTTCCATTTGGCAGGGATAGTCCTGATTAATCCTCTGTCATCCCATTGTTTTTCAGGTGCTATTAAAATGTCACTGTGTCTCTCTCCTGTTCCCACTTTCTCACTTTGTCCTCAGCTTCCTTCAGTTCTTGGGGACTAACTCCAAAATGAAAAAGTAGTTTACACTTAATTAACCCAGCAGGGAAGAGGGGTGAAATGATAATAATAATAATAATAATAATAATAATAATAATAATAATAATAATAATAATAGAGTTTATTTATATTTCCTGCCTCTCCCAAGGATCGAGGCAGGATTACAACAATAAAATAATACAGTAATACAAAATACAGTCAATAAAATATTAATATTGAATTTTCCAATTCCTATTCGTTCTCTGTAGACTCAGGTGAAGAGCAAACTCCTACAGCCCCTTCTAGCTTTGTCACCTTGGCCACATGATGCTCCTCAGTCACACATGTCCCAGTTTTCACCTGTGAAATGTTGGATGCTATGGAGTTCGTGTCATGAGACAGGGGGTCCACCATCACTGCTGGCAAAAGCTCCAGTTCTTACATTTTTTTAACCTCACTCATAGAGGGAAACTTTGTTAAGGAACCCCAAGATTGTAGCAAGGGGGGAGTATGAATAATTAAAAATGCATGGCTAGTATGCAAATTATTATCCTAGTCTTAAGACACAGATGAATAATATATAAAGTATTGGGGGATACCCTTTAGCTAGGACATCCATAAAAACTGAAGATGTTCAGCTCATTATCCAGTTGAACAAATCTGCCTGTCACTGCCTCAGTGCCTCTAACTTAAAGCAGTCAGATTTAGTGTCTGTAAAGATTGTACCATGAGTTACACATTGGACATCCTCAGCATTTTTATATGCCTGACTCATATTAAAAATATAATTTTAAAGCACATAGAACTCCAAAATCTATTCAGATATTGTGCACTAATTATCAAAATTATTTTTTGGCTGGGGCTTTCTGGCAAGATAATTAACCTTAACTTCCTCAACTGAGCCTACATAACTCATACAGTGATCAATTATTTCACTGTAGTAAGAGCCTCTGAGAATAGACAGCATTTCTGAAAACTTGATTACACATTTTAAATATATGTGAATTGTTTACTGACTAGTCCCTTGTGACTTCCTTGGAGACTTACAGTTTATTAAGTCTTTCAAGGCAGATTTTAGCAGTTAATATTTTTTAACAGAGAACTTTTATGCACTCCTGCCACCTTGATAACAAAATATCTATTAAGCACAACAAGAATGTCCCTCATCCCTAAAGCAAGGATGGATGGATGGAGGGATGGATGGATGGATTTGGAATGTTTATAGGCCAACCAAAGGTTTTGAGACTGGCCCATAAGAAAAAGTTTAAATCAATAACTCTTATTAATACTGATTTAAACTTTTTCTTATGGACCAGTCTCAAAATCTTTGGTTGGCCTATAAATATTGCACATCCACCCATTCATCTATGCTTTGGGGAATATGCAGTGGAACGCCATAATCCCAGTGAAAGGATTCCCACACCACGAATCATTCCTTAGTGGAGAGAAACTAGTTTATTAACAGGTATTATCTGTTGGTCATTAGTTCCAGAGGTTCCCAATCTTTTGGCGCTCTTGGGCACATTTGTAATTTGGGAATCCTCAACAGGCACTCTTACCGGATAGTTGCAGTGAGAGAAGCTTGCCCATGCATAAAATGGCTGCAATGATACGAGTGGCCAGTCATATAATACATGTTTCTCTGAGGGAAAGTGTATGAGGTTAAAAGAAAAGTAACTTGTCCAAGAACATAAGTGCAATAAAATGTAGAGTATGAAGTTTCAAAACTGAGCCATTTATTTGAACTCACAGCTTTTCTGTTCCAGTACCCACTGCACAGAAGAGGCAGAAGTAGGCATGAGCTGCAAATGCAAAATCACATATTTGCCCCCCAAAAAACCACAACAAAATAACCATTTAAGAAAGCAGTACTGATACACAGGTAAACATACAGACAAAAAACTCCACACCTACAAACATAAGTCCTCTGACAAATAATACAAACTGCACATTAAAAAGTAAAACACAGTATAACAAAATATACACATAAACCATCTGACAGACACATACCCCACAGAAAAACACCCCCAACTCCACATCAGCACTCCCAAAGTATTGGCCTACAGCTGCCCAGTTCTTTTCTAAGAGTGCCTTTGGGGACTCAAGTGTCACTAAAGCCCATTGTCCACTCAGAAAGCACTTTTCCCCTACTCAAGAAAACAGCAAGAGGATACAGCTACTTTTCATACTACCAATGCAATGCACTGTAGTGATGGTTCAATAGTATTGGTACCAATGTTCATTTTATTGAACTCTGGTGGTGAAGGTAGCTTGATCCTACCTTCTTTCCCATAAATTGTGGCTGGTGGAATCCAAACAAGAAGCCATAATTTCACTGTAGCAATACCCTGCTCCCTATCATATCTCACAAGTATTCTCGCTTGAATCCACATCTATGCCTACATAACCTTTTTTATATTAGTCTTTTCCGTCCTCTTGGTTCTCCATGGTGTGGTTTGAGTGGCTTCCGTTTAACTTTATTGCTATGCTGCAGTTGTGGAATGATGACATTGCAATACCTCTCTGGTTTTCTCTTGGTTCGCTTTGCCACTTGGCCATGAAATTTGATGTAGCTATCCTGCTATATTTGCATATTGAGGCTGTCCCCCTGGTGGTAGTATACTATACCTAGAGTTATTAAGAAGAAAAACATATTAAGCTTCCCTTACCAATACTCCCAATGCCAGTATGTCACAACTGTGCTAGTCTTCTTTTCAAAATTGTTTTTATAAACAATATGAAGGAGGTAAAGATCAGAACATCTTTCCTGTGAATGCTCCTTATCCTTTACTCCAACTGGTGTCCTCCTTGCTAAACCACTGGGAGTAAATTAAAGAAATCCCCTTCTCTACAGGGAAGTCCTGTGAAGGAGCAACCAACCCATATTGAAATTATGGCGGGAAAGAATATTCACCATTATTTGTTTATTGGACAAAAAAATGCATTTCTTTACAAGAAAGAAACCCAGTCAGGCACATCTTACACAAAAAATGGTCACATGATTTTGTTGTGTAAAACTGCTCTTTTCTGTGCAAGGTTTTTGTTGTGCAAAATTGCTTGGTTTTATATATAAAGCAGCAATTTTGCACAAAAGAACACGTGTGTGCAGTCAACAAACAAAGACCTGTGACAATGTGTATGCATCATGCTTCCAGCAAGTGTCATTGCTGTACCAGTTGGTCAGGAGAGATACAGTCAGCATGATTTTTGCTCACCTCTCCCTTCTCACCGAGTTAAATTTCTACATAGATTTTGCATGACAGTTATGTGTGAAGATTAGTTCTTCTGTTTTGTTTTTGTTGAGCAATAATCTAAGTGATGGTCACTAATTTAGCCTTTAACTAAATGTATAGCTTTACTGGCCATCAGAACATATCATTTCATATCTTTACTGACTAACATAGGGATGTAATTCTTCACTAAGGGGGGGATACAGATGGGGAGCTCCATGCCACCCACTTTTGCCCCTTGTTGGTGCCACGCCAGACGCACAGTGCAGCACTGACACACTCCCTATAAAGGAGCCTCTCTTCTTTTTCAGGGTGTCATAATGGCGCTTGTGCACCATGACAACGACACTTCCGGCGAGTGCCATTTGGGCACTCAGACACCTGTGCATCATGGTCTACACCCCATGTGGACAGGGGCATGGCAAGATGGCACACGGGCACCAAAAGTAGGGCTGGGTGCATACGGACGCCCAGCCCTACAGAGTGCTAAAATCGGCACAGGCCGGCATAAAGCACCAGTCTATACCAGGCCTAAGCTCCTCATTTTTCTTCCCACTAAAAGAAAGCCTTTGAAAACCAATCATTTTTCAAAGGTTGTTCACAATTTGCTACTTATTCTATGCAAAATTTGCATGTGGTTGTTTTGTATAGAAAACAGCATTTTTTGCACAGGAAATAGCATTTTCAATATTGAAAATAATATTTCAATGCAGTATGGAAAATGCTGTTTTCTGAACAGAAATGCTGTTTTCCAGGCAAATCAACCATGTGCGAATTTGACACGAAACAAATTATTTCAGATTTTTATATATGCATAAAGCAACATTTTCTGCACAGAGATTAATATTTCTGGACAGAAAATACTGTTTTCTGTGCAAAATAACCACATGCAAATTTTGTGCAGAATAAGTCCCTAACTGTGAAGATTCTCATCAGTCCACAATTCTTCTCATCACAGTTTCTTGACACTCAAAAACATGTGGGGTTTTTTGGCCTTTATTCCAATATTTTCAAATGTTCTTTCCATCTCTAGTAACAGAATAGTCACCAAAGAATTCAGGTTCTTTTCTTGAAAGTGTCTGTTCTCTTCATTTATGGCACTGATAGTGTTCCTCAAAGTGAGGAGAAAATTAGATATTTTAATCTGTCACAGTCTTCACTATTTAAGCACCAGTCATCTCATTTGTTTCATTTTCCTGCTTACAGTATTTCTGGACCATATATCAACCAGGTCATTACCAATCGTCCTATCAAATTCTGTCACCTCTGCCTATTTCTCTGAAAGCAGCCACCAATTGGTGATTGGTGGTTCCTATTCCTTAATCCACATAGCTATGCTATTGGATTTTGACCATTTTATGGTTCAATATATTATGCTAAAACAGAGAGATCTTCAAGAGGTCTCACTGCACAAGTGGGATCACTTTTTTAGAAGGATGTGGCTGAGCCTACTCCCCTGTCCTGCAACCCACATACATTGATAGATAGATTGGCAAAGGCAGCTGTGGTTGGACCCAAAGACATAAGCCTCAGGGATTTAGAATGCTTACTCCAAGAAAAGGCAAGCACTAAAGATTCCAGTTTGTATTAAAATTATATATAGGTCACAATGTTACTTATTTAATTATAAAAAAAATAAATGCACCACCTTTCCTTAAAATAGTTACAAACTGGCTAACAACTCCAACAAATAAAAAAACAAGTACAATAAAATACAGTTGCTTGCAACAGTAGATACTACAAAATACCATTATGAAACAAGACCCATGACAACAGTAGCTGAAAGCAACCAAAATAAAGTAGTATCAGCAAAACTAGGAAACTCTGAGCATGTAAAAGCAAAAATGAGCAAAAACGTCTTAGTCAAAGGACTTGCAAAAAGTAAGTGAGAAAGGTGAGCCAACAAAAGGGTGTTTCGGAGCTTAGCCAAAACAAGGCCCTCTCTCTGACCCCAACCAAACAGGTCTCAGGGATAGATAAGCAGCACCACTGATTAGTTAACAATGTAGTTGTTGCATTCTGAAAGAATGGAGGTTTTTGAGCTCTTTTGAAAAGAAGTCATAGAGTACATTGCAGCAGTCAAGATCAATGTAATTATAACATATGATTCTAAAGCTCTCTATTCTCCGGGATTGTAGTTGACATATCAATCTAAACTGGACAGTCTTGGAACAAAGAGGTTCTCCATATAGAAGAGGATTTACCCCAAGCTGCTTTCATAGGTGCTCCCCTTTCCATTTAACCCAGTAAAGCAGAATGAATTGACTGTATTAGGAGGTTGTTTTCCTCTTGTTCTTTGAATAGGTGTTCTATTCAGCAATGAATCTTTCCCTCTGTCTTTGTGGTAGCAGCTTGTCTAGAAGTTAATGACCTGGGCTTTGCACATGTTCTTTGAAATAGTCAGTGAACAGAACTGAGGTGAAGGGGCTGGCTCTATACTCTCATCTAATATTACACATGTATTAGATATCTGTGTTCCTGCCATTCCAGAGCTTTCTAAAAAGTTTTCTGAGTGTCTGCCCAGGTGTATCACCGTATTCACAGACCACCCAAGCCACAACTGTCAATGAACCACTCATATCTGTTACTAAGGATTTAACATTTCCATCATACCTTTTCCTGCTCAGAAATGGACTACTAATGAGAAGAAGCCATGTGGTATATTTCTGAGTGCAGATGATGTGAAAATTGCCCAGTATAGACATATGTTATGATATGTTCATTTTATTGTTCATAATAAATGAAAAGAAAGAGAAAGATACATAACTACTTTTTTTTTTAAAGTGCCATAACATAGGATTGGATTACAGCATCCCTTTAAAAAGGTCTTGGCATTGATATGATCAGTAATAACTCTCATAGCTATTCCATCTCAGATTGGTAATCAGACTTCAATATTCAGGGCATAAATTCATTGTCTGTGGGGATCAGGAAAGACTTTCTTTTTACCTTTCTTCTGTAACTGCATTGTAAAATTTAGCTAAGTTCATTATAGAGACTTTTCACAAGTCACTGAAAGACTTGTAGCTGGACCAATATCCTGATCCACAAGAGTAATTTGATGTAATTTCTTTTAGTAGAGATGGCAGTATATTTCTGGGGACCAGATGTATGTGAGTGGATGATATATTTTCTAAACTGAATTTTAGTGCAATATTTTAGCGTGGAGGGCTTTTTATAGCAATTAAATTTTACATTAATTAACTATAGCTGTATGGCTCAAGTGTAATTTATTTAGTGGAAAAAAAGGATAAGGGAAACTTAAAATCTTTACTATTGGGAGTTTACCCATAAAACACACATTTAATCTGAAGAATGAGGCAGACTGTTACATTTTTGCTCCAAACAGTGACACTGTGTGGATAAAATTAAGAATGCACATAGGCAATACATTTGTTAGGAACTTCTGCCTAAATATAGCAAGAATTGCTAGAAAATGTAGGCAAAAAAATCCTGGCAGATAAAATGTTAAACAATCAAATTCATTTTAATTACATAAAATACTGGAGTTTTAATAGTTTAAATATTTATCTCAAATATTCACATATTTCACATAGCATAATGAAGTGTGTTTTATCAATATTTTCAGTTCAATTCCATACTTAAGGAACTATTCAGTCGTTGCCTGCACTGATATGTATACAGCCTCAGCTCACGCAAGCACATGAAAATCATAGCTATGTCTAAATATGTACCATATATACTTGTTTATAAGTCAACCCCATGTACATGTGAAAGGCAGGTTTGGGGGACAAAATATGGATTTTGCTATGACTCTTGGATAAGTTAGGGGTAAAACTTAGGGGCATATAACAAACAAATATTTTCCTGGCCTTTTAAAAATGCATAGAGGGAACATACTTAGGAAGAGTTAAGAGAAGAAGGGGATCTGTTTATCTTAGAGATTACAATTGGGCGGGGGGTGTAAATGGCATTGCTGATATTAACAGGGGAAAGAATATAAATGAGGAGAAAGAATGAGAATACAGGCTGAAGAAAAGGAGGGGAGAAGAGCAAGGAAAGCCACCTGCCTTTATTATGGATCCAGCATGAACACAAGAGACAGAGGTGAGAAGCATAAATACAAAAGGCAGAGGCATGGAAGGCATGGAAGCAGCACTCTCATCCCATTACCCCTCCTTTGCCTAAACTACAGAAAGAAAAACAGTCCACCCCTCCTTTTTTGCCTTCTTTTTTAGCCCGAAGGTCATTCAGCAGCAATGTGGGGGAGCCCAAAGCAATGTGGAAGAGGCCACCATTTCGGGTGCTTGAGGTGCAACAGAGCAGTGGGGGCATTTTTAATAGGGGCTTATAAGCCTCAGTGCAGAGAGACTGTAGTGGACATTTTTAAATAGGGGCTTGCTGTATATTCCTTTCTTGGAGATCTAAGCTTCACAAGGCTTAAATAGTAAGTCCCTATTAAAAATGGCTGCCACAATCTCCCTGCAGAGAGCCTTATACTATTAGCTTCTATTAAAAATAGTTGCCACTGCTCTACCTTAAGTGTCCAAAATGGCAGGCATGCCACATTCTTTGGACTCCACCATGTTGCCACTCAGGCCAAAAAAGGTGAGGATGGATGGAAGGCTGCCTTTCTTTGTTTTCTTTTTTTTTTGGCATGGGCAAAGGAGGGGTAATGAGGAGCACTGCTTCCATGCTCTGCCAAGCCAAGAGATGTTTCTTGCCTCTTCCTCTTGTCACTGCCATCATCTTGGGTCCCTATTCCAGCACTGACCTGTGTATAAGTTGACTCAAGGTTTTGGGGTGTCGATTTTTTGTCATTTTTTCACAGTTTGTACACAAGTATATATGGTAACTTAAAGAGAACATACACATTCTGCTGCAGCTTCTGCATATGAAAACAGATCAGCAGCAGTCCTGCTTTTCTTGGAAGGAAACACTTGTCCATTCATTTGCAAGACTTAGATCTGGAACTCAGATGTAATAAGCAGGACCTATAATAAAACATTGCTATGTATCCTCCACCTTGAAAAGACTGCTTCTGTTCAGGATTCCAGCTAGTCATTATTTTATTTTTTTTACATGCCACTCTGTCAAGCATGCTAATACTTCACTGTTATTTATCAGTAACACAAATTGGCTACCACCCTGGTAACACTCACTGTTTGAGTACTGTTAGAATAATTGATTTACTAAAAGAGCCTTCCACAGTCTGATTCTCTCCAGTTGTTTTGGACTGCAACTCATAGCATAGCCAGGGGTCAGGGATAACAGAACCTGTCCCAAATGTCCAGGGAACAGTCACCTGATTGTGGAAGGATGGGGCAGAATGTATATTTCCACTGAAAATTGGCTTTCTTCAGCTTCTTTTCCTATCTTTTCCTGTCTTATCCATGTTCATACATGTACAAAAAAGACACAAGGGTACTTTTAGCATCATGTGTGAAATGCTCACAATGTATAGTACGCCTCTTATTATGTTTTTTTTTTAATGAAAGTGCATTTTGGAAGTGCTGAAAATGTCTTGAAAACACTACACAGCAAGATGTTTTCTGTCAACATTGATTCTTGACTGAAGTCGTGAATTCCCTTCACACAAAGAATCAAAGGGGTGGATAAGACAGTTGAGAGTTAGCCAGATAAAACTGTGTTGGAGGGCAGGGTGATAATACAAGGAAAGTTGTTCTATTTGCAGTAGTGCAGAAAGAAGAAAAAATGATAATTGAAGGGAAAAAATCTGATGATGTGGTTCTCTTAGTAAATTGGGAACAATGACCCTTGAAGGACCATAAAGAAAGTGAATGTCAAGATAATTTATTATTGTTACATTATCTATCTCGTTTTTACAAACTTTGTCTTACTGAGTTGTTATATCCTTCCTTGATAGCATATGCCCCAAACATTAATGAGTTCACTATTTAAGTCCACCCCTGCCAATAAAATCAGGTTGTTCCTATCCTAGTGTATGTTCATTGGTGTCCCTAGAAAGAATTTAATCCTCTGAAAGATCACACAGGGAGCACTCAAAAATGTTCTCTTTTTCACAGTCCAGTCACATGCTCCAGTTCACCAGGTGATCTCATGGGCATACCTAGGTATACAGGTGAGAGGTTCTCCAATTCAATGTCCCATATGAGCAACACTTACATTAAAGAGAATGAAGGAGGCATTTCTTGTAAGAACCTCTATAAATTAACTCCCTAATTTAGTGTTTTCCTGATTTGACAAAACAAGTATTCTAGGGAATTCTCTGAGGTGACACCTTAACATCAGCAGTATTGAGAGTTCAGTAGAGTCAGCAAGGGTAGAAGATTTAATGCATAATTCAGAAACTGTGCTCCAAAATCCTTGGTGACACTGTACAGGGGCATGATCCATAGACTGTGAGAGGGGTGCCTTGGGAGTCATTGCGATGTCACAGAATGCTGGTTCACAGTGGAGATCAGTAAAATATCATCACATTACACTTTCCCATTACAACAGGTTTACTATATCATTTACTTTACCTACTTGGGTAACAAAATGTGCTAACACTGACAGTTCATGGAACTCTGCGGAGCAGACAGACAGCTAGAAACTGGTTGATTAATTAGAAAATTGATTGCAGACAATAAAAGATCAAATGTGTTTCTTCCCTAAAAGCCCTACTGTTTGGTTCAAACTAAAGTCCTAACTAATCCAACATTCTCTCTCCACAGTGGCCCGCTAGATGGCTACGGAAGCCAAAGGTCAGAAGTTAATTTTTAAAAAGAAATTAGTGTCAGAGTTCCAACGGGTTCAAGGTCCTTTTGATTTATTTCTGTATCTTCCAATGTCTTAGCTATCCCTCCCAGTTTTGTATCATCTTCAGATTTAATAAGTATTCCCTCCACCCCATTATCTAAATCATTCATAAAAATATTGAAGAGTATCATACTCAAGACAGAACCCTGTGGTACTCCACTTGAGACCTTCCAATTTGAAAGACAGTCACTAATGACAACTTTTACAGCATGTTTTTCTAATCAATCATGGTTCCATCAGATGGTATTTCCACCTATTTCATATTTAGTCAGTTTGTTAATCAAAGTATCATCAGGAGCCTTATCAACTGATTTCCTGAAATCCAGATAAATGACATCCACAGCATTCCCACCAGCAACTAAACTAGTGACCCAATCAAAAAATATATATAAGATTAGTTTGGCAGGATTTGTACTTGGCAAACCCATGCCGTCTCCTACTAATTGCTACATTGTCTTTGAGACTTTTGCAGATGGACCCCTGTATAATCCATTCTAATATTTTTCCTGATATTGAGGTCAAGCTCTTTCTCTCTCTCTTGTCTTTTTTGAAGAGAGGGACAATATTTGCTTGTTCCCTGGCACCTCACTCATTCTCCAAGATTTCTTGTTCTGCACGTATGTCCGCAAGTTCCTTCAATACTCTGGGATGCAGTTCACCTGGCCACACAGATTTGAACTCATTAGGTTAGCTAAGGCGGTTACACACTGCCATTAAAGACGCGCAGAGCGTGTACTAGGGTTAGGGAGGTGCTGTGCTTCCGACCCCCCTAACCCTAATACGTGCTCTGCATGTAAAAAGTGACGAGCCGTTCCAGACGGCCGCCGCATGAGGCACCACGGCCGCGCCACCTCTATACGGGGCGGCGCAGATGTGACGTCTCGCTCCTCACCAGGGTGCCTAGTGCGCCCTTAGTGCGGACCAGGAAGGAGCTCCATTCATGCTCCTTCCTGGTTTGCGGCGCAGTTTGCGTCGCTGGGCGCAGCCTTCAGACGGCTGCGCCCAGTGAAGCAAGGGAGAAAGAGGCCAAGCGGCCCCTTTCTCCTCCTCCCGCCGCCGCGGGGTGTCCTTGGGGCTTGAAGCCCCAAGAACACCCCTTTTCCGGCTTTTCAGTTCCTGCCACCGATGCCTCCGATTTCCCCCGTTTTTCGCGCTCAGGGCGCCATTTGTTTTTCAAAATGGCGGTCGAAGTCTCGCATGACCTCAGGATGTCAAGTCACACGAATTTCGGCCGCATTTTGAAAACAAAAATGGCGGCGTCCATGTAGGAGGCTGGTGCAGCCCCTGGAGCACTCCAACAGGGCTCCAGGGGCTGCAGTAGGCCTGCAGCAGGCTCCACCTCACTCTCCGCCCTCTCCTCCTCCTTCCTAAGAGCAGGGAAAGGAGGAGAGGAAGCAGAAGGAGTGCAGAGCCAGGGAGAAGGGAGCCGAGGGCAGCTGCAGCCACGCATGGCCGAGGTCGGTTCATTGGGGAGGGGGTTAGCTGGGTGTTCTTTCTGCAAACTTCCCTCTGAGCACCCTGTGGCTTTCTGGGTTGATGAATGTGGCATGCTTGCTGCAGTTTATTTTCAGTTGCATTGTAGTAATTTCCTTGCTTGTAACTTTATTCTTCGAATTATTTATTATTATTACTACTTGCCCTGGTGTTCTTTGTGCAAATCCCCTCTCAATGAGAAAGAGCAGGAGGAGGGGTAAGAGGAGGGGGGAGTGTGACTTTCCAAAGTGCATTCTTTTTTTTTGTGTTTGTGCATTTATTGCTGAAAGGCTGCTGTAACAATGATAGTAGTGGAGGTGGTGGTATGATGATGATGCTTCGGTGGAAGCTCCGCCCCTTAGGGTGGAGCTCCACCCCTGGCATGTGGCCCTGCCCCTGGAGGGTGGAAGCCCCCACCCCCGGTATGCAGCTCCACCCCGGCTTCAGCCCCCCAGTTGTCTGAGGGCAGCACCCTGGCCCCCGGCTCAAAAAGGTTGCCCACCTCTGCTCTAAGCAATGAATCCACTACCTCTACCACCTTTTCTTTCTTTTTACTGCAGTGGGTGGCTAGGTTGGCTCCTTCCTTACTACAGTGCCTCTTGCTGATGCTCTCCTGTTTGTGCTTCTTACTACCATTATCTCAGGAAGATGTGAGAAGCAATTGCTTAACAGAAACAGTTCAAAATCATTTGTGCTGTTCTGCTTCTGGCGATTGATTGTCCTCCAGGATGCTCCCTTGGTGTTACTGCCCTCTTTTTTTCATTGGCGTTTTTCTTGTTTGATTCTATAGGAACAGTCCCCTTTCCACCATTCTATCTCCCTCATGTTTCTGATGTGTTGAAGAGTCTCAACATATAGCTGCCATTCGTAGGCCTTCCCTTCAAACAAACTAAGGCATACACACTAGCCTTAAAAAGAAACGTTAAGTTACACAGTTAAGGGTCAATTAACTGAAACCATAGCTCACTTTCTGCTGCTTCCTCGAGACCGCCATGTTGATCCATGTTGTAACCCCATTGGTAGGTCATGTTATATGTTTTAAGGCTATGGTTATGCTATAGTTATGCCCTAGAACCGTGAGATTATCCTTTTTAAAGTTACAAGAGATAGCATATGTAGTTAATTCTTCCTATTTTGGATGTAGATAATTCCAAATAACTTGTTTCTGAAACTAACAGTTCAAACTCTGTGTTAGACCAACAAGCAGGACATGAAATCAATGGAATACTCCAGTTTATGTTCTTCAGAAGCTGTAGTCAGAGATATATTGACTGACAGTGGAATAGCAGTCCTCATGCTGTAGCCATTCATTGCATTCTTTCCTGAAATTGTCTTACCCATTTGAAGCTTGTGACACGTCCCATCTAACTACACATCACTACAATAATTGCTTAATTTTGTCATATGAAAGTAAAAGACTTTCTTGCTTCTCGGGGAGGCGTTACAAACCACCGCTTTGCAGCGGTCTCCCGGCCTGCTGTTTGCTCCATGAGGGAGCCGCGGCAGCCAAACCACGTGGCTCCCTTACGGAGCAAAAAAGAAGCTTCAAAATGGGCTTCTTCTGGTGGCGCACTAATGATACCACAAGGCGCCAATGGCACACTCGCGACGTCATTGTGCCGTGCACATGCGGATGCACAGCGTCTTTACGTCAAAATGGCAGCGGCCGTGTGGAACAGCCGCCGCCATTTGTTACGGACAGAGTCCATAACAGGAATAGGGGCGTCTGGAAGAGACGCCCCTTTTTTTTAAACTGGGACGTCCTGAGGACGTCCCAAGGGCGGTTTGTAACCCGCCTAAATGTTTTGCCATATAGCTTTATTGGCTTGTACTGTGAGAGCAACTTTGATTTAACTGAGAAAAGAGGTTTGTAGCATAGGCTTTCATGCCACAGTCTACTTCATGGATGCAACACTATATATGCACTATAAATGATTGTATAAACCCATTTATGTTCCCCCTTAGTCCTTGGTTGCATCTACACATGCAGAAATAATCCATGTTGTACCAGTTAACTGCCAAGGTCAGAACTATAGAATTTTGGGAACTGTAGTTTTTTGTGGCACCCAGAGCTGATAGGGAAGGCTTAATATCTCAAAAAACTCAATTCCCAGAATTTTATGCCATGAGCCATAGCAAGTGGTGTCAACTGGATTATTTTGCTGTACAGATGCAGCCTCTAACTGTCATGGCTCAATGCTATGGAATCCGAAAATTTGTAGTTTAGTGGAGCATCAGAGCTCTCTGACAAAGAGACTAAATATCTCACAAAACATCAATTCCAGGATTCAAAGCATCTAGCCATGGAAGCTAAAGTGGTGTCAACTGGTTATTTCTTCATGCAGATGCAGCCACCTTTTTCTCATCTAAAAGTCCCAGATGTTGCACAATTCCTCACAGGAAAATTGCTCTTCCCCCCCCCCCAATCATAGTGGCTACTCTTTTCTGTACCTTTTCCAGCTGTGCAGTATATTTTTTGATATGGCAACCAGGACTGTACACCGTAGTCCAAGTGTTGGCACAATGGAGTCATGTCACCTTATGCATTACAATATCATTTTATTTTTTTATTTCCTTCTTAACAGTCCTCTTCTAATTAAGGAATTGCATGAAAGACTCAGAAATCATTAAAAAGGAGTGATTTTTAAAAACGAGATGATAACAAAAATAGGGAGAGAGTGGGCGTACAAATGATTGAAGGGGGAAATCATCTGGTTTCTAAAAAAAAAATTGTGAGCAAATGTTTGTTACAACACGCAGCTGATACATTCTGTTAGACTGAATTAATTCTAGTCATTATAAACTAACTGCTCTATTTGTTTTTGTTTTGTTTTTTTTTAGGAGGGCTAGTTTTTATGCTGTCGGCTTGACAAAAATTTATATGTGATTGGTGGGAGAAATGAAACTGGCTACTTGTCAAGTGTGGAATGCTATAATTTAGAAACAAATGAATGGCTTATGTATCTTCCCTACCACAGCCCTTGGCAGCACAGCAGGAGTGTCAATAATGGCAAGATCTATATTTCAGGTCAGTTGTTCCCTAGATCTCTTGATCACAAAAGAAAATCCTTGTAAGAAACTGTCTTGTTTTTTTTTAATGTGATATCCATACTTTAACTAATAAGATATATTTGATTTGTAGGAGGTGTCCACAATGGTGAATATGTCCCCTGGCTGTACTGTTATGACCCTGTAATGGATGTCTGGGCTAGAAAAACAAGACATGAACACAAAGAGAGCTATCCATACATTGGCTGTAATGAATGATGCCTGTATGCAATTGGAGGAAAACATTGAAAGGTCACATTTTATTCGCAAAAACATCTATCCTATCTTTTGACAGGAGCTATTTGTATGGGTTACTTATAGTTAACTAAGTAAAAACCACCATATAATAACATGATGCTTGAACCAGCATTTAAAAAAAATTATAGCTGTAAATTAAATAAATGAGTTATGAATGTTTTAGATATAAAAAAGGAACTTCCATTATTCAGAAGCATAACAATTTGTCATCACTATGAATTCATGTAACAAACAGGTTATTTTGACCCAATTGCCAGCAGTACTTGCCTCCGTAAATCATTTCCAGATGGCAGCTAAAAAAGATATATATGGGTTCTGCAGAGACATGGTTCCAAGAACTGAGAAGAAAAATATTAGGCATCAATCTCACTACATGTTTACCTGGGAGTAAGCCCCATTAGACACAATGGAATCTGTGTGCCTAGGCATGTAATGATTGTGGTGTTTTATACTCATTGGCCTTAAAAATTACCTCTCTTAATCGTCCATCTCTCCCTCTACCCCCCCTTTCTCTCTCTCCCACCTCCCCCTCCTCCCCATCATGTGTTAGGATCTGGCAAAACCGTCTCTGAGTACTCTTGCTAAGAAAACCCTAGGAGATTAATGCACTACGCCACACATTTTCATCTTATATAAGCTTTCCCAAAGCACAATTAAGAATAGAAGTGAACAGTCTTGCCTGTTTCTGTAGCCATAGCAAATGATTCCCCCCCTCAAAAAGCTCTCTTTGGCCTCATTCCCACTATCTTTTAAACCAGATCACAATTCGGTTTGAACTGGTTCAAATGATCCTGGTTCCCACTTAAATCGATTTGCTGAAGTGATTCAGTGAGGGGCCATGCACCAGACCCATTTAACCTGTATCTTTTTTACGCTGATTTTTTCCACATTTTTTCACCAAATCAATTCAGCGCAAGTGTGAACCACAAGTGGATCAGAACCGATTCAAATTTGCCCTTCGGCTGGCTGAAACTGAATCTTTTGAATCGATTCATTCATGAATGGGAACCACAAGTGGGTTATTTTGATGCCAGAAAATACCAGAAAATGCGATCAGGGCAAATGTAGTGGGAACCATGCTCCAATGACAAATTGATCCATCTATTTGGATCACACAACAATTTATTTGTAAGTGGGAATGAGACCTTTAAAGCAGGAGAGAGCAATCCTGTAGTCTCAATGAATTGTTTTCTGTTTTGCTGGTGAACTTCAAGTTTAGGCAAGCTATATTCATGTAGACATCTGCCATTAAAAGTAGTTTGCTTTAAATAACCTACAAACACTCTGTTTTTGTGCTTCAGGCTGCTCTGGAAAGAGTACAGTCTTGACAGATGGGTAATAAATGTATTAAATAAATAATCTTAAAACTATTTCCTGTGTCTATAATTGAAAGGAGAGTTAACAGATTTACTATTCTTGACTTTTGGCTTCTCCCAATTTAATTCAAAGCAGCCTCTTCCCCACTACCAGTATATCTGATGCACAAATGAAACTGATTAGATGGATTCTATTTTACACACCTGTTCTTCTGGATAAAAACTAACAGGCAAACAAATGTTGTTTGTCATTTTCACTCCAGTTATCTAAAATAACGGTAGGCAATTTTGTTTGGACTAGGTTTCAGTTCTCTACTCCTGGGACCCTTTGAGCCTGGATAAGTTCCACAAAAGCAAAGCAAAACAGGAAGTGGTCACAAACACATTTCTGGTTTTGAAAAATTGTGTGTCTGTGTGTGTTTGGTGTTTTTTGTTTTTTAGTGTGATGGGGCACTGTGACCTATCTAAAACGTGTCATGCTGCTCCTGGAGAATTTCAGGAGAAGCAGTTCACTATTTCTGCCAGAAGAAGGACAGTCTTGGAAGGGAATGAAGCCACCCAAACACATTTGGTTGTTTTGTTTTTCTGTTTTTCTGTTTTGTTTTGTTGTAGTTTTTGCCCACCCTATGAAAAGGATATCTAAGCAGTGAGTTCACAACAAAGAGCTTAGATGGACTGATACTGGGAACCTCCAGTGCACAGGTCTACTGCAGCTGTTGGGAGATCCCCACAGCAGCTGGCCATCTTCCTCCATACCCTTCTGGTAGTAATCACCTAATAGCAAGTAGCAGAGGGTGTGGTGAATTTTAAGGTGGTGGATGCAGCTGGAGAAGGACAGGTGAAGTCTCCCCTTCTCAGTGTTGTGATTCTCTTCTCCCCACAGTGTCCACCCTTCCTGATCTTGCTACAATGCGGCTTTAAACAGTCTCAGTTTGTATCAACTTGCACTTTTGAAAATGGGAGCTAATTATACATATGAGTGTGTGTGCAAGTGTATGGGGTCTAGGCAACCATGTCAGGGCCATTTAACATCCACAGAATGACTTCACTCATTGTTGATTAGTCATGTAAACCTTTGCTTATTGTGTTCCCACATGCCAGAACAAAGAGGTTCAAAGATTTCTCCTGAATGGTCTAGATTATAAAGTTTTACACTTTATCAGATTATTTATTTATTTATTTATTTGCATTACAGGACATTTTTTCTGAAAATTTCAGTGGCCCAGAATGTCCAAAAAAATATATCAATGCAAAACACTGTTCTGCACAAAACGTTTTTCTGATAAACTTCTGTGTTTTTGAACAAATACAATTTATTTATTTTTCAGCAAGCCACCAGCTTATTTGTCTAGAACAAATTGAGCCAGTTCATAGGCTCCAAAAGCCTCCACATCCCTGCACTATATCTGCACTATTTGCAGTGGATTCGAGGAGGGAGGCATGCAGGACAAATCACAGGCACCACCACTTTCAGTTAGCTCCTGCCACCATTGCCTTTCCCACAGTTCCAAGACAGATTGCTTCCAGCTGCCACTAATAATAATAATAATAATAATAATAATAATAATAATTTTTATTTATATATTCCCCTCTCCCTATGGATCAAGGCAGGAGAGCAGCACATATATAAGGTTACACATAGTTAAAATACATTCTCATTATACAAAGCAAAATTTTAAAACACATTACCTGTACTTGATTCCTCATCAAGTTCTGAGTGGAGTATCATCTTAAGCTCTTAAAGCAGGTCTGGGGGGTAGGCTCACCGGAAGAGATCCATCTTGATTGCCTTCTTAAAGGCATCTAAGGTGGTAATGAGACGGATCTCCTCCAGCAAGCCATTCCACAATTTGGGAGCCATCACAGTGAATGCCCTATGGGAAGTAGATCTTAATCTAGTCTTCGGACAGTCCAATAGGTTCTTCCCTGTAGTTCTGAGAGTGCAGGGCAGATTGTGTAGGGAGAGGCATTCCTTCAAGTAACTCGGGCCCAAGCCATAAAGGGCTTTAAAGGTAATGACCAACACTTTGTACTGCGCCCGGAAACTAATCGGCAGCCAGTGAAGAGATCTTAAGTTTGGTGTTATATGGTCAGTCCTAGGTGTACCGGTGACCAGTCTGGCTGCTGCATTTTGTACTAATTGAAGTTTCTGAACTTGATACAAAGGTAGCCCCATGTAGAGCGCATTACAGAAGTCTAAACGAGAGATTACCAGTGCATGCACCACTGCTTCAAGGTCCTTTCGGTCCAGGTAAGGATGCAGTTGGCGTATCAACCAAAGTTGGTACCAGGTACTTCTGGCCATCACATCTACTTGAGATGATAACTGTAGTGATGGATCCAAAAGAACCCCCTTCCTTCCTCCCTCATCCAGAATGATGTTAAAATTAACATTGTTCCTGCTTGCGAGACACCTGGCACTTCATTGTAACCTCAAAATGTGCTGTTAGGAACAATACACAGGAGGAAAAACATGGGTTCTGGGCATTTTTTCCATCCTCCATGCTGCTCCTGGCAGTGCACTTTGAGGTCACAACAAGGCACTGGGTGCCTCATAACTAGGAAAAATATTTATCTTAGTGTTGTTCTGGGCAGGGAAGGTAAATGGCAGCTAGCAGTGATCTGTTCTGGAGCTATGAGAAAGGCAGCGGTAGTGTCAGCTGAGCACAGCAACATCCACAGTGTGGACAATTGCTGCAGATAAAACAGGTGCAGGGCGGCTTTGGGCAATGGGTGGATCAGAAAAGAAAGAGAGTCCATTCGGATTTTTCCTCTTAGACTTGCTTTTACTGTCTGCTATAGGGTTTTTGTTTCTAGTTTAGTGAAACAGATGCTGTACTCTTTTTATGATTACTATATATACTGCTGTATGCTTTATACTGTATACAAAAGCAAAAGCAAACCTCCTCTGAACAAAGCTCACCAAGAAACCCCAATGATAGGTTCATTTCTCTCCGTAAGTCAGAAATGACTTGAAAGAATGCAACAATAAACACTGCTGAACTACTGTTTTTGTTTGTTTGTTTGTTCATTCGTACATTTGTTTGTTCATTCATAGTTTTCATTCATAATGATCTTTCGCCTTGTTCACAAGACTGCAAAATTGAATAGCTAAAATAGCTACTCATCCTGAACAAACAAAATATAAAATTTGATAAAATGGCAATGTCTACCAAGTTCTCTGCTACCCCAGAGGGTCAAACCATGCCTAATGGTTTGAATGTCATGTGACCCCCTCCAACTCTAAAATGCTATGATTCTTCTGTTCAAGTCCCAATAAAATAAATGAAAGTTCTGAGATACATATGTGTTCCTCCCATTTAAGGGGTGCCTTTGCCATATTACTTTTCAGTGGACTATGCCTTCAAACCTGCTAGAGTAACATCCTTATTAAATGTTTCACATACATACACAATGAGTGTGGAAATATCAGTGTAATCTCGTTTGTCAGTAACAATGCCAGTAGATGTTCTCTGCTAGTTGTTAAAAAACAGTGTTATTTTTTTTTTTATCTTCTCATGGATACAGTATCTTTTAAAAATGGTCATAGGCATTCTCTCAAACTGAACTTTATTAATGTGTGATACAGGGTTTTCGCACCTTGATGTCATGCTTGTGGAATGCTACGACCCAAAAGGCGACCAGTGGAATATTTTGCAGACTCCTATTTTAGAAGGTCGCAGTGGTCCTGGATGTGCAGTCCTTGATGACAGCATTTACCTTGTTGGAGGCTACAGCTGGAGTATGGTAAGAACCTACTGTCTGAAAATAGTTCCTCTTCTTTTCTGTCATTATGAAAGTGCACAATGACCATTGCTTCTCAGGAAAGATACATATCGGAGTTGAGACTGCCATGGTCGCCCTGGTCGATGATCTCCGTCTGGGCATGGACAGGGGTAGCGTGTGCCTGTTAGTGCTCTTAGACATCTCAGTGGCTTTCGATACCATTGACCATGGTATCTTTCTGAAACGCCTGAGGGAGCTGGGAATCAGGGGCACTGCGCTCCAGTGGTTCCGTTCCTACTTCTCGGGCAGGTTCCAGATGGTGCAGCTGGGGGATGTATGCTCCGATAAGAGGGCACTTACATCTGGTGTCCTTCAAGGAGCCATTCTGTCCCCCATGCTATTCAACATTTACATGAAACCGCTGGGAGAGATCATCCGGAGACACGGGGCGCGGTGTTATCAGTACGCTGGTGACACCCAAATATACTTCTCTGTGCCTCCGACCGATGCAGTGACCAGGGATGGCATCTCCCCTCTCGATGCCTGTCTGAGGTCGGTAATGGGCTGTATGAGGGAAAACAGACTCAGTCTGAATCCAGAGAAAACGGAAGTGCTCGTGATAGGTTCCCCGGGCCTGGGGATGGATATTTGTCCACCTGTCCTGAACGGGATCACGCTTCCCGTGAAGGACTCAGTTCTCAGTCTGGGGGTGCTCCTGGACTTGTCGCTCCACCTTACATCTCAGGTGGATGCGACGGTCAGGAGCACCTGTTATCAGCTTTGGCTGATACGCCAGCTGCGACCCTACCTGGGCCGGGAGGACCTTGAAACGGTGGTACATGGTCTGGTAACCTCTCGATTGGATTTATGCAATGCGCTCTACATGGGGCAACCCTTGTACCATACTTGGAAGCCTCAACTGGTTCAGAATATGGCAGCAAGACTGGTCACTGGATCTTCCAGGGCCAGTCATATAACACCTATCCTTAAAGACCTGCATTGGCTGCCCATTCACTTCCGGGCGCAATACAAGGTGTTGGTTATTACCTATAAAGCCCTAAATGGCTTGGGCCCAGGATACTTGGAGGACTGCCTCTCTCCATACAATCCGCCCCGCACACTCAGGTCGGCCGGGAAGCAGTTGTTAAGAGTTCCGGAAGCAAGATATTCTACCACCACACAGAGGGCCTTTTCCACCTCGGCCCCCAAGCTCTGGAACTCGCTTCCCGGCAAGCTCCGCTCAGCCGCCTCTCTGGACCAATTTAAAAAGGGGCTCAAAACACACCTTTTCCAGCAGGCATACCCCTAATACCCCCGAGATAACTCCTTCTCTCCCCTCACTGTTGCACTATTGTGCTAGTTTGGACAGTTATTTCTATTGTAGTATGTTTTAATTGATGTTAATATTGATTGATGTTTTTGTTGTATTTTGAGGATTGTATTGTTGGATGGTCTAGTGCTGTAACCCACCTTGATCTTTGGAAGGGCGGGCTAGAAATAAAGTTTTTATTATTATTATTTATATTTGAATAAAATGCTGTCAGAGTTCTGAAGATGGGAAATATTATAACCAATTTACAAAAATTGCTAGTAGTGATTCCTATTTAAGATTCTATTACAATGATTATGAAATCCTGAATTGAGGCGTGAAATTTCAAAATCCATGATAAAGATTTCAAGTATGTCATAGTGCAGATGAGGAGTGCTCAGATATGCCTACTAAAGTTGGATTTTTGTGTTCATTCTCTTTTCCAAATAGTCTTTACCACAAATGCCCTTATCATGCAGTTAAATCCTTCCCCATGCCACTTAGTAGTAACATTATGTAACTAAAGCTAGGAGGTACTCTTACTGTTCCCCATCCAGCACTGGTCTAATTTCATCAGGCTGTTTGAGAGCCCTAAATACCCTGTGCTGACCCTGTGTTACCTCACACAAAATGATGTTGGCACTATTTGCATGTTTTAATCAACTATTACTTCCAGGACCCTGCTGTTCCCACCCCATGATTGCTTGCATGCTCCCAACCGTTTTTGCTTACTCCACCCCTTCCTACTCTCTCAACCCTCTGACATTCGGTTTTTACTGGTTTGCCATTATTTTTAAGATAGAAAGATGTGTCTGAACACAGATAGCTTGTATGCATGTTTATTGTGAGGATAAATACATTCTAAGTACCTGAATAATAATGTAATTTTTCTTATTGAAGCTACAAAAAATTTGCTCGGATGTTATCCATCAGCTTAGTTCAACAAGACTTTGTTGTATTTCAGGGTGCCTACAAATCTTCGACAATTTGTTATAGTCCTGAGAAAGGAACCTGGACAGAGCTCGAAGGAGACGTAGCAGAGCCACTTGCAGGCCCTGCTTGCTCTACTGTCATATTACCTGCATGTGTGCCATACAATAAATAACATTTTGGAAGTACTGAAGGAGGGGGAATACTGTTACATTCTGAAAAGGAAAGGGGGTGACATAACTATTTCACAGAACAGAATTCCTGGTACTGCTTACAAGACCGTATTCCTATACTCACACTTATGATTTTAAAAGAGGATAGCACCTGCCTTGGATAGACTGATATGCTGTCAGACAGCCAACAAACACATGGAACATTGCCCACGTTGACAGACAGACATTTCAGATTGATCTTAACTTCTTCTTGCTACAGATCCTATTATTGATTCTAAATTTAAAGGAAAGAAGATGCTAACCATCCAAATGCTGCCTGGATGACCATGAGTATTATTGTGCATTGTATTTTACCTGCATGGGATCTGTGTTAGTCATGATGATGCTGTTAACAAGTAATTCAGAACTGAGATACTGAAAAGTGTTGACTTACAGAATTGTCTCCTGTTTTTAAACTTTACACTGTGGCTACTTCATATGTTCTGAAAGTAAGGCAGCATCAGAAAGAAGGTCATGAGAGGTAATGGTGCAATGATGCTTCTGTTTTGAACAAATTGGCTGGTTGTGCACTCTGTCCTCAAATTCCTATGTGTGAGTATTGCAGCAGCAACAACAACAACAAAGCATCGAACATAGAAATCTTAGACCAAGTCAGACAATTAGGACCATCTGGCTCAGTACTGTCTGCAATAACAAACAAGTGTCAGACAGATCTCCTTCCCAGCTCTGCCTGGAGATCACTAGGATTGAATCTGGTACTTTCTATATGCAAAGTGCGTTTTCTATCAGAAAACTGACCCCTCATTCCTAAAGTTGTGCTAAGCTTCAAATACACTTTCAAAGCAGTGGGTTCTCACCTTTTTCTGAGTATTTCCACCACTTAGCCAGACAGAAAGAATAGGAGACATATGGTGATGAGTACAAATTTTGACTTGATATGGAGGCTAATCAAACTCTATGAGTCCAGCATATGAAAATGTAATCTTTTTTTTAATACAGAATTGCTTTAGGAGGAGAGTTTATTTGTGACATTCTTATTTAGCTTCCATTATCACCACACTTTTATATAAGGTGGCACCTATGAAAAACATTGCTGTATGGAACACTTTTGTCCAAACAGCCATATCCTTTTCCAGATACCTCATTCCATTACCACAATCTCTTTTTTTCCCCTCACATGCTGTGGTCACTGAGCATATTCAGACCTTTTTGGGCATTATAAAGGCTTGAAGGGGCATAGATGTTAAATTTCTGGAGATTTTGGAGGCATGAGAGGAAGTGCAGAGATTTTTTACTTGTTAAGGGAAACCATTTGGAAACATTGAAAAAATGCAATATTATTGTCCATTACAGATTGAAGGTCACTTTATTGCCTTAGGAACATGAAATGTGTTGCATATAACTTGTTTTGGCTTTAAATTATAATGTTTGGCATATTAAAATACAGTTTAATTCAGAAAATAGTTACCTATTGAGTTCAGATTTGTTAAATTGTATTTTTTCTTACAAATGGAGTTAAAAACTCCTGAACAGTAAGAAACACCTGAACTGTAAAGGAACCTTTTTGTTTTTGCCATTATATAAGAGTCAAGAAGAAGTCAGAACAGAAGAAACCATAAATGCTAGTAAAACATTGCCTCCCCTAGTGCACCATAATATTAAGCAGACTCTTTCCCATAAAAAGAATGGAAAAGGGGAAACCAGGACCAGTTCTGATACTGTATATCAATGCATCTCAAACTATCTGATGAGGGAGAAGTGGCATTCCACCTCATCACATCTGTGTTCATTGGCTGCAATGGTTTCTTTTGTCTCCGACTGGCAGCCAGTGAATCACACACCAGCATCATTCTATGGACCACCACCTTGGGTAGCATTGCTATGTGGGAGGAATTAATATAGGAATATCTTGTTGATTCATTATTCCATATATATATTATATCCAATTTTTTGTTTATCTGGACAATGAGGCTTTAAAAAATCAGAGGGGGGATTTTTCCTGCTTTATTTCCTGTTTTTTTTCCCTTGTGGCCCTCACGTGTGAAGTGGAGGTGAGACTCTTACCCCTTATCCCACCACTTATCCTATGAGATGTAAGGTTCTTCCTAAATCACAACAGTCACCACATGTGAAGACTTCCATAACTTTCACTGCTTTCCCTTATCTCCACCTCTTCCACCTATGTTAGGATCTCTTAGATGTCCTCAAGGTTCCTGTGTGGGATATTATACCACTTCTATCCCCATTGGATACCAGCTCTCTTTATCTGTTGTTACCCACACAGACATCATGTCTGATTCCTACTTGTCTGTCTATCTATCTATCTATCTATCTATCTATCTATCTATCTATCATCTATCTGTTGCATTCCCAGAGGCCAAAAAACATATGGTACACAAAAACAATACTTTATTAACAGAAGTAGAACAAAACAAAATAGATTAATAATTTAATACATTTAAAGCAAATATTTCACCCTCACTCACATTCTTCCTTTTAAAGGATACTGACCCAGACTCTTAAACCCCACTCATTAATTCTAAATCTGACTGATTTAACCCTCATTCATTCTCTCTCCACACCAATATTTCTAACTGTTATCTAACTCCCAGACCAACTGTCAACCACCAACCTTACTCAAAACCCTTCAGATATGCCCTCATCACCCCTAAAAATTTCATTCACTCACCCCTTTCCACCTGCTCCTTACCTCATTACTGTGATTACACAATATCTACAAAACCAAATGACCAAAATACATAAC
This sequence comes from Sceloporus undulatus, assembly GCF_019175285.1. NCBI lineage: Eukaryota > Metazoa > Chordata > Lepidosauria > Squamata > Phrynosomatidae > Sceloporus > Sceloporus undulatus. The sequence goes on along the minus strand of NC_056525.1, from coordinate 193,512,488 downwards.
AAAATATTTTACAAAAGTTCCATGACATCACAGGGTGGTAACTGAAGCTTCTCTCCCCCCGAGGATTTTGTTTTCTTTTGTTTGGATTTTTTTAAAATCAATTTCTGCAAACAGAAGGGTTCTTGGGAGCATGTCTTTGACTGTCTGTTGGCTACATTTCTGTCAGCACTCTTCAGCTGAGTTCACTGTTAAAGGCAGTAATATTATGCAGGTACTTGGAAGGCTTTCCAGTTACTCCAAAATTGCTATCTTTACCATCAGATTAATTAGACAGGTACCAGACTTTATATACAACATACCTACCATATATATTCGACTATAGTTCGACCTCAAGTATAAGTCGAGGGCAGATTTTGGGGCTGAAATTATGAATTTTTATATGACCCGTGGATAAGTCAAGGGTAAAACCTAGGGGCATGTAACCAAGGATCTAAAAGAAGAAGCAAATAATGCCAAAGAACTAATAGAATTCCAGCAGCCCTAACTGTTTGTGCTTTTACATTGGATGGATGAGAGAGCAGAGAGGAGTCAGTGTTTCCAGGACAAATGACAGTCTTGCCTTTCACCATGGGATGGTTCCTTTTTAAAATAAGAGTTAAAATATAGTACTTAGTGCTTTCATTGACCCACTGATAAGTCGACTCAAGTTTTTTGGGGGTCAATTTTTGACCAAAATTTTTAGACTTATACATAAGTTTATACAGTACTTAGAATTAATCAATGGCACTCAGATTCAACCAACTTTATTTCAGCTTTGAATAATGTAGCAGCTCCTCTTTGTTTCTGCGTATTGATTTAAACTGAAACAGTGCAAGCCAAAACTGGAGTCAAAATGTGATTGTATTCTTAAAAGAGGCAAGTAGATCTGTCCTGGTTGCTAGAAACCATATAGCTCTCATAGATTCCTAGATTTCAAAATAATTTAAAATAAATAAACTTTTTTAAAATGGCGATTTTACATTAATGCTGTACTGGCTAAAACATTTGTCAGTTTGAATTCCTTGAATAGCACATAGTAGAGGTGTGTTCCATGGCAGAATAAATGGGCTAGAATCCCAGTACCAATGCTGGAGATAGATGCATCTTTTTATCCTTCCTAGGAGTGTTATGCCACATATAGAAAGCCTCTGTTTAACTTCACCATCTCATAAAATCAAGTCATTGATGTTGTTTTCAGACAACTTTAACAATAGCAACAACAACAACAAAAACAAATTTTATTTCTTTCCTGCTTCTCTTCAAGGCTTGAGGCAGGGTACAGCATGTTAAAATATAAAACACAATTAAAAACATATAAATCCACAGGTAAATTGCAGTACTATAAAAGATTTTATGCTACAAAGCATATCCTAAATCTAAATATATCAGAATCAATCCTGTAAATTCAGTAGAGCTCTTCCATTATATTCCATTCTAATTCTAGCCTATAAACTATAAGAAATAAGAATAATAATCTCTTCAAAATGAGAGGCTGTATAGAATCAAATCCAGCTTTCCAAAAACTATACATACAGATGTCAACAACCATGACTCATGGGTGAGAAACAAAGGCACAAAATACAGATAGGCAAAAGTCATGAATCACATAGGCCAAAAGAAGAAGAAATCATTTCCTCATTTGGAAAAAATCAAAATTTAATACTTGGTCTACAAAGAAGGTGGTAAAAAATTAAAGACTAATATATTGGATGTATTTTTTATCTCATTACTACTCCATTATTATTAGTAGAAAGTACGACAACTCCTTTTGTTTTGGCAATGCTAATTCCATTGTTTTCACTTCAGCAAAACTAGCAGAGATTGATCTCTTCAACTGTAGCAGAGAAATTGTTGAGGGAACTAGTGAAATCCCTGTTAAAGAGTTCCCAAAATGATCGTGTTTGTCCTGGAAACAAAACCCATTTTTTCTTATCTTGTGCAATCTCTATTAGTTTTGTGTTTATTTGTGTTGTTCCGATCAAATTAATTCCTTGTAAAATAGTACTTTGTGCAATCATAATGAAAGGAGGAGGATGTTTAGAAATATATATGTATATAAAAATATATGAAGAGGAAGCCTGTTACAACACTAAATGAGATAAGATGCTATGGCATTTTTTGAAAAAAGGATGATCACCACTGAACATTGTCACATGCCATTATTAAAATGCCACTTTAATGGAAAAGGATTGAGGAGGTGTTTTTGTCCATTTAAAGATTCTTTTTTTAAAAAAATAAAACAAAAAACAAAAATAATTTTAAAATTTATGAGGATTATATGTAAATCTTTCTAACTTTCTGGAAGGCATGACTGAGGAAACCGTACAAGTCACCAATAATGTAAATTTTGTACAATATTAGAATGTGTAAATGAAACATGCTTGTAGGGTGAGGGAACTTTAAATAAAACCTTTCGTCCTAATACATAAGTCTGTTACATCTCTGTTTGTAATGTTTAAATAACTGAACATTAACTTTTTTAAAAAATTCTTTTCATCACATAGATATTTTGAAATAAGATCAGTTACGCAAAAGTATCTTTCTGTGCTTTGGCCTAAATAGCTACCTGCCTGTTTGGGGGGGGGGGGATTCCAAATCATTTGAATTATTTAACATTCCATATTTTCAATGTAAATAAATATATAGACCAGCTCCCTTTATGATGTTTCCTTGTAACTTGGACTACCAGGTCAGAAGGGAGGCAGAGTATTTTGTGCAAGTATTTTCAATCATTATTAAAGTGATGTGCATGCATGTGTATGTGTGTGACTGTGAGAGAGAAAAAGACAGACCGACACACACACACACACAGAGAGAGAGAGAGAGAGAGAGAGGTAATTTGGGTTTGTTTTTTTTTCTGGTTTTCTTCCAGCCTTTGAAATTCATGGCAACCAAAGAAGCCTTAGTATTGGGGGTCAGAGAAGTTAGTGGGAGGGGTAGTTACACTAATGAATTCTAGAGTGCTTGTAATGCCATAAAAGATTCAGTTAATCTGCAGCATAGATGTTGATCAGTGGAACTGAACCCAGCTCCCTAGACCTTGTCAGATTTATTCTGTGCATGTCAGTGTTCCACACCAATTACAGATTTTAGAAGAGGCTCTCATGCAAAGCTTTGTGCCCTAATATATAAGCCAACTCAGATGTAACTAAAATTAAAATCTGACTGTGGTAAATCTCTGTGATCCTGATATATGAAAATCCAAATAAATTATTTGTTCACAGAAATGAAAAATAACTTCAGCAGGAAATTTCAAAAATTACTTATGCAGGCTTAATCCAGTTCATTGAATTCCTCTTGCATTGATTAATAAAGCATCCATGAATTGCAAAATAAAACTACAGAAGATGTGCAGAGACATTATCCTTGTGTCCTTCACTGAAGCTAAAGCAGAGACTCCCTACAAGAACCGTGGCCACTCAGTGTATTATTTTAATTGTAAGGAACTGAATTTAAACATAGTTCCAATTGCATTATTATTGTATTGCCTTAGCTATGGCCAATTGTATTGTCTTGTTATTCATTTTACTTCTGTAAAAACAAAAAGTTATACTTTTCTTTACAGAACATGGCAGCAAGCCGCCGCTCAGTTGGCTTTATTTTCCCCTCTTTTACATATGCTCAAATACAACACTGTTCTTCTGTTCTATCTCTCATGTATTACTTAGTGTAAAGATTACTGATAAATGACTTCATGCATCTCATAACAACAAGCTGTTTTGCTTCCTAGTTCACTGCAAAAAAAAAAAAAACAAAAAAAAGACAGAGAAGAAACATTGTAATTTTAAGAAAATAATAATCTGGACTACCAACACTAGGAAATCAATATTTGTCCCTTCGCACTGGATAGGTGAAGGTAGTATATTTGTTTCCATCCCCTTTTAGGAATGCAGAAAGAATGTGGGACTGACTGTGTACTGTCCAGCACTATTGTTACCTCATGCCTGGAAGCAAGTAGGGATAATAATAATAATAATAATAATAATAATAATAATAATAATAATAATAATAATATTTATTTGTATCCTGCCCTCTGTTTTGAGATTGAGGCTGGTAACGCAAGGAAAATTTCAAATACCACAGAAAATAATAATGAAACAGTCCCCGAAACCCCCCCCCCCCTTCTACCCTCCCAAGGTTATGCCTTGGGTGCATCTAAACTGTAGAAATAATACAGTCTGACATCACTTTAAATCCTGTAGACCTATTTTATGGAAACTTTAAATCTCTAATTTTACAAGGTCTTTAGCCTTCTTGGCCTAAAAGTCCTGATGCCTCACAAAACTGCACATTCCAGGCTTCTGGAGGATGGAGCCATGGGTGTTAAAATGGTGCCAAAATGTATTATTTCTACAGTGTTGATACACACTTGGAGAACATGACTGGAACCCTGTTATTGCACTGTACTAGCAGTTGTATTTTATCCAGGGTCATGTACTATTGGCAAAGGCAGAAAAAATCTCCCGGCTCTAAGCAGCCTATTTCTTCAGTGCTTCCTTACAGCTATGATCCAAAACACACTGCAGAAATAATCCCGTTTGAGACTGCTTTAACTGCCCTGGCTCAGTACTAGAGAATCCTGGGAATTATAGCTTATTGTGGCAACAGAGCTTTCTGTCTTACAAAGGCATGGTACAGACCACCCAAAAAGGGTGGCCTCCCAGCTCCTGTTTTTCGGCCTGAGGGAAGCTGCAGCTGCCAAAACATGTGGCTTCCCACCAGTGGAAAAAGAACCCACAAAAAGTGGGTTCTTTTCAAGCCACGACGGTGGCATAACCAGTGCGCCACTGGAGCACTGGTTATGCAAGCATCGCGTGGCACCATGCGAATGCCGCACGGGGCTTGCATAACAATGGCGGCGCCCATTTATACAGGGCACCATCATTTTTATGCCCTCATCACATGCTAGGGTTGAGGGGCGTGTGGCCGAAGCGCCCTGAGGCAACTCTAGCACGTGACAAGGATGTTGCAAATAACAATTCCCAGAATTCACTAGCATTGAGCCAGGGCAATTAAAGCAGTCTCAAACTGGATTATTTCTGCATTGTGTTTTGGACCAAAGTTTCAATTAATAGTCCTCTGTTTTGGAGAGTATTCTCAATTCCTGTGATTTCTGTTGAAGGCCTCTGAAAAATGTCTTTTCTTATTAAGGCCAAAATGGATTGGACTTTTTAAAAGAATGAAATGCACAATTAACCATCTCAGAGCCCAAGATTATTAACCAGGCCATGTGGACTTTACAGGAGCTTGGTCTTCCAGCCTTTGTAGCTTGGAAAAGCCACCATAACCCAAAGTCCCACTCAGAGGTTTTGATGGCTGAACTTCCACAAGTGTGGTACTTGCTTAGATACATGAAGACAGAGATACACTGTCTATAATAGTCCTACTCATAGGCTTACTAAAATAATAAGCCATGGCAAGGCAGTAATGCAAGGCTCTGGAGCAGAAAGACAAAGAGTGACTTGAAGCATCTGTAATCATGGACACTATCTTCAGTTGTAACAGATGTTACTTATTACTGTTATATTTTATTATTAGAAATATAAACAAATATTCTCCATAACAACTGTTATTGATATGTGCCTTAAAGTCAACTCCAATTTACTGCAGCCCTGTCATAGGGCTTCCCTGGCGAGATTTATTCATAGAAGGTTTCCCATTGTCTTTCCTCTAAAGCTGATAAATTGTGATTTGTCCAAGCTCACCTCGTAGTTTTCCATGTCTAAGTGGAAATTTCTGATCTCATGAAGTCCTAGTCCAGCACACAACCCAATACAGCACTCTGTTTAAAAATTTGCCAGTTTTCTATTATACTATATTATAAATATTATATACCAGTATTCTCCATATCAATAACCAACAATGGTTCTGAGGACTGGAGGCCACCAAAAAGCCTCTCTTTCCACCTCCCCAGTTCTCTCTGTGGCCAGACTAATCTCTACTATTTCCATGATTGGAGTTATAGAAGTCTGTAACTCTCATCCAACTGCTATGGAATATTATGTCACTCAAAAAGCAGTTTCTTAGCAACGTTTCTAAGAGGCTGATAGCATAAAAAGAAGGAACGCCAGTCTGTCTCCATTGGATCCCACATCTTTAGAGTTTGTGATGTGCCTTGTGTCCATAACACAGCATACAGAAATACTTTAAAGGTGTGTCTGCTACTTATCAAGGAAGAAAACTTGTTTCCTTGCTGAGATGATGATCATGGATCTCACAGGTTTTCTCACAGTTAAATCTCAACAGCAGAATTGTCAATGTGAGGGTTAATAATAGCTACATGAGGCTGGTGAATCCTTCCATGATACAAAGCGCATGCAGATGGTGCTGTTGTAGGCACAATGTGGGAGAAATGGGCACAGATTGCAGAACTCATTTCTGGCATTTGGCCAGACCAGATATAATACTGCCACTGCCAGGATGAGAGCTTTATTCCTACCTTGTCAAAGAAGTGTACGATATATTTGACAAGAGCATGGGGAGCATTTCCAAATGGCACTTAAAAGCCTCTGATGATATCTTTACCCAAAACAATTACTGAGGGGCAAACTAGATATGATGTTTGCCACATGGGTAATCCACATGCAATCAAAGAGTAGGGGGAGTGGCGGGATCAAGACCATGGCATGGAGGAGGTCTTTAAACCTTTTGTCTTTGTCAGTGTCTCAAATATATTTAGGGGTATTTGCATGTTCTATGCAGCACAGGATCAGTCTCTGTATATGTGTGACAAATTGTCAATCTGCACACAAGTAGTTTTTTCATACAAAATATTCAACACATCCAAATCCACATGCCACCCCCAGAGGCCCAACCCTCAAAAGCCATGCCCCCCACACCATATGATACCCAATGCAGGGATGCCACTGGTTGAGGGTATTAGCTCTGGTTTTGTCACACACTCTTTGTAGTCACACACTCTTCCTGTGCTCTCCTCATTCTCTTTCTTCTCTCAAGTCTTCCAACCTTTCTCTTAAAATCTCATATCATGCACATACATAATTTGCTCCTCAGAATTTCCTGTGACAACTCTTTGGGGACAAAAAGAATTGTGCTCCATGTGAGCTGCAGAGGATTACATTGGTAGATGCTATAAAGTGAACATCCATTCACACAAACATAAACACAAACATACATGTATTCATTCTACACATGTACAGATGTATGCTTGATCTGTGCTCTAGATTTAAGCAGGTTCTTGAAGTTGTTGTTGCGTGCCTTCAAGTCATTTCGAAAGTATGATGACCCTAAGACAAATCTATCACAGCGCAGAGAGTGTGTGGTTTACCCAAGGTCACCCAGTAGATTTCCATGGCTGGGCAAGGATTGGAACCCTGGTTTCCAGAGTCATTGTCCAACACTTAAACTACTATAGCATACTGGCTCTTGATTTGCAGGTACAAATCAGGTATGAACACAGGTACAGAAATTCTCACAAACATTTGTTCATGTGTACAGACATTCTGAAGTTTTAAGGATGCCAGAGTGAAAACTAGAGAGTGTTTCTCTATCTTTAATAGTTGTGTAAAAGAGAGAATTTGAACAAATGTTGCTTATTACCTGGCTGCATGGCAAGCAATGCTTACTGAAATTCTCTCTTGAAAAAGTGCCTTCTCCAGTTTTTACTCTGGCAGCCATAGTCTGAACACTTATATATTGTTAACATGGAAACACCCATTTACACACACACACACACACACACACACCACACCTGTTAATCAGCAGCACCCACCTCCACACAGAAGGCTGCTGCTCAGATGAGAGTCACTGCACCTCTCTCAATCCAAAACAAAATTAAAAATGATGCTTCATTAATGAAATACTGATTATTCTTCCATTCTATTCAATAAAATGATAAATGGCCAAGTTTTCAGCAAGCATCAATTCTGCTTAAAGTCATTTGCCCTCTTATGCATCCAGTAGGTTGTGTGAAGTATTAAAATTATGGCCTATATAAATGTTTAAATTCATACCATTCCATATCTTTTCATATTATAAATTAATGTGAAGATATTTCAAAACTGCAGTGCAATGTGCATTACAGCATGTGGCTTTTAGGATTCACAAATGTAATGTCATTTACTGCTGGGACGAGATTCTAAAATTCCATATGTCTATGTGTAATTACTCCACCTGGATACTTTGTTGTTGTTTTTTCCTTTTTGTTTATGTCTATTTTGTGAAGACATCATTTTCTGAAGTTTTCCCAGTTGTGTGTAATGTTTAATTACCTGAACATGTAGTACTATAGTGGAAGAAAGTGCTAATCTTTTTCTATACACTTTAGAGCCAATCTATAATTCTTGTTGTACAAACCGTTAATGATTAGGTTGACTAGCCTTAAAAGGATGAGTATTCAGTATCTTTTCAAAACTGAGATGAAGACAATACTGTTACCTTTGCAGTGCAAGACAAAAATGCACTTGTTGACTGCTACCTGGACGTCAAAGAACTGCAAAAATAGATCAGCTCCTCTTGAGGTATGGTCATCTGGTCAACATGTCACAGCAAAAGCTGCAACCATGGAATAATCAGCAAAAGCAATGAAGTTTCAGAACCATTGTGAACAGAATTAAAATGAGGTGTGCTGTTGAAGTGATGGGATAATGAATTAAACTACATAAATAGGAAAGGTTGTGGTGGACTTTATGCACAAATAAACAGAAAACAGAATGCATCGCTCTTACCATGTGTGTCATCATACTGGATTTAAGAAAGGTATTTACATTTGGATTATTTCTAAGATCAGGCATCAATACTGGTACCATATCAGCCCATAAGCCACCTAATGCTTTGTATTCTGTATGAACTGTACCCTTTTGGATTTTCCTTCCAGCCCTGTCCCCCTGTGCCTTTTACTGATGGCTGTATGGATTGTTATCGCTTTGTTGGATGGAGAATTCATCCTTATTGCTGAGATTCTCTCTCAAAATTCAAACCAAATAGATTGGAGGGGGGGGGGGGGGGGGGGGGGGGGAGGATTGAGAAAGGATAGAGTGTGATGACTTCAAGGAGACAGTGAGTGACTCAGTGCAAAAGGGTAAATTTTGTCTGCATATTCTTAACAGCGAGGACATTCTGCACATCTCCAAAGTGCACTAAGTGGTGCAGTAAACCAATAAATTAGAAGAATGTAAATTCTTTAGTAGGAATTGCACACAGGGGAAAATGCTTCCTCATCCTCATATTTGTTTTCATGGAAATAATGTACACTCTTTTTGAAAATCGTACTGGTACAAAGCTGAGTAAGACATCAAAACCAGTTACAGATATTACAGTGCAAAATAGCAGTGGTAACCTTATCTGCTATATCTATAAAAATCCTTAGTAATAGTGACCATTCAACAAAAGCTAGATCTGAAGTGAGGAATTCCCTCTCTTTCAGTTCCACTACACTCTGTCCATCTTATTTATCTTTCATTAGACTAAATTATATAATAAACGGATGAGTGACCTCTGATATTATTCACTAATTTATAGTGTGTTTTTGCACAGAACATCTCCAGAAATACAATGTGTGTAAGTAGAGCTTTTCCTATTTTCTACTTAAACCTGTTGGGCAAGGATAGGATCACAGCCAATGCCCTTGTGGCAAAATAATACTGTAGAGTACTGTATATACTCATGTATAAGTCCAGAAATTTTAGTGAAAAAATTGACCCCCTCCCCCCCAAAAAAAAATGGGTTTACTTATGAATGGGTCAGTGTAAGTACTGTACTGCACTTTCTTATATAAAAATGAACCATCCCTTGGTGAAAGGTGAGAGCTTAATCCCTCCTCGGAGCACTTAAAAAAAGGCACCAATCCACTTTGCTCTCTCTTCCATTCAGCCTTTATGGTGAACATAAACAGTTATGCATGCCACAATTTTATAAGTTGTTTGGCATCATTTTTCTTTGTTTCATCCTTTATATCATTTGCTACATGCTCCTAAGTTTTATTCTCAACTTATCCATGTGTAATATCAAAATCCACAATTTTGCCCTCAGAACCTCCCCTCAACGTATACATGAGGTAGACATACAGTCGGGTATATATGGTAATTGTATGATTGTGTAGTAATGTCACTGTAGGAAAACCAGCCTGAAGCACCACACCAATGGGACAATGCCAGTCTAGGGAGGATGGTTGTAGTGCAAGGCAGGGAGAGGGGAGGGAGAGGGATGGATGGTTTATTTGGGACTTTGGGGCTTCCTCTGCCAATACAAAGTTACATATACAAAATAGCTCTCATAACTATCTCACAGCTCAATATTTTGTTGTTATTATATGTCTTCATATCAACTCTGTCTTATCATAATCCTATTCTGGAGTTTCTTTGCAACATTTATTCAGAGGAGACTTGCCATTGCCTTCCTCATAGGTTAAGAGAATAGTCATCCAGTGGTTTCATAACTAAGTGGGGATGAAGTTCTAGCCCTCTAACTATCCCAGCTCCATAGGGAAAAACTGGATCAATCCCCTTAGACTGTCAGACACCAACAAAGTAAATCCACAATGGCATAGAAAAACCATAATGCCAGTAAAAACTAAGGCTAGAATCAGTGTTACATAGGTTGGACAATGACAATACAAAATGGATTGTATCAATGTAAAGCTATACAGATTGAGTCTCCCTTGTTCTGAATTCAAAATCCAAAACCATCCAAAATCCAAAACCTTTTTCATGGCTGGCTGAGATAGTGACACCTTTGCTTTCTGATAGTTTAGTGTACACAAATTTTATTACATGCGCAAAACTACTTTCAGGCTAGGTATATGAGGAGATCAGGTCCAGCATTCTTTTCTCCCTCTGAGGCCTGGACCAAGGCAGATGGACTGGTGGAAGGGCTCTACTTCTTCAGGCTAGCCCTGGTAGAGCTGGATACCAAATTTGTGGATGCTCAAGTCCCATTAAATATAATGCCATAGTAAAATGGTGTCCCTTACATAAAATGGCAACAACAAGGAACTTTATCGCATTGCCTCAGGAACGAGCCACTAGCGTTTCAAAAGGGAACGTTCTGG
>NC_056525.1:193447612-193500141 GCF_019175285.1 Sceloporus undulatus | reverse complement strand
CACCAAACATCCCCATCCTGTTCCTGAAGTGTTCCCCAGGGGGAGATTCCCAGAACGCTTGAGAAGCCTTCCCAAAAATCACCCCCTCTGGGACGCATCTGGAACGGGATGGGGATACTCAGCGGCGGCAGCAGCATTTCAAGTGTGCAGTAAAATCTTTTCCCACGGCCTCCCATCCCCAGAAACATCCCTTTTGGAACACTAGTGGCCCATTCCTGGGGCAGCAGTAAAGTTCAAGGTTTGCTTTTGGAATTTATATTGTTTTTCATAATTTCAGCGTGTAGGTGGTTGATCTATGGATAAAAAAAATCCATTGATATAAAGAACCAACTGTTCTCCTGGTCCCAAGTGTGACCTGTACCTGGAAATAGATGTAATAAGTAAAACAGACCAGCCTCCAGATGCATTGATAGAAAGGACTCGAACCAATCAGACAATAATGTCATAGCAGCAAGAGTAAACTTCATATAGGATACTTCTCAAGATAATCAATAGTATGGAGTGGAACCACCTGTAGCACAGAAAGAGCTGTATGCTGGTTCCTCCCTTGGCGGGTGAATATTGTTCTGGCAACAAGCCTGCCCTGAACCAGTCTGTAAGCTGGCTTGGTAGGCAAGTGCACACCAATGCAGGGGGAAAATGGCTCTGAGAGAAACACAGAAGGGAAAACATGAGATATACCTGTTCTCAGGTACTTAGTGAGTGCCAGTTGTTCAGTGTTGTGCTACTCAGGCCCCTTCCACTGGTGGGTTTGCTCCTGAAGGAAATGGGAAGATTCGGGGGGGGGGGGGCTCCGAACTCTCCGTTAGTAAGTGCCCACTACAAAAAGAGGGACTTTTAACCCAATGTCTTCTTCGAAATCGGGGTTTCCATGAAGCTCCTGTTATCAATCAAGTGATCGTCATGGTGACGTATGCAGCACTCATTGGGGCATCGGAAGTGTGCTTTCCCCCTCATTTTTTTTTTAAAGAGCCAGGCACAAAATGCAACAAATGCAACCATTTTGTCAAATTTAAAACCTCGTGTGTGTGTGGTGTGTGTGTGTGTGTGTTTGTGAGCATTTGGGTCAGTGCAGGTTATGATCTGCCCTTGGCCCCCTTTTCAACCCCAAAATGCAAGTTCATGTCCTGGATCCCCCATCCCTTGCCACCCCAGAATGCCTCTTACATAATAATAATAATAATAATAATAATAATAATAATATAATTCCTCACCTTGGAAATGCCAGAAAAGGATGCGATTGCCATGCATTTTTTTGGCTTTTAAAGCCATTCAGGGCTACCCCTGAATTCCTTAGAGACAGTAGCAAAAGCATGTATCAATTTGCCAAATAGAGACACAAATGTAGCATTGAATTGTTGCATTCATTGAAAGTCTTGCTTTGCACATTTCCCTTTGATGGAAGCCAGCAAATGAAAGTGAAAGGGAACAAGCTGCTAGCCATGTTCTATCTATCTATCTATATATATATATTATTATATATTATATATATGCCTCAAGAAAAAAAAAACATGTGCATATTTTGTCCAAAATATTTAAAAAATAAAAGGGGGGGGGGGGGAAGGTGCCTGATGCGAGCTCCATTCATGCCCTGTCTGTGACCTGAACTGAACTGACCCTTTCCTCCTGCTACATTCTCTTCAGAGGAGCTTTGCCATTGCCTTCCACTGAGGCTGTGAGAGAGGAGTGACTGTCAGGTCCAACTGACCCATGGAATCAATTGGGAATAAAAGGGAAATGCAGCGCAGGCATTCTGACTGTAGCAGCTCATATAACACAATAATAATAATAATAAAATAATAATAATAATAATCCAGGAGCAAGAGGAAATGAAAGTAGCACAAGAAGCACCCAAAAAATCATGACATAATTGTCAAAAATAAAAGAGGCTGTTCTGTGGCCTGAACTCCCTACATCGGCTTAGCCCCGCAGCCCAATTTCCCTTGGAACCTCCTCTTTCCTTAAAAATTTCTCTGAGGGTGCCTGATTGACCCCCTGGCTGTATCCTCCCTCTGCTCGTTTATAGAATGCCCTCCATGCCTCCCTGTCTCCCATCGGTCCTCTCTCTCCGCCTCCTCCCTCTCACCATCACTTTCTCCACTCCCCCCCCCCCGCCTCCCTCTTACAACCTTGCAGCCCTCATCACCCTGATTTCCCCTTCTAGCCTCCTGTCACCCTTGCCAGATTCCCTTTTTCCTTCGGCTCTTTCCTCCTCCTCCTCCTCCTCTCCTCCCCCCCCTTTGATGAGGGGAGGGAATGCTCGACTCTGCCCACCCTCTGACCTTAATCCCTCCTGGATTTTCCCCAATCATGATCGCGGGGCAAGTTCATATTTACGGAACCGGGTCTTTTCAGAAAAGACGGATTTTAGCCTGAATCTCAATAGCCCGCGTTAAGGGGCATTTCCGTGCAAGCCTCGACATGGATTGTGACAGAAGCCCAATATGAACTTCACATGGAGAATCTATTTCAAAACTGGGTAAAAGATAATGCGAATGGGCCCTCAGGGTGGTGATCCCTGAACCAGTCTGGTCCCTGAGCCATCAATTGTTCATCCTGGAAAGTTACCAGGAAAAAGAAAGAAACAAATTAATCAATGTCCACCAATATGGTACGAATCTCTGCTCCACCAGAGAAAAAATTCAAGTCTTCTTTATCACATCTCTTAAGAAGCATTGCTCTAGCACTTGTCTAGTCCCTCACCCTACCCACTATTCATCACTGTTGCCTTATTCTCTGGCGTCACCCAGCACTCGTCCCATGCAGACCTTGTACTGTGGGTTACAAGCAAGTTTTGCAAGCATCAGCAGAGACAAACTGAAAAACTAGCTTTTCCTCTAATAGCCCCTAGTTCTTTGTCCTCCTAGGGTTTTGTGGACTTTACAGAAAGTATAGTAAACCGTACTGTATCAGGCTCAGATTTATTTGGCATGAAAAGGTGGGTGACCGGATCTCTTTATCTCTTATATCCATCTGTCCAGTTGTAGTAAGGTGGTAGGTCCAGGGTTAGAGAGGGGACGGGAGACAGAAGTGGAGCAGGTGGAAGAAGAAGAGGAAAGGAAGATGAAGACTGAGGAGAGGGGCAAGATGAACAGGAGGAGGTCCGGGGGCGGAGTTAGAGGCATCGCGGAGGGGAGGGGGAGCGCGGTCGAGTCAGGATAGGCCAGGTAAAAAGAAGCCCCGTTAGGGAAGGACTACCAGTATCCCTGCAGGCTCGGCCCTCCTTTCGAGCAAGGTCCTCACCAAGAGATAGAGCTTGAAACCCCAGAACGGAAGGGGAATTCAACTACTCGGACGAGGAGTTGTGGGCAAAACCCTCAGCTAGCGGACTGGAGGACAAGTGGTGGGGGAGAAAGGGAGAGAAGTGGAGTGGAGTCCCATTCCCAGGATAGAGAGAAGGCTGAGAAAACCTCTGGAGAAGTATTGTGGGAAAAGCCGGAAGCCTGAGGAGAGGACTCCAACTCGAGGGGAGACGTTATCCACCGAGGGTGCTACCAGAGACTTGTAAATAGTTGGTTTATTGGCGGCTTAAAGCCTAGTTGCTGTTTGTGGGAAAGAAGTTCGCACTTGATAAACACTGTTGCAGAGAAAACACGTGCCGAGTAAGTTTGTTGCTCACTGGCGCCATCTACTATAACTAAAGGAGTTATGCAGCCAGGCACGCCAGCCCCGCCCACACCAGTACGCTGAGCAGCTGAGTCCTATAACCCTTTTTCTGTGTGCTACTGTCACCATTATTGGTGCTGTTCACTAAAAACTGACTTTCTGTTATTGTAATAGCAAACTGATAGCTGCCCTGCTCCCCAAAATTGTACTTCTAGTATCTTAATATTATGACACAAAATCAGCAATAGGTTCTGCTATCCTTCCCATAGTTATGCCACTGAAATATGGTAAGACAGACTGTCACAGCAATGTTCCCTTCTGACATGAACATAGTTATTGCTAGCATGATAAGCCAAAATGTACAACTGACACAAAGGTTAATAATGAAGTGTATGAAAGTCTTTTTTTCAATAAAGAAAATAACCAGCAATTATTGCCACTCAAGCAAATGGATCTATAGCAGGGAAGATAAGACATAAAATTGTTGCTGGTGAGGCTGTTGGTCCATCTGCTCTAGGAACCTGTACTCATGGGTTCCACTGAACAATAGCGCTGATCACACTGTGACCTGAAAAAGTCTGAGATCTTTTAAATAAAGTGAAGTAAATCTTTGTTCTACAAAGGGTCCTTACAGCACTAATTTATACAGCTAGGAACATTAGATCCAACACACAGGGCAGGGTACAAAATAGTCATGGACTGCACTACTGTGGTTCTACCATGAGTTCCACTTCTCTCAAGTTTTTGGTGGCGCAGTGGTTAAATGCCTGTACTGCAGCCACTCACTCAAAACCATAAGGTTGCGAGTTCAATACCAGCGAAAGGGTTTAAGCTTGATTCAGGCTTGCATCCTTCTGAGGTCACTAAAATGAGTACCCAGATTGTTGGGGGCAATTAGCTTACAGTTGTAAACTGCTTAGACACTGTTAGTTCAGTATGAAGCGGTATATAAATGAAGCTGTTTGTAGTTTTGTCTTCTAGAAGTAGAAGCTTTGGTCCTTATTCTGTAGACTGAACTGCCTTATTCTTTTTGATCCAAAATTATTGCTGCCAGCAGAACACCCCAAAAGTTATTTACTAAGTTATTATTAATGTATGTAAACATTCTTAAACTTCTCTTCAGCCAAAAAAAAAAAGCTCCCAGAATGGCCTACAAAGATCAGAGTCTTTGCCCATAGGCATAGAAACACACTACATGACAAAGAGGAGAAAAAGAGGGGGAGCAATGGGGGGGGGGGAAAATGTGTGATAAATTCTTAGCTATAGAGTTCAGGAGATAATGGAGTAGTACAATGGAAAGGTGGTGACTGCTATTTCTCCCTCTGGTGGCTTTAACAATGGCATTTTACTGGTAGACAGAAGGAAGTTACCCAACCCCCCCCCCCCCCGGCATGATAGGGAGTGCTGCATCCCTTCCCTCCTTCTGTTTATCTCAGTTAGAGGTAGTAGGTATTTATAGTGCAGGGAACTCCTAACTGGAGTTCCCAAGACGTAGACAACCAACATCTCTCATTAGTAGGAATCAAATGCACCATACCAGTTCTTTCTTGGAGTCCTTTTCACCCACTGAGCTACCTACCATTTCCCAGTGCAGCTGGCCCTGTGAATTTGCTCTTGTAGTATCTCTTCCTCCATGTCAACATGGGCTCCAATTTTCTCCATTGCAAAGTGTTTTTTCCTGACACAGCACAATGTGTTATTGCTATTTTAGATTTCTTTTAATAGTTATTGTGCTATTATACGAATAAATATTCACAGTATTCTATTTATTTTTAAGTTGCTACCTAAGGCCCACAAAATAAAAATTCAGCTATCCCCATATAAGGCCTAGTCCAGTGGTAGCTGTCTTAGCTGGACCATGAGATTTGCCTATTCAGAAGTCCTTCCCCACCCTCATTCACTGAGCTTCAAGTGAGCAACACAGAAACATAGAATATTACGAATATAATTCTGCTGTGCTAGGTCATTACATCCATTTAGATTTGACAGAAATAGATCTGTATTTCTCTGGATTTTGAACCTTACTCCTATAAAATGATCACAGAATGTGAAAAATGGACCCCTTTCACCCCCCAAAATTAATTTCACTGACTACATTAACAAGCAGGTCTGCACACTTTCCATCTTTCAAGGCTTCTATGCCTGACTGCATTTATGTTCTCATTTAGCATCTCAAAATGGGCACTTTCTTTCAAGAAGGATTACTGCATGAATCACCTGCTTAGTTAATCTGACTTATTAGCATACTGTCACCCATTAACTGCATTATAACAACTATAGTTCCCACTGTTCTCCCTACCAGCGCCACTTCAAAATAGATCCTTTTCAGTTTGCAAGGACATTTGTTGCATTCTGTATTTTTGAAAGAGCTAACATTTACCAATTCAGCTTAAGATCTGTGGAAAGCTGTGGGAGGGGTGTTATAATTATACATCTCTAGCACACCCTGCCCCTTAAACCCATAATCTTTCCTGGTGATTTATTAGAAAATATTCTAAAATTAAGTTCTTAACACTGCAGGAAACCTCTTTGGAACCCAAGAAGCTCTCAGGCATCTCTTCAGATGCCAAAATAAAGACACCGAAGAGTGCAATAACAGATTTCTTTTTCTTATGTATGGTAATTCATAACAGGTGGATTGAAGCTAACATCCCTGGTAGGAAAATTAACCATTCAGAACATGATCTTATTGCTCACAAATATTTTAGGTGTATATTGCTATTCACAAGGGCACATGCTTTAGAATTCATTTAAGATTTGTGGGTTCTTGGAAGCATGATTCCATTAGGTAAGCATGCATCGCAAACTAGGAATATTCTTTTTCATAGAGGTGATTCTGGAAACGGTAGGTGCATAAAAGATTAGGAGAGACAGGCCAAGCCAATGTCTGCAGTTCTGTCTGAAATTATTGTAGAGAAGGACAACTTCTCTAATGTTCTGGTTCAATAGCCTAGAAATCAGAAACTAAATCAATACATTGGCTTTTGGATAAGTCATTTGATTTTCTGAGGCTTCCAATGACAATTTTTTGTACTTGGTTTTAAAAAAAAGGGGGGGGGGGGGGACAGACAGCAGCCTTATATAGGCTACTAAAAAGCTCTACTGCAGTGTTTCCCAAACTCTGGTCCTGCACGTGTTTTGGACTTCAACTCCCAGAAGCCCCAATCAGCTTGGCCAACATTTAGGAATAATGGGCCCTTAAATTAAAGCTCTACAATGTGTGCTTAGGCCATAAGGAAATGTTGGAAATTTTTGACAGAGAACAGGGTTGTTAACACCTCATTTTATGTACAACAAGCATGAGTGGCTCTTTATGATCAGCTGAGCAATGGAGTCACTGCTGGTCCTGACCTCTAAGTCTGTACATTGGGTGTTGCCATCTGCAACACAGGAGCCTGTGCCTATAGACTTCTAGGTAGACCTTATGGATGTAGACCTCACAGGATTCCAGTTCCCATGGAAGCTTACATATGCTGAGATCTATGTGCAGATGCTTCCCCACTGCATATATCTACAAGACGTGGACACTGAGATAGAAGTTGGAGAAGTGGTATTAGAAGAGAATAGGGCCACCAGTACAGCTCTGCACAATCTGAAGAGACCTAGCAGAGTGTTGTTAGGTCACAGTTGTAGAATTTGCCAGAACATCACCAAAAAAGTAAGGACAAAATGGTCTAAATTGCATGGTCTAAAAAAGTCAAGCTCTTTTAATGCTGGGGCATTTTGCTGTCTAAAGGCCAATAGACTCCTACTTCAAAAACTAAGAAAGTAATGCTTCAAATAACACATGATTATTCTTCTGTGGATCATGAGAAAGACCAAAAAAAGATTATTCAAGATTAAAATGATTTTTTTTGAATGCTACTACTGCAAAAGCCATTATACCTCTGAATATATTCTGTCCACACCTAAGAATGACACAGAGAAGCTATACTTCACTGATGATGAAGAGGAACAGTTAGAGGATGTTATTTCAGAGTGTCACATGGACTCTCACTGGGAGGGGCAACAGAGCAATGATAAGTATATGCTGTGCACTTTGTCAGGTCCATCTTTGGCATCTTCAGCAAAAAAGATCTAATAGCTAGTGATGGAAATTACTTCTTCCAAGGACCCTAGGCAATCACCACCAGTCAGACTAGGGAATCCTGGGTGCACTGAAGTCAGACAAATTCTTAAATTCCTAACAAAACCATCTCTTCTTATTCCTTATGGTGTTTTTTCAAAACAAAACAGACTCCCCTCTAAAGCAACCAGACCTGAAGCTAGGCCATGCATGAAACTCATTATAGCCGCCTGTCTTTCCTCCTTGTTGGTGTTGCAGCAGCCGCACCGCACAACACCAACACGCTGCCAAAAAGAAGCCACTCTAAGTGGCTTCTTTTTTGCAGTACCATAAAGGGGAAAGGGCACCGCCATGATGTCACTTTCTGGAAGTGATGTCCAGACGCCGCGCAGCGGTGGTGTCATCATGGTGGCTGCCAAGTGGACAGGAGGCCACCATGATGATGGAGTCCATACAGGCTAGGGTTCCGGAGCATGCGGTTGGTGCGTGCTCTGGAACCCTAGAACTGGCACAGACATGCCACTCCCTACTGGTCTGTACCGGGCCACAGATACTTTTACTCCAGAAAAAAAATCAGCTTTTAAAAAAAGATTTAGTGTGACTGAGAACTACATACCTCTTCTGACTGCTTGAAGGAGAATGGAGATTTAGCATTACAGATGGATTTTAGTACTGTGCTGTTGAGGCACAGTTGCTGTTAAACTAAAGCTACAGTGATGACCTGGGTGTCCCATTTCTGAAAGACTGAGAAGGAATCATACTCCTTTTATTCCTAAGTTTGAATTGCTTTGTGCTTTTAATATACTGTGTAACCAAAACTGCTTGAGTCCTTACAACATTGCCATGCTGTGAACTTTTCCAAATAAAGCTTTCTGTTTTCACACTGTGGTTTGGATTTCTGAACAAAGGTCAGCCAGTACATGATAGTACAACAAGCAGAATTCTCCCGCCCCCTCACCACCCCAACAGGTCTGGAAACAGCTCTAGAAAATAATAAGGATACACTCTCTCCCCCAAGTACTGCTGCTCTGAACAAAATCAGACTAACTCCCTGTCCCATGGCTTGATTGAAGTTTTTTTTTTTTTTAAAGCATCAGGTAATCCAAACAGATCTCTTACACTGTGTTTACATCTTTACGTGGGTTCTTTCACTCAGTCTTCTAATACTGTGTTTTCAAGTAGTGGTTTTTCCTCTACCATATAACATAAAAAGGAATGCAAGGGGGAAATACTATCCTATTCCCCAAAAGTTATCCTTTCCTAAAGCCAAAGGATATCCACAGTCTAAAAATATGATCATAAATATGAAAGTTAGCCACATGGACTCCAAATGAGATTAGAACTGCAATATTGTTAAAAGGAGGTTTAACCCTCACTGGTATCCCATCTTTCCAATCAATATCTACCCATCTGCTGTTTACCCTAAGGGAGGAGATCTAAGACTTTATCATTGTCCTGTCCCTATGCCATGCTTCCCGCACAATCACGGCAAGTACTTTCACACTAAATCATGCTTTTCTGGACATTATCCCATCCAGAAAGCATGAGTGAAAGTGATCTCACTACATTGTGCTGATTAGTCTACTGAAATATCCTTTACATGGTGCTGCTTCTAAAGATGACTGGAAGCTGCAGTTAGTGCAAAACACAGCAGATCGATTGCTGAATGGTATGTCATATGTTGTTGGTGTTGCTGTGTACTTCCAAGTCACTTTTTTTTTTTTAACTTATGGTGACCTTACAGAAAACCTATCATGGGCTTTTCTTGACAGGTTTCTTCAGAGGGGGTTTGCCATTGTCAACATCTGAGGCTGAGAGTGTATGAGGTTACCCAATGAGTATCCATGGTCAAACCAGGATTTGAACACTGGACTCCCAGTGTCTTAGTCCAATGCCACACTGATGTATATTACATGCCTGTAAGAAGAAAAGCCCTCCCTTCAGCCACCATCTTGGGGGGAGAGAGGCAGGCAAGCTCCAACTGCCTGCCTGTAAGAAGAAAAGCCCTCCCTACAGCCACCATCTTGGGGGGAGAGAGGCAGGCAAGCTCCAACTGCCTACCTGAAAGAAGAAAAAGCCCTCCTTCCGACCACCATCTTGAGGGGGAGAGAGGCAGGCAAGCTCCAACTGCCTGCCTGTAAGAAGAAAAGCCCTCCCACAGCCACCATCTTGGGGAGAGAGGCAGGCAAGCTCAACTGCCTGCCTGTAAGAAGAAAAGCCCTCCCTACAGCCACCATCTGGGGGGGGGGGGCAGGCAAGCCCAATGCCTGCCTGTAAGAAGAAAAGCCCTCCCACAGCCACCATCTTGGGGGAGAGAGGCAGGCAAGCTCCAACTGCCGCCTGTAAGAAGAAAGCCCTCCCTACAGCCACCACTGGGGGGGAGAGAGGCAGGCAAGCTCCACTGCCTGCCTGTAAGAAGAAAACCCTCCCTACAGCCACCATCTTGGGGGGAGGGCAGCAGCTCCAACGCCGCCTGAAGAAAAAAAGCCCTCCCTACAGCCACCATCTTGGGGGAGAGAGGCAGGCAAGCTCCACTGCCTGCTGAAAGAAGAAAAAGCCTCCTTCCGACCACCATCTTGAGGGAGAGAGGCTGTTGTTGTGTTTTTTTTTTTGACTTTTGTATTGTACTTCCTGTTGTACACCGCTTTACAATAATATTATTATTATTACTAGTCTTAAAAGAACTGCACTGGCTCCAATATGTTTCTGATCTGAATTCAAGGTGTTTGGGGTGGCATTTAAAGCTCAAAAGAGGTTGGGCTCTCAATACTTGCAGGAGTGTTTGTCCCTATATATACCTGCTTGAATAGCCATTCCTTGTGCCCCATCAGCGAGGTGTACAGTCTTGGCTGTACAGCCAGCCTGCCATATCCAAAAAGCAAACTGTGATTTTGCCATTTTATATAATTTTTACTATGCTCTTGTATTTAATAGAACTTGAACATATATGGATTTTGTTATCCATGGGGGTCCTGGAACCAAATCCCAGCAGAAACCAAGGGCCCACTGTATATCCGCCTGCTTGCATTCCTTTTCTGAGGAACTGTTTGTTTGTGGAGACCAAACCAGGACAAGGGCACCTCCATTGTGGAATACTCTTCCCTAATTAACACCAACAAGGGCTTCATTTAGGTGAAGTAAAAATATGGCTATTCATTAAAGACTTTTGGCCTAAAAATTTACAACAAAATGATTGTGAACCTAGTTTGAAATGGTTTCACCCTCTAAACCCCATTTTAACTTCTCAACTTAATATGTTTTAGTTTATTTACAGTATTTTTATAGTTTTGTCTTTCTCTGCTTATATTGATCTTACTTGTATCCCACCCTGAGATATATGACAAAAATTCAATATTTTAAGAGAAGACAGAGGAGGAGGAGGAGGAGGAGGAGCATTACTTTACCAAAAGGGGGGAAATGACAGCCATGTAGCAGAGCAAATTGGATAGAGCTGTTACAAGCCATCAAGATAAAAAGTCTATAGGGAGAACAGTTTGATTGTCTAGATAGATAATTTCCTAATCCTCAAGACAAGCGGTTTTAAAATGACCTGAGATCCAGAAATGAGAGCTGTTACATGCTATGCTCAATAAATATGAATATTAGACTTGATGCATAAGACAGAAAAGCTGTCTGTTGCTAAAGGACCAAAAGAGACTGCAGAAATAATGCATTTTCAGACCACTAACTGCCCTGGCTCAATGCTAGAAGATTCTGAGAACTGTAGTTTTGTGAGGCATTGAGCCTTCTCTGTTAAAGAGCTATGGTATCACAAAAAACTACAGTTCCCAAAATTTCCTAGCACTGAGCCAGAGCAGTTAAAGTGATCTCAAACTGGATTATTTCTGCAGTCTGTTTCGGTCCAAAGTCTGCACAAATTGTTAAAAATCCATAATGGACAAGCTAGGGCTGATGATGGCATGGACGTATGATTTTGTCCATCTTGGGAAAGCCAAGTCTAATTCTATAGGCAAACTGGGAATTTCCAACCTCATCCCATCCCATCCTCATTGACAAGGAAATTGTTTCTTGACTGAGAGCAATCAGTGCTTAACTGTCTTGTTTAGTGCCATGGAATGACTCAGACTGGCACCGCCCCTTTGTGAGGTAAATATCTATGCAGACTGGATTTGTCCTGTGTCCCAAAACCATTGTCTCTACATGCTCAGACCACTTAAGGGCCATTATCAGAACCTGAAGGAAACTTCACCTCTGCCCTTTTGCAAACATATACTGAAACCATGTTTTGCCCCACCCAGAGGTGTTACCTTCACCCTTACCAGACTGCCCCTCAAGCTAGGAAGACCTTTAAATTACAGAGACACACTTCTCTCTTTGACCTGTGTCCCTCTCTGACCTTCTCCACTCTGGCTTGCTGCTCCAATCTCCAGTCATCCTCTTCACATCAGAGGGTGAGAAAATCCATGTGTCTTTTAGCCTATTACCTTAAACCAGTGCTTCTCAATTATTTTCTGTCATGCCCCCCCAGGAAGAAGAAAACATTTCGCACCCCCCGCGCGACTGTAAATAGTATCATTTGTCTATATTTGCCGAGGTCAAACGAGCCCCCCTTTACGGAGCCTCGTGCCCCCCCTGGGGGGTGCGCCCCACTATTTGAGAAGTACTGCCTTAAACATAGTTGAAGTCCCCTCAGATTGGCTAGTAGGAGGGTTTTTAGCTTCCATGTTGTTGTGTGTGGGCCCCCCTCCCTTGACAAACAGTGTGCATTGAGTATAGGCTGTTCTGTTGGTTCCTGCTGCTATCTTTTTCTGTCTTTTTAATAAAGAAACAATTGTTTTTGCTGCAAAATCAGCTTGTCTTTCTTCCTCATTTTTACTTGGAAGCTTACTGCACAGGTCTTCTGGGACGTTCTCAGAACGGCCCAGCAGGAAACGGAACGAGTGGGGGATAGATTTTAGCGCACACTCCAGTCCCTCACTCGTTCCGTTCCCCCTCTCTTCTGTTCCCATTCCGTTCCAGAGGGAATGCTTTTGAGAACTGTTCTGAACATTTCTCAAAAATTGTCCCCTCTGGAACGGATTAAGAACGGAAGAGAGGGGGAATGGAACGAATGAGGGACTGGAGTGTGCGCTAAAATCCATCCCCCACTTGTTCCGCACTTGTTCCTGCTCCTTCCGTTCCATTCTCAGAACGGACCCAGGAGGGCCTGTGCGGTAAGCTTCTTGGAGTCATTTTGGTTAACTGACTGCTTTTAAAACCTGTTGCCTGCAAGGTCCTGCAGAGAGCTAGTGCTTAGAGTTCCCCCTCAAAATAAAACAAAACAAAACAGTGTACTGCTCTCATTTTTCAGAATGAGAACTGAGTATGAAAGAGCAGGAATTATACTGCTGCCTTTTTTGATTTCGTGGAATGGGGGATATATACATTGGCTGCCTCATTGCAGCTACATTGATATGTTGGAATCTTCCATTGCTTTGTTTGAGGAAGGGAGCCATGGAAGGGCAGAATCGGGGTGAAGGAGGAGGAGGAGGAGGAAGGAGCAGGATGAAAGGTCAAGTTCAGGGGAGGGATTAGGTCAGAGGGAGGGCAGAGGGCAGCACATGCCTCCCCTCTCGCAGGCAGCTTTCTCTCTCTCTCTCTCTCTCTTTGTAATTTTTTATTTTTGACAGACTATGCGAATAGTTCTATTGATACATTGTGATAGAATGTGTATCTGCTTGTGTTACATTCCCTTTCTGCTTGCTGCCCGCACAGCACCTTTGCAAGTGGCTTTTTTTTAAAAATTATTTTTTTGTGTGTGTGACAGAATATGAAATGCTACAATGCGAATGTTACAAATGTTTCCCTTTCAATTTGGCAAATTGATACAGAAAGTTTTTACTACATATGTATATTGTAAGGCGTTCTGGAGTGGCAATCTGAGGGAAAACAAAGGATGCAGAGATGGTATTCCAAGGTGAGGTATTATTATTATTATTATTATTATTATTGTATGCGTATGTGAGGCATTCTGGGGTTGCAAGGAGGGAAAGCAAAGCAAGAGGATGCAGAGATGGCATTCTGGGATGAGGAATAATAATAATAATAATAATAATAATAATAATAATAATAGTTGTTATTATTATTATTATTATTATTATTATTGTGATGGGAAGAGGATAGCATGGGGGAGGCAAGAGCTGGAAGTGAAGGGGAGGCTAGAGGCTGGCATGTGGAAACCCATGACTTTGGGGGAGTCACACTCTCTCAGCCTCAGGGGAAAGGCAATGGCAAATCTGCTTGGAACCAATCTTGCCAAGAAAACCCCAGGATGGGGTCATTTTAGGGTTGCCATAATCTGTATTGACCCAAATAAACACAACACATACTCACACCTAGAGGTTTTTTAATTTGACAGGTTGACAGAATATGCGTACACTGCCGCCAGTTTTTTTTTTTTAAAAAAGGAAGGGGGAAAGCACCCATTCCATTGGCCAATGGCTGTAGGAAACGTCACCTCTGACGAAAGTGGAAGTGAATTTGATGGACAGCAAAGGAGGTTTCATTTTAAACCGGTACTGCAAATGTGAACTTCAGAGGGGCAAATTACCCCTATTGAGGTAAAAGATAGTGGGCACTTGTTTCCAAGCAGATTTGAGAGGGGGAGACCCGGATCTGCCCAGTTCTATCCAGGGCAAATGGGCGATTGGGAATGAGGCCTAAATTAAGGACAAAATTGCACGCAGAACTCTCATGCTTCCTTGACTAAGCATGCACATATAATTAACAAGAAACATGTATGGAACTCTAAGTACAATTTACAGGGTTACAAATGTTTCCCGAATAGAAGGAATTCGGAGGGAGCCCTTGCAAGCATAGAGTTGAAGCAATGTACACATGTTTTGGAGAGAGGAGGGGAAGTAGCTGATACCTAACTGGGAGATAGGAGGGTGATAGAAGCTGAATAGATATGTGAGGAGCCTAATAGGGCTAGAGACGGAGGCTAGAATCTAAATACTATGGACCATGGAGACAGAAAATGCAAAGTCAGAAAGGCAAAGAGACTGGAATACAATTATTATCTAGTGTAGGGGAATATAGGATCTCTTCGTTTGTTAAAAACACTGCATTAGAAGTAAGAGATGATGTAATTTTTTAAAGTTGTATCTATAGGTGCAGTCACCATTCACAAATATTTTTATGCTTATTGAAATCAAATGTATAGCACAGTTTTCTTATGGAACAAAAATCTGGAGCTTGAAAATGGGTCTGTATAGACCAGCCATTAAGGCTGGCCTGGGGGTGGAGTTGGAGTCCGCCCCCAGGCTGGTGTAATGCTGCTCGCGCACCACATGGTGTGTGGCATCACGGTGCTCCTCTCATGCTGCGTCTACATGATGCAGCACCAAAGGAGTGCAGAAAAGAGGTGCAACAGCAGCTATGCCACCCTTTCCAGAGCACAAAAAGGCAAGATCAGGGCTGCAGCATGTAGTTGCCCCGATCTGGCACTAAAAGGGGTGGCAGTTCACAGGATTCCCTAGCACTGAGCCAAGGCAGTTAAAGCAATCTCAAACTGGATTATTTCTGCAGTCTGTTTTGGTCCAATGATTACTTCCTCAAATTCAAGTTCATGTTATTTTCCTCTAGTTTTTCCTCTACTGCAAAACTTGTTTCCAGCAAGCATATTTTCATGCTTGGTTCTGCAGTGTTTCTAGCCTACCTGATTAATGTGTCACTGGAAGTAATAAGTATGTGATGAGTTAGTATGGATATGGATGCTGTTTGAAGGTTATTTCTAATCCTACTCTTAGAACTCTCTTAATGTGACTAAAATGCCCTATCTACACTTGACCACACATCTTGTAGTCATCAGTTCTGTTTGGGCTTTTTTTCCCCCCAGACACATTGACTGCCTATGTTAATCTGTTTGCTTAATCAACAATTGCTTGATTATCATTAAAGTCACTGTGAAGTATTTTAGTTACTTTTCCTTTTTTTCTTTCTCCTTTTTGTTGGGTCAGCATAAAAAAAAAAGTATCTAACAGATGCCAACTGCAGTTTTACAAGTTATGGGAGAAGGGGTTGCTAGAATTTGCCATTGTAGCAACATTTTTTAAAAAAAGATTGTACCTCGATATTTGTTTCTTTGCCCTGTCTGTTTTGTAGCTCATACTAAATGTTCAGACTCAACTTTTGAGAGGAAAGCTACTTGGTAGCTTGGTCTGAACTGGAGAAAACTGATTTTCCTGTGGCATCTTTGAATATGGTCAAGAGCATTTCCAAGAGATGTGGGGGTGCAGATCACAGCAGGTGACAGCCCAGATACCCCAGATGGTTGTGGAGTGTACCACTGCACCTCTTCCCAAGTAGACTGGGAGTCCTAGTCCACCTGTCTAGAGGTGGTAAGGAGGCCAGCCAGGATGCTTTCAGCATGCCATGGTGAACTCCACTGCCATCACCAAATGGCACCTGAACCTCTTCGGGACGTACAAACAAGGCTTGTAGACCAGAACATTCTGGGCCATGGACAATCCCTTTGGGTTCCCCAATCCACCATCCTTTGGCAGCAAGTAGGCCAGAGCCTTTCTGTTCCATAGTTGCCCAATCCACTCCCGAGTGATCACTGGCATAGTGGCTCCAAGGCTAGAAGTGACAACATGTGTTACCAAACTGAGGTGACACCAAACCTAATGATGCCACTGAATATGGTGATCTTATTTGCAATGGCAGGTTTGCCATCAGCTTCCAGATTTCAATCCATTTGTTATTTTCTCAACAAAATAAAAAGCTAAAAATGTTGTTATAAATATTTTGCTTTGTTGGATTTAACATTATTAAATTTCTATGTTTTCTGTTATGACTTTTGCTTGAAACAGTAAAGATTGGCTGACTAAATGACAAGTTCATCTTTTGGAATGAGATACTGGAATTGCATGCCTTTTTCCTTACAAGTAATGGATACATGCAATCATTGTAGGTGTTATTTATTGTCTAAAAACATCCAGGAAAGGGGCTATGATCAATGGTAAACTCTGCCTTCTCATAAGTCTCAAATAGTGCATAACTTAAACAAAACAAAAATTTGGGGTGAATAAATGCTATTCTGAAGCAAAGTTTATATCAATGTGCTAGACCAGTATCAATAAGTATGTTATGTTATTAAAAATCATTCATTATTAAAGAGTCAACTAAATTAGTAGAAAACCTTGACAGTAGGCTTCTGAAGCCCAAACATTTGCATTTTGGCAGCCTAACAAGAGTCAGCATAGCTTTTAGTGTTGCCAAAGCAGCCTTTATATAACTTAGAGTTGGGTCCAGTTGCTTTCATAGAGACAGTAAAAGGAAAGGCTATGAAAGATGCAATACTGTAGAGAACACTCTATTTACTATTGTTTGTTCTTAAGAATAGGTCAATGGATGGATATTTCACCATGTACTAAAATGTTATTGATCCACAGGTTTCTGGCTGAATGTATAAAAGGGCAGGCACAACATTGCCAAGAGTCAGCTAGTAGCA
The DNA here is from genome assembly GCF_019175285.1 of Sceloporus undulatus. Taxonomy (NCBI): domain Eukaryota; kingdom Metazoa; phylum Chordata; class Lepidosauria; order Squamata; family Phrynosomatidae; genus Sceloporus; species Sceloporus undulatus. The sequence continues at coordinate 193,483,012 of NC_056525.1, read as the reverse complement.
ATGATGATCATCATCCCTGGCAGAAACAATAAAGATGTTCTCCTTGGAAAGGGAGAGGAACAGGCTGTAAGCAAATGGCTAGACAGACTGTGGCCTCAAGAAGCAGTGAATCTTTGTGAGGAGGCAGCTGCATGATGTCTATTCTGTTGTGACCATGCCAGCAGGTCTCAAGCCAGAAAGACAATTTCAGACAAAGCTGAATCTAATGTGCCATGTGAACAGTATTTTGGTGAGAATTTGCAAACCTAGTGTAAACTTATGGGTGTAGAAGAAATTTTAAACATTATTTAAATGAAAGTGGAATACATCTTACTTTAATTGAAACGTCTACTATCAAATGACCAGTATGCCTGATAAATCTGATGTCCAGATGCTGTTTCTGGGACCTACAAGTCTCTCTTGTCCCTTATTTCTTTTACCTTTAAACTCAGTTTGGTCTAGACAGCATTTCTGAGAGAGGCACTTTCAAATAATGGATGATTCTCTGATGCCTATTCAAACAAAGAACTATTCTCTGTAAGTGAGGCGGTATGGCCACTCCACCATAGGAGAATGAATGTGCATGATATTGGGGTTTTAGTTTTCCTATCATGGGTGTCTCATACAAAAGTGCAGGTGGCAAAAAGTGGACTGAGTGCCTAACCTGAGTGTAGGTTGTTAACGATGATGAATAAGAATGAGTATGGTATGGTATAATCCTGATGAATAATCTGTACTTAGGACAAGAGACTTGCTTCAGGAAGTTCCACAAGATGTTTATTATGCTTCTGCCTTACTTCTCTTATTACTTAACAATACACTTAAACTGCAAGATTCACTTCCCATTTTTTGTAACTACAAGAGAAAAAGCATTTTAAAATATTGCAGCTCACCCATTGGTAGGCACTGAACTAACTCCTTATATTAAATAAAAATAAAACAAATGTACAACAGGGCTGGGGAACCTTTGGCCCTCCAGATTTTCAGACTATAATTCCTAAAATCTCTTACATTTGGTGAATGGTTAGAGATTCTTGGAACTGCATTCCAAAATATTTGGAGGGCCAAAGATGATTATTCAATATACTGTTTCCTATGGATCTGGTTGGGTTCATTTCTTATACCACAGACCTGTGTCTGTCTGAGTAATCCAAGTCTCCTTCCCTCAACTCTATTTAACCAATCTATTTTAAAGTGTGCTTTTTGCATGTTTCCCACTGTATTGTTCTTTAAATAGTGAGCCAGTTTGAGTGCCAATTTTTTGGGGAAAGCAGGATACAAATAAACAAATAAATAACTCCAATAGATAACCAAAGTTTTTCTTTACTACTATATAAACTCATGTATAAGTCTAGAAATTTAGGTCAAAAAATGACCCAAAAAACCTGAGTCGACTTATCCATGGGTCAATGTAAGTACTGTATCTTAACTTATTTAAAAGTAGGCATCATCCTTTGGTGAAAGGCAAGAGTATAATCTATCCTGGAAGCACCAGTCCTCTCTATTCTTTTATCCATCAAGCAATAAGAGTGAGCATAAACATAGTAACTAGAATTTTGTAGGTTTTCTGACATTGTTTTGGTTTGCTTCATCCTTTTGGTCCTTTGCTATATGCCGCTAAGTTTTACCCTTGACTTATTCACAGGTCATATCAAAATCCATAAATTTTGCCCCAAAACTTGCCCTCTACTTATACATGAGATCGACTTATAGTCAGGTATATACAGTACATGAAACTATATACATCTAAATATATTTAGGCTGTACATATGATATTGTAAATTAAAGGTATAATTTTAATTTTGTTGGTTGTTTATGTCACAGCTATATCACATTCAGTGATATAGGAGAATTACAGTTCATGAGTAACATTATACAAAAAACATTACAAAGGCACCATTCCCACTGACTTATAACATGGAACATGGGTGCATCATTCCCATTTGAGCACGCATTCAATCCGCATTGCTCTGATATCATTCCCATTGGAATTTGAATCTGACTCCCATGTGATCAAATTATCCTGAAAAAACCCGAATCAGTGGTTGATAAACCGGTTTACTTAAACAGCGCATTTCCAGCGAGTTTTCTTGTGCCTCCCGAGTCTGATTCGTGGCATACGAATGGGAACGACAAGGGTGTCTGATTCGGGAACTTGAGGATGGGAGGAGCAGTGCTCAAGGGGCTATCTTAGGGGTGTCACCCACTTTGTTCTCTTTCCTGCATTACTGGCGCCATTTCCCTCATTTGCATAGCCTTTCCCCTGGTGGAGTGGGAAGCAGGGTAAGGCGATCGCGCTACATTGACCTCCAAATGCAGTAAACACATTACGCCCCTTGCAACCTCCCACCTGCTCCACATTCATAGACCGATGTGTGAGGAGACCCATTGAACACCATTTTTAACTACAGTATTTTTTCTTTTTTTTCCTTTTTTTGCCTCTGCCTGAGCGCCTGAGCAGCAGATCGGCTTTGCATTACATGCCTGCTTGATCGCCCCCCCCCCCCGACAGCCCAGGGAGCAATAGGGGAGACAAAGGGATGGGGGGGGGATAGAGGCTCCTTCTCTCTTTCCCAGAGGGACTATGGGAAGACACAGAAAAGCCAGGGACCCAAAGGGATTTGGGGCAAATAGAGGCTCCTTCTCTCTTTCCCAGAGGAACTCTGAGAAGACACAGAAGAGCCTGGGATGCAAAGGGATTTGGGGCAAATAGAGGCTCCCTTTTCCCTTTCCCGGAGGGGAAAAGCGCCTAAGCAGCTGATTGGCTGTGACGTCAAGTGCTTAGGTGCTTGATTGACAGCTGCTTTTAAAAAAAGAGGTCCCGGAAGGGCAATGGGAACGGAGAGCAAAAAACTCCTCTTCAAATTGCTATGGGGAAAATACCAATGGGAACGAAAACAGGGGTAAAAAAAAACCCGGGTCTGTTTGCAACCATTTTTAATGGGAACGAGGGGTCAAATTCGATTACGACACCAAAAAAAATCCGAGTCAGAATCGTAGTGATATATGTCACGCTATATGCCCAGTGGGAATGGCGCCTAAGGTTTCTGGATGGTGTGGTATGGAAAGAGGTCAATGGAAGGGGAGGTTTACACCACGAGTTACTGCTCTGGGTGACACCAACCGTAGTGACACCACTGGTCTCACCCAGCTATTTTGGACTGCAGGGAAGGGAGGAAACTTTACCAATTGAATTTTGGTATGCTAAACATATCAAAGAAAGCTGACAGAAAGAAAATCAACTCATTTGAGATATGGTGCTGGAGAAGAGTGCTGAGCATACCATGGAAGGCCAAGAAGACAAACAAATGAGTTCTAGAAAACATCCAGGGGTAGCTGTGTTGGCCATATAGCAAATCCAATAATGACCAAAATCCACCCAACAGTGAAAGCTTTATTGGGTCAACCAAAATGCAAAATATACATGTTGCAAGTTTTCGAAGCTCCACGGGCTTCTTCATCAGGCAAGGTGTTAAAAACTATATAGGAGAAAAACAACTGAAGATGTTAGTCCTAGGCCTGCATTTTGCTGTTTGTTTCAGTTCAGATGGCATGGGGGTATTTCTGTAGTCTGGCACCTCCTTCTTCTGGCCATGTGGCTACAAGGAGATTCTCAGAGTCCAGGAAATTTAACAAACATTTGCAAAAAAAATCCAAAAAGATACTTCTTTTGCAATACGTCTCCATCTTTTGTGAGGCCACAGGCCCCTTTGTTAGGCAGAGGTTCTAGAACAGATCAAGCCGGAACTTTCCTTGGAGGCCAAGATGACCAAATGGAGGCTATCACATTTTTATTTTATTCATTTATTTATTTATGGTATTTATGCCCCGCCCTTCAGCCCTAAAGGCTCTCAGAGCGGCTTATAATTATTATTTTTAATTAGAAGGTTCCCTGCTCTCAGGCTTACAATCTAAAAGACACGACACAAAAGGAGAAGGGGATGGTGGTGGGGAAGGGGATGAAGTCCAGTGATTATTCTCTCCCTCTGAGGCCTGGACCAAGGCAGATGGACTGGAGGGAGGGCACTCTTTCTTCAGGCTAGCCTTGGTGGAGCTGGCCCTGCCTGTTCACTCCCTCACAGGCCAAAGGATGATTTTGCCCACATAATGAGGGAAAATGAATCATTAGAAAAGATAATGATGTTAGGAAAAGTGGAAAGCAGCAGAAAGAAATAAAGTCCACATGCCAGATAGATGGACTAAACTGGATAGGCCATGGGCCTAAATTTGCAGGACCTGAGCAGAGCAGTGGAAGACAGTGGGGCTTGGAGATGTCTCATCCACAGGGTCACTCTGGGGACGTTATCAGACAAGGAAAATTGGAAGTATAATCCAATGGCAATCCGAACGCAATCATGGGGTTTCACGATATTGCGTGAGAGGTGATCACATGCAATTTCGGGCAATGGCAAGTTATTTTCGGGCAATGGCAAGTCAATTTGAACGCAATTCAAATTAATGTAAATTCGCTGAACTAGTAAATTCACGTGAATTCATTCTGGCCCCACTTTCTTTTCATTCGTAATTAAGAGATATTCCTCCCATGGTAAACTCCTGGGTCAAGATCTATTCAAGGGCAGTTAACAATGAATATACTACAGTCACCCCTTCATTTTCACAGGGGATCTGTTCTGGTCTCCTGTGCGAAAATGGAAATTCACGTATACTCAAGCCCCATTGGCTTGAATGGGGGCATGTCAAGCACCCCATTGCTTCCCCCTCTGTTTCCTGCTTGCGTATGTGCGAGGGATGGAGATTTCAAGTGCTTAAAAATGGTGTGTGTGTGTGTGACTACTATTAAAGGCACTGAGGAGTCTGTAGTGAAGGGGTGGGTAGGTTGGCAATTTACCATGGCTGATGTTGAAGGCAAAGGGAGCTTGCCATATCTTAGCAGAGGCTGAAACATCAACAATTTGCTCACTAGAGCTTTGTTGCTCAGCAATTAAAAGTTATCCCTGGCTGCATCCGCACTGGAAAAGGAAGACCAAGTCTGGCCTCCCTGAGTGTAGATGCATCCTCAGTTTGTTTGATTTATATTGTATTGCACAGGAACTAGGAGATGGTTGCTTGAAAAGCCCTGGCAGAAAGGAAGGGGTCTGCTGCCTACCTAAGTGTGCAGGCTAGAAATTACACGGAGGCCATCTGCACTGTGGAAATAACCCAGTTTGACACCACTTTAACTGGCATGGCTCCATTGTATGGAATTCTGGGGATAGTAGTTTTGTGAGACATTTTGCCTTCTCTATCAGAGACCTCTGGTGTCACAACAAAGTACAATTTCTAGGATTCCATAGCATGGAGCCATGGCAGTTAAAGTGGTGTCAAACTGGATTATTTCCGCAGTGCAGATGGCCTCCCTGTAATCTGTAGCCCACACACTTAGGTAGGCAGCAGACCTCTTCCTTTCTGTCAAGCGTTTTCAGGTAACCACCTCTTAGTTCCTGTGCAATACTGTATAAATCAAACTGAGGATGCATCTACACTCAGGGAGGCCAGACTTGGTCCTCCTTTTCTAGGACATGTCCTCCATGTCAACCTTCTGTCCAGGAGGCATTTCAAAATGTCCTCCATTTTGAGCATGACTAAGAAGCATGAAACAACATTTATATGAGTGTCCCTAGTTTGTTGTTTGTCCTACATTTTGTGGTGCCTTGCCCTCCTTTGTAGTTAGGACACCTGAGATTGCCCTGGCTCAGTGCTAGAGAATTTTGGGGATTGTCATTCATTGTGCACTGACAGAGAAGGCTAAATGTCTCACAAAACTCCCAGAATTCCCTAGTATTCAGCCAGGACAATCAAAGTGTTCCCAAACCGGATTATGTCTGCAGTGTGTGTTCTGGACCAAAGAAGGCCCAATATCGCACAAGCTCTCTAACAGAGGTCCAAAAACACACTGCAGAAAGAAACCACCTTGAAACCACTTTGACTGCCCTGGCTCAGTGCTAGGGAATCCTGGGAATGGTAGTTCATTGTGGCACCAGAGCTCTCTGACAGAGAAAGCTGTAAATATCTCACAAAACTATAGCTCCCAGAATTCCCTAGCATTGATCCAGGGCAGTTAAAGCAGCCGCAGACTTGATTATTTCTGTGGTGTGTTTTGGACCCTGATCGCCCTAATCGACATTGTGGAAATAATACAGTTCGACACACAGGGAGTACTAAAGCAAATGACAGTACTGTACTTGCCCCTAGGGAAACCATACTTGCCCATAGAGAATCTCTGAGGTGTATACACTGGGGACTCATTGGGCAAGCATGCTCCAATGTTTCCCTATGGGCAAATATGGTTTCCCTATGGGCAAGTACTGCCTTTTGTTCGCCCCCACTGTATGGTTCCCTCCTCCAAGAGCCTTGGGGTTCGTAGTAAACGTGAATGAGGGCCTGAAGGGAGGATACTTTTGAGGCTTTGGGCCAGAAGAACTGGGCCCTTGCCCTGGCGAGGAGGAGGAAGCCGGAGAAGGAAGGCGGGCCCAGGGAGGGAAGGGAAGGCCGTGCTGGGCCTCCCTTGATGGCGCCGGGAGCGATGATGGCTGAGGGAGGCGCCGGCGTCGGGGCTCGGAAGGCGCTGCTGGCCAAGATCGTGATGGCGGGCGAGGCCTCTGTGGGAAAGACCTCCATCCTGAGGCGATACACAGAGCGCCCCCAGGCCCCGCTCCCGCCGCCCGCCTCCTACATCGCCACCGTCGGTGAGTCAGGAGAAGAAGAAGGCCGGCCTCCCTCCCTCCTTCCCTCCCTTTTCTCTCCAGCCGCCCTCTGGACACCACTTTGGTCCAATGCACACTGCTAAAATAATCCAGTTTGAGGCCGCTTTAACTGCCCTGGCTCAGTGCTAGGGGATCCTGGGAGTTGTAGTTTGTTTTGTGGCACCTGGCACAGAGAAAGTTCAGCGTCTCACACAAATACAGTTCCCAGGATTCCATAGCGTTCAGCCGTGACTGTTCATGTGCCAGGGAATCCTGGGAATTGTAGTGTTGTTGTGGCAACAGAGCTCTCTGACAGAGTGAAGGCTAAATGCCTCACAAAAGCACAGCTCCCAGAATTCCCTAGCATTGATCCAGGGCGGTGAAAGCGCTGTCAAACTGGATTGTTCCTGCAGTGTGTTTTGGGCCAGAAACTGCCAGGGCTCCACGCTATGGAATTCTGGGAACTGGAGTTGGTTGTGACACCAGAGGTCTCAGGCTGCATGTGCACTGCACAAAAAACCCAGTGCGACACCACTTTAACTAACATGGCTCAGTACGTGGAATCCTGGGAATTGTAGGTTGTTGTGGCACCAGAGCTCTTTGACCTGCTAAATGCTTCACAAAACTACAGTTCCCAGAAGTCCCATAGCACTGAGACATGGTAGTTAAAGCAGTGTCAACCTGGATTAATTCTGTAGCGAAGATGGAGTCAGGGATGGTTTTTAATTGCTGAGTGAGCACTGGTGCCACAACCAACTACAATTCCCAGAATTCCATAGCATGGAGCCATGACAGTGAAAGTGGTGTCAAAACGGGTTAGTTCTGCAATGTGGAGACAGCCTGAGAGTCTTCTTGCCCCAAACACACACCTCCAGTGTCTAAAATCAGGTTGTGCCTTCCTTGGCTGCATCCACACAGCAGAAATAATCCAGTTTGACCCCACATTAACTGCCATGGCTCCATGCTAGGGAATCCTGGGCATGGTAGTGTGTTGTGGCACCAGAGCTCTCTCTGACAGAGAAGACTCCATGGCTCACAAAGCTACAGTTCCCACAATTCCATAACATTAAACAATGACTGTCAAAAGTAGTTTCAGCCTGGATTATTTCTACAGTGCAGATGCAGACCAAAAAAGCTAAACTCTGCCACAACAAACTACCATGTCCAGAATTCCCTAGCATGATGCCAGGGCAATTAAAGTGGGTTCAAACCGGATTATTTCTGCCATGTGGATGCAGCCCTTGTATCACAAGCCACACAAAGTCTTCAAGTCGTTTCCAACGTACGGCAACCCTATTACCAGGTTTTCTTGGCATGTTTCTTCAGAGCATGGTGACCAGATGTCCTCACTGCAAAGGATGACAAGGCACTGCAAAATGTAGGACATTCCAGGAAAAAAGTAGGACACCACATGAAAGCAGAACACACTCATATAAATATAAATCCATGCTTCTAAAGTCATGCTCAAAAGGTGAAAATGCAGGACATGCCCTAAAAAAGGAGGACTTATGGTCACCCTGTTTCAGGGAGTTTACCATTGCAGTCCTGTGAGACTGAGGGAGTGCGACTTGCCCAAGGTCACCCAGTGGGTTTACATGGCCGACCCAGGATTCGAACTCTGCTCTCCAGACTTACTTGCGATTAAACTCAAAAGTAGTGAGCTTTACGTCAGAGCAAACATTCCTAGAGTTGCATTATGAAGCTGTCACATGTGCACTTTCCCCATTTATTCTGTTCCAGCCCGGTTTCTTCCTCTTTCTCATGCTGTGCTGGCCATACAGCAAAATAAAACAAAATCACGAAAGAGTGAAACCTTTACTGGCCATTCATAAAACACATCATGCAAGCTTTTGAAGCTCCACTGGCTTCTTCATCAGGCAAAAGATTTTTTAAAATCATACAGGAGGAAGGGGGGTGACTGCGTTGTGAGTTACAAGCAGGCCTACATTTTGTATAGATGTGGTCTCTGCTGTAGTTTGGTTTGGAGGGCTCTCGGTGCCTTTCTTTCTTGGCCATGTGGCAGTAAAGGACAGTAAAATTTAAAGCCCATTAGTAAAGTAACTCATCTTTGGGATCCAGGATGACTCTGTCTCTCATGAAGCCACAGACCCCTCTGTTTCTGTGTTGCTGCACCTGGAAAAACCTTTAGATGTTGTAGAGATAAAAGCCAATTCCAGTCCAAGAATCTTTGTTGGAGGTACAGTAGAAATCTCAAAGAGTTGTCCCAGTCTTTACTCCCCTCTTGTTTAGGATTCCCATTGCGGCTAATTGCAATTGTTGATAGTTATTTACGGTTGTATTCATAATGTTTATTATAGTAATAGGATAATAAAAGTCTAATATAGGTGTGGCTGTGCTGATTGATTTCACCTGGCACAACTGGCTCAATTTTGTAATGGATTGTGGCTGTCACTTTCCTTTTCTTATTATTTGCACTTCTGGCTGTTTTTAAATATATATATATATATATAATTAATAATAATAATAATTCTGGTTTCTTTTCTCTTTTTAAGTGACCTATAATGTTTGGTGTAAATCAGTGCCAGAAACTTATGGTAAAATAATATTGAAAAAGCCACTTGCATACTGAGTATAGTAATACTTTGAGCATCCTTCAGCCCTACCGATTTCCATTTGATTCATCAAACTGAATAAAAGCATCAGAATCTTTATGCGCGGTAGATGAGTTAAGGCTCAGATTCTGTCAATCGGATGTAAATATGCTAACGAAGCTCTGCTCTTTATAGTCAACCCCATCTGGAAGTTTACCGTTTAATACAGCTGCCATCAGACCATTGATTCTGAGAAGGAAAGTGGTCTCTCCCTCTGGGAGCAAGAGAGAAGGAAGAGACCCATCCTCTGTGAAAAAGGGTAATCAGAACGAATTGGCAGTCAGTTCTGTGATGGGAGAAAGGGTAGGAGAAATATTGAAAACCAATCTGTGCCTTTGTAAAGGCAATAAATAACTTGGTGTAACTACAGTGAAAGAAAGCAGAAGAAAAAGACATTACAACTAATTGTAAAGAATAAAGTTGATTTGTACGGCACAGACTCAGATTGCTTGATAATAACAATTATCTCAGACGTATGTCCAAGTTGGACTCAGAATATGGGTATTGCATCTTAATAAGAGTGGTAACACACAGTCAAACTGCATATCTATTTTGGGGCTGATCAGCTAGTTCTTTTTTCTCACTTTGGGCTGTCTTTGGCTGCATCCACACAGCAGAAATAATCCAGTCTGATACCGCTTTAACTGCCATGGTTCAATGCTATGGGATTTTGGGAATTGTACTTGTGGGAGACATTTAGCCTTCTCTGTCAGAGAGCTCTGGTGCCACACCAAACCACAGTTCCCAGAATTCAGTAGCATTGAGTCATGGCAGTTAAAGTGATGTCAAACTGGATAATTTCTGCAGTGTGGATGCAGCCTTTAAGTCGTTTGTCACAAGCACAGATCATAGTTCTACCTGCCACTGTTTGACTAACTTGCAAAGGCTGCAGCAATATACAAAACTGTAGGTGTATGCGAGAGCATGTTTTCTCCAGGGCAGGACACAATCCTGTGAGGAAAACAAAAATCAAAAACATGGCTGTACAGTATATAGATAGTTCATGCAATTTGATTTCGCATGTTTCCTTTTTGGCTTGTGTCCAGTCTGTGCCATATTCTCACCATTACAGACTGGGCATGAAGAAGAGATCTATCACATGCACAGGTCCTGATGTGCCAGGAGCTAATTTTGTTAATATTTTATTAATGGAAAAAATGTCAATATTACAGTTGGAGGCAAGAAAAGATAGCAATACTTTTTTTACAAGCCTGAGTTTACAAGCCACCTGGCTCCATTACCTGGACAGTGTTCCCCAGACAGAAAGTTTTGAGAGAGAAAAGGAGACTTTTTACATAGTGGGAAAATATCAAATTAAAGGGGAAACGGAAAGGAAGATTTTTATGTATAGGGAAGTAGAAGGATAGTTTGCTCAATTCATTTATTATTCTCTGGTTTATCCTTCCTGTTGCGACAGCTTTATGTTTCAGCATCTCCACTGCCTCTCAACATGTGCCACTTGAGATAGTTCCTTCAGTCAACATTATAGTAGGGCAAGCTTTTCATGGGCAGTATATGAGAGCTAGCATGGTGTAGTGGTTTGAGAACTGGACTATGACTCTGGAGACCAGGGTTCAATTCCCCACTCAGCCATGAAACACACTGGACAAGCCTTGGACAAGTCACACTCTCTCAGCCTCAGGGGAAGGCAATGGCAAACCTCCCCTGAACAAATTTTGCCAAGAAAACCCCATTCCTTAGGGTTGCTTAAGTCAGAAGCAACTTGAAGGCACACAACGATAAGGCCAATGCAATTTTAGGCTGCATCAATAAAAGTATAGTGTCTAGATCAAGAGAAGTAATAGTGCCACTGTATTCTGCTCTGGTCAGGCCCCACCTGGAATATTGTGTCCAGTTCTGGGCACCACAATTCAAAAAGGACATTGAGAAACTGGAGCGTGTCCAGAGGAGGGCGACTAAAATGGTGAAGGGTCTGGAAACCATGTCCTATAAGGAACGACTCAGGGAGCTGGGGAAGTTTAGCCTGGAGAAGAGAAGGTTAAGAGGTGATATGATAGCCCTGTTTTAAATATTTGAAAGGATGTCATATTGAGGAGGGAGCAAGCTTGTTTTCTGCTGCTCCAGAGAACAGGACTCGGAACAATGGATGCGAGCTACAGGAAAAGAGATTCCACCTCAACATTAAGAAGAACTTCCTGAGTAAGGGCTGTCGACAGGGAACACACTCTCCCGGATGTGTAGGGGGAGTCTCCTTTCTTTAAGCAGAGGCTAGATGGCCATCTGCTGGAGATGCTTTGATTTGGATTTCCTGCATGGCAGGGGGTTGGACTGGATGGCCCTTGCGGTCTCTTCCAACTCTATGATTCTATGAAATATTGTGAACAGGCAGATGTTCTGGTGGTAAGCAGGTGCACAGTGTGAATGGTGCTGCAGCAAGACTGGAACAAAGTCCCAGAGAAAAGGACAAATGAAGGGGTTGGTTCATAAAAGAAAGCTATCCAGGAACAATGTGGAAGATGCATGAAGCTATGACAAGGTGGGCTAAGGAGAATGGGACTTGGAATATTTCACACAGGGTCCAGTCTATAGACAGAAGTGTGTGTATTTATACAGATAATGGTACTATGAATCATCGAGATAGGAAAAATAGGAACAAAGGACATGGTGGAAACACTGAATATTTTATATTGGTTTGATGTATTTTTCAAATCTTTGGCTCCAAATCAGCAGTGAAAATTAATTGTAGCACATCAAATACACTGAGAACTAGAGTGTACAGTATCTTAAAACACTGAAAAAGGAGAACATGAATACTTTTTTCTGTTTAAATTCCTGTTTAAAATTGTGGTAAGTGATTATAATTAAACATTTTTTCATTCCACCTAAAGCACTTTGTGAATTGACTAGGAGATGCAGATTGTTCTCTAGAGGAACTTGCCTTATACTGAGTATCTTAGCGCCAATTTACACATTACTTGGTATCTATTTATGTGAGCGGTGTAGCATGTGAGTAGGACACGGATCTCAGCCACAGCGACTCCTATGATCTCATGGGGAAATTTTACAGCTTCAAAGAGCATGAAAGTTCCTGTGGCTGAAATCCATGAATTCCTGGCACTCACATTTCACTGCTCACACAGGTAGACCACGCGAGGAGACAAAGCAGCAAACAGAATAATATGAACCAGCTCTTATTCTGCTGCTGTTTCAAATCAACATTTTAAAAAAATGGTGAACACTTTGATCATCATAAACCAAGGTTCATGTTCTAAAACATACATTTTTAAAAGAGTGTTTCAATAACTGATCACTAGCCATTCTAGTAGAACCAAATACTTTGTACATTTAAACTGAATTTCGTGTGGACACCAGAATTACTACAAATAACATAATTAAACTACAAGCTACTATGAGACAAGTGAATGAGAAAATGTGCAGAACAACAAAGATAATCTCTTAATTACCATTAGTCATTCCTCTTCAGTTGACATGTATCAGCAGCCATCTGACCCCAGATAGCTGGTTGCTGCTGTTACAACTCACACAAAAGGAAAAGGGGCATAGCACAAAGGCTGCCAGGCCAAAGGCATCTTGCCATGGGCAAAAAAAATCTCTCTTTGCCCAAGACGAGTGGCCTAAGTTGCGGCAGCTAGGCTCCCAAACTTTGGTCCTCCAGATGTTTTGGACTTTAGCTACCAGAATTCCTGAATGCTGGTTTCTTGGAGGAACTAGTTGGAGGAACAAAGTTTGGGAATCACTGTGCTAGAGCCTACTGTGAGCAGTAGATGCCCTGAGGTAATGCTGCAGTGAAGGTTGAGCTCATATTATATGGTGTAAGAAAGAAGAATATCTCTACTTGTACAAAATCTAAAGAGGATTAGTCCTGCCTGGGCTATCCAGAATGTGTCATGTTTCAGCACACCTGCAGTCATTGGAAAAACAGTAGGATGAGGGTTGGGTGTTTGGAACTGACCAAGAAGTGAGGGCAGTCCTGGAGTCCTTTCACACTACACAGTTACAGCACTGTGATTCCTCCTTAGCTTCCCTGGCTAGATCTTGTGGGATCCTGAGGTTTGTAGTTTGGTGAGCCAGTAAGGCTCTCTGCCTGAGAATTCTAAGTATTCCTCCCTGAAATGCAAATCCCAGGAACCCATAGGATTAAACCAGTTAAAGTGAAATGTGCTGTATAATTGTGCAATATGAAAAAGCCCATGGTTTTTCAACCTAGTCGTGCAGTTAGGTGCTGGGCTCAAAGATATTGCCATTAACATGCGGGGTATTGTTAGATGATGTGTTCAGTCCAGATTTAGGTGTATGCAACTGGGCTTTCAGAAGCAGATTTTCCTGTCCCCTCCTCCCCAGAGCTTGAAAATGTCATACAGAGAGTTGGGGACTGATGACAGGTGGACTGTGGGGTCAGGGAGGGAAGAATGACCACCTCTTCCCCAAATGGCAGAGGAGATCTTTTGCTAATAGGTGGATTGTGAATCCAGCTTGATATATATATTACTTCAAAATGTGATAAACCAGCCCTGCTTTATTTGGGATCTCTCCAGTTCGTTTTACTAACTGGGGTCTTTGCCCTGAAGTCCTGCCTTGATAGTATCACTGTTTCCACCCCCTGCTTAGCTCCTTTTCTCTAATTTTAATAGCCTCTACCTTTTATTTTGGTTATGCTGGAGCACAACCAAACAATTGTTTACGAAATATGTAAAATATAATAAAAATGAGTTCATTTAGATTAGAAGTGAAGGGACACAAACAAGCAGCATTTTATTAAATGCAACTGGAATAGTTATAACTGAGCAAGCATTTCAATGTTAAAGTAGATAAAAATCAGACTGTTTCATACTCTAAAGTAATCATATTGGCAATATCATCCAAAGCTAATTCTTTAAGGTTTTAGACACAGCAGCTTTGTGCATGCTTTGGACTGAGCTAGGCTTTTCAGCTAGGCTTCATGTTTAAAAGCCCTATTATGTGACTAGCTTTAAAATCCTCTTTTGCAAATTGTTTTCCAGCTAAGGCATAGCTAAGACTGGGTGTGCGCGGGTGAAAATCTGCAGATTGGTTGTGCATTGCCGTGCAGCCACTGTAAAAGTAATCTGCATCATGTACATCTGTTGTATGTCAGCTACAGAGCAGTGCACAACCAAGTTGCAGAATCTACACTGTGGACTGGAACAGTTGCTGGTGTGATTGCTTGCTCACATCAGCATGGTGTCAGGATCAGTGTCTGTGTTGTCCTACATAATACTGTTTGTAATTTTAAAAGTATAATGCTCTTGGTGCTTCCTTCTTTTCATTTCTCTTTTTGTCATAAGGGAGAGAGCAATGGGAAGGTGCACTGAAACTAGTAGCAGGAGTAGCCGAAACTGTAATTCCTTTATCGGGGAAACATAGTCTATGGCTGCTTCAGCTTCATTCCCAATTTCCCTTTCCCTTTGTCCTACTTCTTGCAGATGATAGTATGTTTCGAAATATATTGTAGCTCTAGACTACCGTTACATTTCTTCAGTTGAGAAATAGTGTCTGGAATCCTGTTGCAGTGTAAATACCCATTAAACAAGCATGCACACTTTCTTGTTTATGTTACGAGGTTTTGTAAGGGTAGCCCATTGCCGTGGGTGGAAATTTGGAATGATGGTTGTGCATTAGGAGAATACATTGCTATACTGTCCAGATTTGCTCAGCATATTGTAGTGGTTTGAGTGCTGGACTAGGACTCTGGAGACCAAGGTTTGAATCCTGGCTCAACCGTGTAAACCCACTGGGTGACACTGGGCAAGTCACATTCTCTCAGTGTCAGAGACCCCCTCTGAAGAAAGTTGCCAAGAAAACCCCATTATAGGTTTCCGTTAGGCTCATCGTATGTTGGAAATGATTTGAAGGCACACAACAACAAATTTATTTGTATATGGGTGTAAAGAATTCTCTTGTGGACCAGTTCCCACTATACAAAATGTTACTTTTTGCTTCTAAAGAGTTCTGAGATCTCTGTTCATATTTTGTACAAAATATGCATAGCACTGGTTGATGTTCACAGCAATATGTCATGGAACTATTTCAAAATTTATTTGGTGAGGAATCTCCATGTTCACTTGGACATGCAAATCTTTTTCCCCAATAAACTTTTCCCCTGGTGTTCAATGAGGTGCCATTGTTTAAACAAAAACAGTTATTCTTTATAGTCTGCTATTCTCAATGTGATGAGTCTGCCTTATGATCCGTATAAGTTTAATTAGAAAACTATAGCTGCTTATAATTCACAAAAACTGCATAATTGAAGAGGAAGAAGGGCAACCATCCCTGAGAGCTTAAATGCTGAATAAAGTGCTTTCAGTGAAAATTTACTGTGAATGCATTTTTTTTATTTTTTAAGAAAAGCAAATCTTGAACAACTAAATGCTACTACCATCTACAGCTGTAACCCTCACAATATCGCTAGCAAACAAGCGACGCACAACAATTGTTCTGGTGTTTGGAGCAGAAACTCAACTTTAGAGGCCAAACTGTGGAAAACAAACACATAAGACCTAAAAAGAAAGATGACATTTTGCCATATGATCCTTATTTCTGTATAGTCCCTTGTCTAGGAACACAAGAGGGAATTCCTGTTTACGTAAGAGAGACAACTCCTTTACACCTCTGGAGGATATTGTTGGAACTGGGAATGGGAACAAGAACTGGTTAACAGAAATTTTTGAGGAGTATCCACGTGGATCTAAGATCTTGCTATAAATATTTGTTTTATTGAACAATTGCAAGATAACCTTTGGCTGCACTACCTTATAGGTTTATTTCTAGAAGAAAATAGAAAGTTTATTAACTAGGTACACATGATTCATATCCCATCTTTAACTGCTTTGCCATCTATACATTAAACAAAAATAAAGACAAAACTGGCCATATGACTTAATATATAGGACAGATACTAGTTGCTCTTCCTTGGCAAGCATCAAAGTGTTAAGCAAAGTTGACGGATGATCCCACTTGCTACCTAGCCATTCCTGGTCAAGATCCAAATCACTGTTTAGTACTATGGTCCCGTCCCAGTGTCGTAGCCCTTTGCTACCTTTACAAAACCCACGGCAATGGGCTACCCTTACAAAACCTCATAAACAACGCAAGAGTTTGCATAAGAGTTTACTCTGCTGCAACAGGGTTTGTGTAAACTCAATTAGCACAGCACCTCGCATAATCTCCAAGGAAGTGCACCTGCTTGTATAATCAGGATTTACACTAATATAAACGAGAAAGTGTGCATGCTTTTTTAATGGGTATTTACACTGCAACAGGATTCCAGACACTATTTCTCAACTGAAGAAATGTAACGGTAGTCTACAACTACAACATACTATATTTCGAACCATACTATCATCTGCAAGAAGTAGGACAAAGGGAAAGGGAAATTGGGAATGAAGCTGAAGCAGCCAATATACTTGTTGCAAGCTTTCAAAGCTCCATGGGCTTCTTCATCAGGCACCATGTTACAAACAAAACAGGAGGAAAAAAATAATTAGAGATGTTAGGGGCTGTACAAACAGCCCATAAAGCTCTATGCCACCCCTCAAAGCGTTGCATTGGGGACGCGGCAACCGCATACCACGCACCCCCCAACCTGGTACTAGAAGGAGCCATGAAAAGCAGCTCCTACCTGCGCCAATACAGGGGTGCCATAAACCTTATGATGCAGCCTTTTGACGCCCCTTGCGCATGAGTGACATTCCCATGGGGCCCACCATCTGGTTGGGCACACACCAAGATGTGTCAGCACAAGGGCTTCAAGCGTGTAAATGCTCAGCTCTCGCTGAACCCTAGTTTGGGTCTGTCTCTTAGTCAGATGCCTGCATGTTGTTTCAGTCCATAGGACGTTATCACAGAGGACAAAATTGGAAGTTTAAAGAAGTGGCAATGCAGGGTCATCCAAGGCTTAGGGACAAATTTGCAGCTGCTTTCCACATGATGCTGCATGCAATCAGAAGAGAATCCAGGGAGAATTTAAGGTCAATCAGAAAACAAATAAAATAGCAGAACTACTGGATTTACGTTTCCATTTTGCTTGCGAATTGAGTCCACTCACGTAATGGCTGTTGTGTGAAAATGCAAGCCTCCAGATGCGTCTGGTTTCCTGATTTCTCAAGCTGCCTTGTTGTCCCTGGGAGAGACTTCTTAATACACACACACTTTGCTTGCCCCATTCTCTCCTCCTCTAATTGAGCCTCTAATTAAGGGTAGAGCTGGTGAGAGAAGAAGGGAGGGTGTTTTGGAAGTCCTCCTGGACAGGAGGGAGAAATGGAGGACATGCCCTGGAAAAGGAGGGCATCTGGGAGTATCATCCCTCACTGGAACCAGACAGGTTTATGGAACCAGCCCCCTCTTTTCTCTCTCTCTCTCTCTCTCTCTCTCTCTCTCTCTCTCTCGTGTGTGTGTGTGTGTGTGTGTGTGTGTGTGGTTTTAGGAGTTTGCAAAGGGCAGCTTAATACTGCCTTTCTCTGAAACACCTTTTGGGGCATCTGTGGCAAAGAGGATCCCCCCATATCCCCTCTCCTCCCCTCCCCAGACCATGTGTCTGCATGCACTTATGGAAATGACAGTTTTGAGCATGCTTAGAAAAGGTATTTCTACGCAGGCAATGGAGATTTGTTTGTCTTCTTTTGATAGCCAAATCTGCATTGGACCCACTTTAATGTGGATTTAACCCCTTGTTGTGGTCTCTGTGTGATAACCAATAGCAAACTGGCTTGCTTTTCAGGATGCCAGCACTTTAACTATTTTGGAGGTGGAAGCACATAGGACCTATGTGTGATAATGTCCTTAGTAAAGATGTTATGATGGGGAGGATATCTTTTGCAGACAGGCTCCTCCTCCTTCTGGCCATGTGTCAATGGGGAGATTTTCAAAATCCAGGAAATTTTGCATAATAATCCCCTCTTTTTGCATAATAAGACTAGCTTCTCTATTTCTAAACAGGAGTGAAACAGAAAGACGTGATGTTGCCCAGAGCAACATCTAGACCTGTACAGAACTTTTATCTAGGCATATCTGTTAACGAAACTTATGACAATGAAGTTCCTGTTTACAAAGCCTTTTAATGCTCCCCAGCCCCCGTTTCTTCCTTTTCCTGTGTCTAGCTGGAGGTTTTTAAGCATCATCAGCATTGGGAATATGATGAAGAAGAGCTGGAGAAACACAGACTTTTCATGCCAGGTTGCTGCTGTCTGTTTGCTGTAAACAATGCAATAAAGCTTGAGCTAGGAAAGGATGGGAATTTTTCTCCAGCTGATTCTACTGTAGCAATGTATGCCTGCCTACAACAAGCAAGGCAAACAGCAGCTTCCTCTATAATATATTACTGAGTGTGTATGAACAGTAAAACAGAGAGAAATGAGGACAGCATGTTACAGAAGCAGAGACCTGCATGTTTGGGCACCACATTGAAAACTGAGGCTGTTGCAGGGGGGGGGATCCCTGCATACATTCTGATAGAAGTTTTCAAGTGGTCTCTAGAAGGTTTAAAATGTTTTAGTTTACTCATGCAAAGCTTAGCTGAGCTGGGTTTTTTACAGTTAGTTTTAGATAAAAAGTTTGCTGGAACATGTTGAATTGCTCTTCCTTTTGGTTGAGTAGGAACCAATTCCTATACTTTCCATGTTATTTCTGCCTGTGGTACCAACTTTCCTGTTAAAGACAGAAAAACATTTACTCCATTATACCCCTAGTCTTAAGCATTCCATGGCAGAGAAGAGACCTAGCATAGGAAGGTTCTGTTTTCATTTATCATTATAATACTATGGCCCTTTGCCTTTCTCTCCAGCTAAAATATATTGGAGTTTTAACTCCCAAATGCCAATCAACTCCCATAAATACAGGCTGGAAATAGACAATCATTAAAGTTTATCACTGACTGATGTTGGATTGGGAGACGAGTGGATCCCTAGCTCACTTATTTGTTTATTTGTTATTTGATTCTTTGCTTTCTATCCCATCTTTTCTCCCAAAAAGGTGGCTCACGTAGATCAAAAACTAAAATATATCCTTTTTAGGGGGGAAAACCCTAATAAGAGCAGGGTGACTAGATGTCCTCTTTTTCCTGGACAATCTCCTATATTTTAATCTCGTATCAGTGGGTCTGGGATAAATCCCAAAATGTCCTCTATTTTGGGAGAGATAGAAGTGGAGGTTCCACAGAGCCTCTTCCCCTGCCAAATCTCTCTGAGGCTCTCAGCCCAGAGTGACTAGATATCCTCCTTTTCCTGACCTGTACTACATTTCAACCTTCTTCCAAGAGGAATTTCATAATGCCCTCCATTTTGAGCATTACTAAGAAGCATGAATTTATATGAGTGTTTGTAGCTTTTATTCAATCACATCCTACATTTTTTTTGAATGTCCTATGTTTTGTGATGGCCTGTCCTCCTTTGCAGTTATCTTATCTGGACACCCTGAATAAAAGTACAGTTGGCCCTTCCTTTACGTGGGGGATCCATTCAGGATCCCGCCACATAAGGGGAAAACGCATAAACTCAAGCCCCATTAGAAATAATGGGGCTTGTTCTCGCGGCGCGCACCCGGCACATGCCCCATTGCTTCTTCCAGGGCGTGGGAGACGTCTTTCCGGTGCAGCTTCCAGCATATGGTGGAAGTCGCATATGTCACGCCCACATATGACATGGGCACACTGTAGTTTCAAAACAACTGAGCTATACTGTTTGACCAGTGCTGAAAGGACAACAGGCAATTATCATTTCTTCCTAAGCAAACTGAGATAGCTAGTGACTACAAGATTGGAATGAAAGTTTGACCATTGAGAAGGAACATGGACATATTTGAGAGAAGCTGCAGATTTGGAAAAATACAGAAAATTCTAGAGGGGTTGTGGGGAAGCTAATGCTTAATAAGGACACTTTCAACTCCCACCAGCCCTAGCATGCTCAGTAACTATGGAATATTGGCAGTTGGGACAGAAAAACAGAAAACCTGAGTAGATGGTGGAGGTATGGAAAGACCTGCTTGAATTTCTTAGAACTGGGCCAATGCAGCAGGAGGGCATAAGTTGCTGCCTCTTTGGGATGCTGACTCGGTTTAAGATGTGAGAAGACACTGCAACATTTTCTTGTAAGTCCCACTGGTATTTAATAGATGGCACAGCCTATGGTTGAAACCAATCACAGGACAATGTGTTCATAACCAAAGAAACATGAAATGATTGCAGAGAAGTGTGAAAATGTTTAATGGACTTTAATTTGGATTGTTGTGTACCATGTTTATAATTTCATAATGAAACCAGGTGAAATTACAGACAAATTCAATACAGGTTGAGTTTCCTTTATCTGGAATTTTAAAAACTGAAATATTCCAAAATGCAAAATTGTCCACAAGGGTGACAAGAATAGTGACCCCTTTTGGTTTCTGATGGTTCAGTGTACACAAACTTTGTTTCATGCACAAAATTATTTAAAATATTATGTATAAAATTATCTTCAGGCTATGTGTATATGAGTATACAAAACATAAATGAATTTCATGTTTTGATGTCAGTTCCATCTCCCAAGATATCTCATTTTGTATATGCAAATATTCCAAAATCTAAAAAAACTGCAAAATGCAAAATAGTTCTGGCCCCAAGCATTTTGGATAATGGAGAATCAACTTGTACATTAAACTGACCTCACTACTAATCAATGCTACCTTTTTTTATTATGATTATATAATACTATGGCTTAATAACAGCAGTGATGTAGTTCAGGCTTTAGGCTTGCATTTCATTTCTCTCCCCGACCACTTGCCTTGTCCACTTGCAAAAATTCAAATTTTTTATAAAGCTATGAATAACTCATGCATGCAGCGCTTATTGACTTCTGTTTTTCACTAACATTCATTGACCTTTTAGGTCAATAAATGTAATGTTGATTTAAGAAGTCAATATGCCTTATTTTAATTTAGATTAAATTTTTGCCTGATTCAGCACTCTTTCTTTGTCTTTTTATAAATAAAAATGCTCGTGTCAATTTATTATTAAAATTTATGTCAAATATAAAATGTTTTCCAGTAGGGCTGGAAATTCCCAAATGAACTATTATTTTTTAAAGCTTTCCCAGCTCAGTGTTTTGAAATGGGACCTGTATCCTACTACATATCATATACCTTTCAGGTGCAATTTCAGCTACTGTGTGAAAAGGGCATCAATAACCATTGAATTGTATAGTTATTTTAAGATGACAAGAAGGATTTTCCCCCTCTGTATGAGCATATCAATATGTTTGGCTTAAGGAATAATCACAATGAATTCTAGTTTTTTTCATTTCATAAGCTTTTTTTTTTTAATGAGTAATGGCTAACAGTAATAGATCATTTTTAGGAAAAGCAATACTAATGCTTGATGTGCTAACTTTATCAATACATAATATTTCCTAGCTGTGATATTTTTGCGGGCCAGAAGGGTACTGGATCCTTGTCCAGCCATGAACCCCCCCCCCCCACACACACACATACACAATCCCCTCTTGTGTCTATTGATGTTTGTGTTCTAACATGGGCTGGGGGGAAGTAACCAGTGTTGCAGCTCTCCCTTCTGATTTTCTCTCCATCATAGGACCAGGGAAATCCAACTACTCTTTGGGTTTTCTCCCAAGAATAATATTAAAACCTACGTTTTTAAAAATTTGCTTCGTAAAGTTTGAAAGTCCTTCTATGTGGAGAGGGGGAAGAATTGTCAGTAGGCATTAACATAATAGAGAAATATAGTTAGGTGGGATTCCCCATTTATGGAAACTTCTCTTTTGCTGAAGACTCCTCACAAAGTCCAAATACCAGTATAGATGGTGTAAATTTTACAATTTTCACAATTTTATCATTTTATTTTTTCCTCATTACTAATTTATAGACAAACTATTTTTTATATTTAGGCATTGATTTCAAAGTGAAAACTATTTCATTGGATGATACAGCTGTACAACTTCAAATATGGTAAGCTACTGCCTTTGACTTTTGTTCTTTACCTGGTCTTTCTGAATGGCTAAACTATATGTTGGAAAGCAAATACTAAGTCATGATAAGTAGAGAATGAATAATTTTAGGGAGAAGTGGTTGTTTGGGGATATTGATAGGTGTTACTTCACTCTATTTAAAAATTCAAAATTAAAAAAAATGTTTGGAATAATTACTATTATTTTGGTATGGCAAGCTATGCTGTTGGATGCCTTCAGGTTGCCTTTGACATATGGTGGCCCTAAGATAAATCTATCCCAGGGTTTGTCTGGTTTTTATTTTATTTTTGCAAGATTTCATCAGGAAAGGTTTGCCATTGTCATCTTCTTATGCTAAAAGAGTGTGACTTGCCCAAAGTCACTCAGTGGGTTTCCATGACTAAGAGGGAATTCACACCCCAAACTCCAAGTCCAGCCCTAATTACACCACACTAGCTTTTGTACTAAGTTTACATTTACTCCTAACTAAATGTAAGTAGATTTTGTATTTTGGAGGTTGTGACCAAAATAAATTGTTTATCTATTTCCTCGTTTCTAAGTGCATACTGTTTCTTAGGGTCATGCTGACAAACTACGTCAGGTGTTCTACCCATTACGGCAGGGAACATTTGCCCATTTTCAGAGAGCAAGTTTGATGTGAGTTAACTGTTCAGTTTTAGAAATTTAGATAGTTGTAGCTGGCATGCAGCGGCAGAATAGCTTGTGATGATGCAGGTGTAATCGGGTAGAAAATATTTATTCTACAATATTATTGTTTTTCCATAAAATCTTCAGAAAGCTAGTTCTGTCTTACGTCTCATTGATCCCTACCAATGCAAGTCATTCCATAGGCATAAGTTTCATACTGACTGGGCAATCCTGAATCAACCTTTCCCCCTATTTACTAGAAATGTGCCAGTGTTTCATACACAATCTGTTTGATGCTACTGTAATGCTGTAAAAATATTATTCTTACCAAATCTTCATGTTGCCTCAAAGCATGCCGCGTCTTAAGCTGGTGGTAAAATTAATTCATCTAATGCAGCCACTCTTGATATCAACTCTGTTTTTTATGGTGCATTAATTGCATAGGCAGCTTTTCCCATTCTCTCACAAGATAAACTTTGGCATTAAGAATGTATACTATCACAAACCTCTACAGAATAAAGGCTATATTGTACAGAAGAAAGGCTCAGACTGTTTGAGGGCCAGATGCCCAAGGGACTATTGCTCAAGGGGGGTGGGCAGAGCTTAGTAAATTTAGGTGATAAGTAAAATTGACAACAAAAAATATAAATTTGATAAAATAGGTAAATAAGTTTATTTTCTTATAAACATATAAGATATATTTATTTTATTATAATAAATAATGTAGTATTAAGAAATAAAATCTCAAACCCACTGAATTGTTATTTAAAAAGAAATGTTTATTTTAATGCATTAACTGTTATTGTATGAATTAGAATTCACTTAGGATTTCAAGTACTTTGTTATAGAATAAAATGTGTTCATTATTATAAAATAAAATAAATTAATTATAGAATAATTTGAATGTTTTAATCTATTTGGAAAGCCATAAACCTGAAATTAATTTACTATCATCAAGTAGCACAGACAGAAAGCAGTGGCAGTGATGGCAACAGCATCAATGCCAACTTGTTGCTAAATTTGGCAAAACCAAAATTCCTGTTGAAAGTAAAAGCCTTCCTGATTGAATTAGGACAATTGACTGCATTAGTCAATTGCAGTCTGTTGCAAGTCCAAGGTTTCAGCTGCAAACAGAAAGCTTCCCTGTTGAACTAAGGTATTTGTCTAAGTTAATAAATTGTGCTGTACTGCAAAGTCCATGTTTCATTGCAAATAAAAGGTTTCCTATTTGAATTATGGCAGTTTACTGTAGTCATTTACATTGTTAGTACATTTCATGGCTTTCTGCTGCAGCCAATTGGAGGAGTAATTTAATTTTTATGGGGTTTGGAGAGGCATAGAAAAGGTATCCCATGGGTTGCCCTTTATTGATCTTTACAAATTCTGAATAAAATAAACAGTTCATACAGAAGTGCTGAGTTATACTTCTTGTTGACTAGATCAGCGGGGCTTTCTATTAGTCTGCACAGCTTCTTCTTTTGTAATTCATGGAGAATGTGTGTTTGTTGTTTTTGTCCACAATTTTGCAATGTAAGATGCACCAAGTGATTCCTTGTCATGTATTACAGGGACACTGCTGGCCAGGAACGATTCCATACTTTTACTACTAGCTTTTTCCGTGGGGCTCATGGATTCGTTCTTGTCTATGACATCACAAGCACAGAGAGTTTTAAAGGAATTGTACATTGGATGAAAGATATATATGAGGTACGTTTATCCCATCCTATCTCTGTGATAAATATGTGATATCCAAATTTGATTTCAGATTTCTGAGATTGAATTGTTCCTAGGGCCCATACGTTTGTTGGGTGTGGCCATTGAGTTCCCTGAGGTTGATGATAAGGGTAGTGGTAGCAGATGCTACCTGGCATGGCTGGCTATTGAGCAATACAGGTGGAGGTACTGTTATGATAAATGCTATGAAAATTGTCTTCCTGGTGTGTATTCGTTCCCTTACCATGGCTCTGAATGTACGTACTCTGACTGCAAGCAGCCATGTGGCTTATCCCACCTGGTCACATAGCCAATCATTTTTACAAGGTGACCTTGAGTTCTAGTGTGGATGTTTAATAATTTGAGTTTTAAGAATGCATTCTACCGGCTTGCCTGGGCATCACTCCTTGCTATAGACTGTATGTAACTAGCCTAATTATATGCTAAACTAGTTAAAACAAATAATTATATGCTCATGAAATTATAATCCACATGTGGCAACAGATGGTGTATGAAGTATTTTGTGCATCCTAGGGAGTCCTCTTAAGGGCATTTTAAATGTTACATTTTTGCATGCAGGGATTCATCTTCATGCCAAGTAACAAGATGCAGTTCGTTGGCAAATGCATATACATGTAGCCCTGTCCCATTCATATGAAGAGATGTAGCAAAAGAGAACCAGCATGGTATAGTTGTTTGAGCACTGAACTAATACTGGAGACTAGGATTTAAATCCCCACTCATCCATGGAAACCCACTGGGTGATCTTGGGCAAGTCACATTCTCCAAGGCTCAGAGGAAGACAAAGGCAAATTCCCTCTGAATATGTCTTTCCAAGAAAGTCCCATGGTAGGTCTGCCTTAGGGTTGCATTAGTTGGAAATCAAAGCAAAAGTGATCCCAGGGATAGCATGGATTGGAACGTGCTGTTGTGTCCTGTTCATGTATTATGTGTGTTTGAGTAAATTACCTGAGTATTTCCTAGTGATCTATTCTAAGATAAATGTTCTTAAATACATAATGTTTACTATACATACTATTTGATAAGATTACTTCCAGAGAAAAACAAGAAGAATCTGCCTAGGGCAGATGTGGACATCTGTGGCTGTCCAGATACTTTCAGACTGCAACTCCCATGATCCCTCATAATCAGCCAT
This sequence comes from Sceloporus undulatus, assembly GCF_019175285.1. Taxonomy (NCBI): domain Eukaryota; kingdom Metazoa; phylum Chordata; class Lepidosauria; order Squamata; family Phrynosomatidae; genus Sceloporus; species Sceloporus undulatus. Next base: position 193,457,292 of record NC_056525.1, on the reverse strand, counting down.
GCTAGCTAGCCATGGGGGCTGTAGTCGAACCACATCTAGAAGGTCATGACTATCCACCCATTTTTAAACTCTCAACTGTTAAGACAAGCTTGTCTTGCAATTGTGTTAGTCAAGAGTACACACACACATATATGTGATTTTTAATTCCCCATATGTGAAATCTTTAAGCCATAAATGTGGCTTATTTTTATAGCATATATACTAAGAAAAGGATAAAAATAAGATTGAAGAATAAGCAACCTAAAGGGAAATATCTAAAGACAAAATACTGTTTACACATATCTAGGAGTAATGGAGCTTGCTTCTGAGCAGACAAAGATAGGACCGAAAGCGAAAATGCTAGGACGTTTTGGACTGTAGACATGTTTAAACTAGTGTGCTATGCACACTGTTGGTACTAGATAAATAAACAAATAATGGCATAAATAAGTGTCCATCAGTCATCTGAAAATTAAAGAGAGGTAGCCAGATAAGCTTCTCTCATCCATTAGTTCTTTAATGAGTGTGTCATTACTGTGAAGGCTCTACCAAAGGGTAAAGGAAGCAGTTGCCACAGCATCCCATTAAATGACTTCAGTGCACTTGGAGGGGCAAATTCTCAGACATCTTGATCTAGTTATTGAAGTTACAACCTGTGTGTAAGGTTTATAAAAGTTAAAGTCAGATGTTGCCCTTGTTCTTAACCTCTGATCTGCTTTCACTGCCTGCCTGCCTGCCTTAGTGTAACCCTCTCCCACACTCAGGTCCTCTGGGAAGAACCTGCTGCAGCCAAAGAAAACAAGGTTGGAGGCGACTTCCCAGAGGAACATTTCAACTGCCGCTCCAAAAATTTGTAATGACCCACTGGAAGAGATCTGCCATTTTACATCCCTTGATGCCTTTAAAATGGCAATAAAAACGGATCTCTTCCGGCAGGCCTTCCCAGATTGACCTCCTAAAAGAATAGAATTGTCCACCAGCTCTACCTGTTTCTCCTCTTAATAGGGCCACTCCAACTTAACTTTTGCTGTAATGTACTGTTGTTATGAATTTTATGATTTTATTGCTTTTTTAAAGGGAGGGAGAGAGGGTTGGAGGGTGGTGTTGAATAAGGGAATGTTTATGTCTTGCTTTGTTATCATTATGTAACTGTTATCTGATTTGTTGTTACCTGCCTCAATCCTCCAATAAGGAGAGGCAGGATATTATTATTAGTAGTAGTAGTATTAGTACTATTTCCTGTGTGTTTATGTGCCTTCATGTTCCCTGCATAGGTCATTTATAAGCTATATTAACTAGTAGCCACTGATAGTCTTATCCTCCATGGTTTTGTTTTAAAATCACTTTTAAAGTCATACAAATTGGCAGTCCTTACTGGTTAGCCTATCAGCTGTCCATGGTTCTGTGGTAGAATGGCATCTCATAAATCTCTGCGAGACTATCTTCAGTCGCAATTAGCCTGCAAGTACAATATTAAATAATAATGTAAACATTACTGTGTTTGTATGCCAATTATGCTAATAATGTGCTAGGTTTGCATATTCCATTGTAGGGAAAACATTACTTCTCAAAGCAGGTCGAGGACTTCGCTACTGAAATAATTATTCCCTTTCAAACAATGGGCAGTTTAATACTCTGCTGGTAATGCTGAACACAGCAAGTTTTAAGATAAACAGTAGGTTTACTATAGGCAAAATCACTTCAGAATAAAAGTTTGTTTTATGGATTTTTTTTCATACTATGAAACACATTTTTATTTACTGATTTAAAACTTTTGTGTACCACTCTTCATCTAATAAATTACAAGGTGGTGAAAAACAAATACATTATATCATAAAATATTAAAATACATAGTAAAAACAATACATCAGTGGTAAAATGGGACTACCACTGCAGTCTAAAGTATTTTTTCCAGTTAAAACGTTTCAACCCAACACTGAAAAAGAAAATGGAGGAACCAGACACATTTCCTTCAAGACAGCATCTCACAACTGGGAAACCTCCTCTCCTTCTTAGGTTACATAGATGAAAGCTGGGACACTGGTGGCCAAGCAGTATCAGAATGTGGTCAAGATGGCAAAAGTTATAGATATAGAATTATAAGGGACTTATTTGATGAAAGAGAGAAACCAATTAGGATTAAAAAATTAACTGAATTGCTTGGCAAGAAATACTGGCTTCAATTAACAGCAATAGGTAGAATTTTACAAGAAATAAAAGGAACAGGCGATAATACATCACAGTTTCAGGATATACTGTACTGAAAAGAAGGATTAGGGGAGAAAAAGGTTAATAGGAAAGGTTTACAAGGGGCTCGACAGACCACCCCATAGGGACAATCTGGAGCCACCCATTTTCCCTCCGGAGGGAGCCCTCAGCAACCAAATCGCGTGGGCTCCCTCTGCACCAAAAGAACCTGCTAAAAGCAGGTTCATTTTGGTGTGCACGGGAGCTGCCATCAGTGCACCATTGCACACTGTGTTGCATCATTGTAGCAAACACGGCGCCCCGACATGCAGATGTGGTGCCACACTTGCGTCATTGTGGCGGCCACCATTTCAATCAGGCATCAGGCCTGATTACTGGGACTTGAAGGCATTGTTATGTAGTAGTTTTGGTCCTTCCTGGAGGAATGAATGTGTTACTGGGGGACTCCATTAACTATTGGAGTTTCTTAAGGCTCAGTTTTGTCCCCCATGCTGAGAAAGTACAGAGTTTTTGAGTTTGATGCCACCAATGTGCTGATGACACCCAACTCTGTCTCTCCTTGTTTATTTCAAAGGGGCTGTCACCATGCTGAACCAATGACTGATGTCACTTGTGGACTGGATGACAGCAAATAAATTGAAATGTAATCCAGCCAAGACAGAGGTGAAAGTCAGATCAGAGAATCGCCTGTATGGATGGGGTTCACTCACTCTGAAATCTCAGGCTCACAGCTTTGGGGCTGGTTGCTCAGTTTTCATTGGTAGTCTGGAATACATTTGTTTTTGTTTTTGTTTTTTATATACCGCTATTCCAAAGATCATAGCGGTGAACAGCAAGTAAGCTAATTAGCAAGTAAGCTAATTTGCCCCCAACAGTCTGGGTACTCATTTTAGCGACCTCGGAAGGATGCAAGCCTGAGTCGAGCTTGGGCCCTTTTGCTGGTCTTGAACTCGCAACCTTGTGGTTTCGAGTGAATGGCTGCAGTACAGGCATTTACCCACTGCGCCACAGCTAAAACTAGAACACCACCTGTACTCATTCCTTGAGATGTCTGATCTGGCTATGGTGACACATGGCTTAATTACACCCTGTTTGGACTACTGTAGCATACTCATTGTGGAGCTGCCTTTGAAAACTATTTGGAACGTTCAGTGCATCCAAATTGCTAGAGTCAGAATGCTGATTGGGGCCAATTATTGGAAGCATATAACTCCCTTATTAAAACAGCTTCACTGGCTCCTTCTTTGTTTCCAGACACAATTCAAAATGTTGTCATGACTTATGAAGTCCTATGCAATTTATTGTTTGTTGTTAACTGCCCTCAAGTCAGCCCTGACTCATGGCGACTCTGTAGATGAGATATCTCCAGGACTCCCTATCATTCACTGCTCTGCTTAGGTCTTGTAGATTCAGGCTCATGACTTCCCTGATTGAGTCCTGTCATCTTACTTGCAGCCATTCTCTCTTTCTACTGCCTTCTACCTTCCCTAACACTATTGTCTTTTCTAGCGAGTTGTGCCTTCTCATGATGTGGCCAAAGTACAAAAGCCTCTGGAGTATATCACACGGAGCTTTTTGGTGGTTTTGTGGCTCAGTTCCAGCTCACTTCCGAAGTGATTGCACTTCCAATGATGCAGTTTCATGTCATAAAGTGACTGTTTTATCAGATGCCATTGATTTATATGGGAGCCCCTTGCGAATTACTTCAGCAGTGTTTCTGAAGTCACCCCTCATTTTGGTAAAAATGGGGAAAAAGTGACTTCAGAGAATTCGCTTCCAGGCTGCCTTCGATTGCACTGTGATTTGATCTGGTGTGGAAAAGCACTCCGATGCCACCCCCTTGGTCCCCTGCGTCCTGCTCCGTCATTTCCCTCCTCCTCCTTCATGCCATCTCCTCCTCTCTGCCAACCAGCCAATCCCATCATCCCCTGCGTCCCCTGCATCCTCCTAGACCCCAATCTGCTCCCCTCCTTCAGCCACCCACCAATTCCATCATCCTTGCCTTCTCCTAGACCCCATCTGCTCCACTCCTTCACCCTGACACCAATCCCATCACCCCCTGCCTTCTCCTAGACCCCATCTGCTCCACTCCTTCACCCTGCCACCAATCCCATCATCCCCTGCCTTCTCCTAGACCCTGATCTGCTCCACTCCTTCACCCTGACACCAATCCGATCATCCCCATACTTCTCCTGCATCCTGATCCTGGCCCCAGGGACCCCCAGTGAGCTATCCCATCATCCCCTGACTGGTCTTGCATCCCGATCCTGGCCCCAGGGACCGCCGGCGACCTATCCCATCATCCCCTGCCTCATCCTGATCCTGGCCCCAGGGACCCCCAGCAACCTATCCCATCATCCCCTGACTGCTCCTGCATCCCGATCCTGGCCCCAGGGATCCCCAGCGAGCTATCCCACCATCCCCTGCCTTCTCCTGCATCCTGATCCTGGCCCCAGGGACCCCCAGCAAGCTATCCCATCATCCCCTGCATCCTGATCCTGGTCCCAGGGACCCCCAGCAACCTATCCCATCATCCTCTGACTGCTTCTGCATCCTGATCCTGGCCCCAGAGACCCCCAGCGACCTATCCCATCATCCCGACTTCTCCATCCCGATCCTGGCCCCTATCCCATCATCCCCTGCCTTCTTCTAGACCCCAATGAAGGATGACAGCTAAGGAGGAGGCAGGGAAGGAGGACAGCATCCAGAGCCGCACTGAGCATGTGCAAAGGTGCCGATTCGAATCGTTGAACCCTCAAATTATGCTCTGGTGTGGTAATACAATGTGCACTCACTCCCCTTTGCTTGAGTCCACATCACGTGACTTGCTTGGAATCGAACTGACTTTGCTTACCCCTCACTTCAGAAGGACAACAGAAAGGCAACCAGGTGTGGAAAAACATCACATTTTAACCTCAATCCGCATTGCTAGAGAGGAGTGACTCTGGATCTGGTGTGGAAAAACATCACGCTTTGCATTGCTAAAACAGGAGTGACTGCGGATCTGAGCTGCAACCCCCCCCCCCCCCGTGTGATAAGGTCCTCTGTTTCGTCATCTTGGCTTTCAGGGAGAGTTCAGTCTTAATCTATTCAAGGACCTATTTGTTTGTCTTTTTTACTGTCCACTGTATTCCTTGGTGTTCTTCTTCAGCACCACATCTCAAAAGGGTTTATTTTCTTCATTTATTTTCTAAGTTGAAGACTTCTTATTAGGGTGTATGCTTTTCTATGCCTTTTAAGTAATTTTAAAACTGTTTTAACATAATGATTTTAATTTTAAAAAAAATATCTCACATGTTAGAAAATGGAGCTGAATATTTGACTGCCTTACCCAATGTGCAGTGTTTCATCAGTAAGTACTAAACTAGATGCAGTATTTAATATATCCACGAGTTTAATGTGGCAGGGACTTTAAAATAAGAATATTAATTATCCAACACCCCAAACTGATACTAATTATCCAGATCTCAGTCAGGAGGACTAATGTAACCCCTTCCCCCGGTTGTAGATCCTCTGAAGGCTTGATCTGCATTTGGACAATTTTGGTGCACTTTCATATCCCGTCATAACAGGGATTTTCCTCTGGTCACAGAAGAGGAAGAAGGATAAACTCCTCTTGCCTGTTTGCTGTACTTCTGATTAATTATCCTCTGTGAATATTTGATACATTAACACACCTCCTCAAATGTTGAATGCGGAAATGCATAAAACATCATGCACAGTTTAGACCTTAGATTCAGCTTTTGGGTTGGCCCTGTCAGTGCAAGACTTCTCTTGCATTGAGCCTCTATACATAATCAATTATTTCTGTATACTGATGTTCATGTTATTGAACTGCGCCTCCCTGTGGCCAAATATCACAAAGAATCCAAATTATTAGCTGACTCTAGTTCATTTTCAGAGCTGTAAAATAAGTGTCAGTTTCTCCTGTAATGAAGGAGCAGTTAAGGAATGACCATAGGAAGAGTGTAAGTAACTGGCCTAGAATTTCTCAAACTAATGCTAACCAATTGAGTGTTGCACATAACATGTGACAGTGAGATACTGATTACTGTTTTAAGATTTCAGTTGCAGTGATATATAAATGCATTTTTAAAGTGAAAGCCTTGATTTGTTGATTTTAGTTTTTTATGCATTTTCTGTCATTGTTTAGAAAAAAGCTTTGAATATTTATAATGGAGGGAAATCACTCCGTGTCCTTTTTTTTTTTCAAGTGTGCGTTCCACTTTTTCAGTCTAAGTCACATGTTATTGCATCTAAGCAGGTTATATTTTCCAATTAAACAAACATGATTAAGTGATATACTTGTCAATTTATTACACTGTTTTCGGAACTTGTGAATATAATTTTATGTAGGAGAACCACTGACCTTAATGAGTAAAGCTCCAGTGCTTACAGAAATAACCAACATTTTGGTCTATTAATCCAGGTTAGATTGATTCATTATTTTAGGCCTGTACTTTGTACTCTTATAACGATCTTACTTCATTTTAGAGACTGCATTATCCTGAACATCAACTGCAGTTATGAAATGAGATTAGTTGAGTGGATTAAAAAGATGAAACGGCAGCCCTTAATAATAAATCTTCCCTGCTGCTGTACTTGAAAGTGAAGCAGCTTTGCTGTGAGTTGGCATGCAGATGAATAGCAATAACAAAAGCCAGTAGAATTCTAATGAATAAAGATACTGCTCCTTTGGGTCTTCTCAAAAGGTAGGTAGTGGTATGAAATTTGAGATCTTTAGCCAGTTACTTGTTTTGACTACAACATCCAGAATCCCATGGGCAGCATTGCCAAACTCTGCTCTTTTTTGCTAAAATTCATAGGGTTCAGAATGAGGGTTTTAGGCTAAGTTACTTTTGTGGCTGAATTGATGCAAAACCAACCAGCCTAACTTGGTTTGCCCTTGATTCTTTTTAATTTTAATTTTAATTTTTTTTTGGCAGTGATAGGGTGGAGGAATTCCTGCTCTCTGCCAAGAATTAGTAGTAGTTTTGATGTTAAATATATAAGCATTTGTTGTCTTGGAATTGGACATGATAATTAATTATATTTAAATTGTTTAATAGATTGGCTCCAGAGATGCATTTTACAAGAGGAAGGTGCTTGGCAAAAGCAGAACCCCCTTCCTGCATAGAGTTAACTTTTGATTCCTGTCAACTGTTCATCAGGTCTTAGGGAACTGTGCTATAAATCACCTCATATATTGAAGTTCACCTTGACCCTCAGGATCATTTTGAGTGGTAGGAAAACCCCATTCCCTAGGTGTAACAAGTCATTGTTTGTGGATTCTGCCCAATAAGTGTCACTAACTTTACAGTATACACAATTTTTCAAATGTCATGGCCTGTCTTTGAACATATTTCTTATAACGTAAGTATTATCAGTTGCAACAAATTTTGATGCCTAAAGTAAGAAATATATATATATATACTCTATCCCCATGTTGTACATTGCTATTCTAGGAGACTATTTTAACTTCATTTCTTGTATGACACCATAGGATATTCGCACTGAATGCTGCAGGAGAAAATCTGCCACAAGTAGAAATTTAATTTATTAAGAAGAGTTCTTTGCATATCTTAATGATAGCCTTGGGGTTTGCTAAAATCAGGTAGCTTCCACCAATAGGAGATAGGGATTGCTGCATCAAGAGGAAACTTAAAGGTCTTATAGCCAGGCCTGTGCACTCTTAAAGGAGAGGTCCGACAGATTTGGTGGACATTTTACATAGGATGTGTGCATATAATTCTGTTCTGCTTTGTCTTAAGCAATAGCATCTCTCCAAATGTTTTTTCCACACACTGCTGTAAACAAGGCCTTTTGAATTAAAATCTTGGGCTACAAGAAGTAAGCATACACCTTACTATACTCTTCCCTTGCAAGGTGATTTAGCTGAAGAGATGAACCTTAAAGCTTTTTAATGGGTTCAGTGACCTAGAAGCACAATGAGTATGATTATGTTTAGTTCCTTTCTGAAGACATAAGTATATGTTTGCAAGTATACATTTTGTCGTGGGCAATACAGATACATTCCAGCATTGCCACCTCTTCTTCTTCTTTTTCTTCTTCTTCTTTTCTTGGCATTCACAAAAAAGAAAAGTATTCTGTTCCTCAAACAAAAAGAGGTGAGAATGGGAGCATTTGATGGACACAGGGTAAGATCCAAATTTTTGTTTAGAGTAGACCCAGTAAAATTGGTGGGACTAAAGTCATGACTCACTTGTTTCACTGACATTCAATGGCCTAATCAAAGTATAAACTATGAGCCTTTCATAACAGCAATCAATATCAAGTGCCTAGAGTTGATATGAATATATTTAGGAAAGTGTTTTGTGCAAGTGTCTCAGTATACCGGTGCAAGTATTACTTGAACAATGCCCCAGTGCACAGGATTGGGTTAGTATCTTACTCCTACCTCAGTCATTATGCTATAAGATAGCAGGATAAGGTAATAGTATCCCCACCATCTCCTCTCTCCTTTCTATTTGTTGAATCTATAAATGATGATGTCACAATTTCAGTATTGTAAGATTGAACTTCTTCACTAGGAGTAGAGCTAGAAAGCCCTTGTTATCCAGAAGAAGAAAAAGTAGAGAGTATTGCTAAGCCTTGTATTTTGTTTTGTAATACATAATAATGTGGATTTTCCCCCCAATAGAAAGCAGATGAAACTGTAGAAGTAATACTGTTGGGTAACAAGTGTGATAAGGAACTGGAGCGTGTAATCCCAAAAAACAGAGGAGAAAAGGTAGGCACTGATCACAAGTACTCTTTAGAACATTTAGAGATAAACTGAAACACAGATAAATATGATCATGATCTGCAAATGTTTTTATTGGAATGAAATATTATTTATATGAAATATTACCAATGGGGACAGACAAATCAAGGTTTTTGTTTTTAAAATTGTGAAAGTACTTAGAAGATAACTGTGGTTCCAATAGGTATGATGCATTATGCAACATATATTATGCATTATTTAGTGAGCAGAACTCCCTGCCATTGATGGAATGGAAGCTAAACTCTTTCCTATCCTGATCTTGAGACAAAATCCATGGGCACAGTGAAACCAGAAACACCAGTAGTTTGAGCACCATGGACTACGCCAAGTAAACACCTTACTCCTACAAAGTTTACCATTTCAATAAGACCTTTTGTGCTTCCATTACACATCCCATGCTCTGCATCTTCCTTGAGGGATGGAAAATCCTCAAGTTGTCAGTCCCCTGGCTTGAAACCTAGAACTCTTTTTCCCCTGGCAGATTTACTCAGGCTCCTTGTACATACTGACAGCAGAGCTGTTAAATGTATGGAGTCCAGAGATCTCAGTTCAGGGGTTCTAGTCTCACTGTCCTGCTCCAGCAGCACAGTTCTGTCTCTGACCCAGTCATGATGTGGCATCTAAACCAGTTTATAATGCCACTGCACCAAGTGACACTGGCCCAATGGGCCTAGCTATCCCTCCTTCTAGGAATTAGAAGCCAGCTAGT
>NC_056525.1:193423894-193447602 GCF_019175285.1 Sceloporus undulatus | reverse complement strand
ATCATCATCATCATCATCATCATCATCATCATCATCATCATCATCATCATCGGCTGAATAATCTTGAAACATTTAAGAGTGACAAAGAGTTCAGTTTGTTGGTCTATAAAATACATAATATAAAATACAACACACCATTTAAAGAGTGATGAAAACCCTTTTATTATGTGGATGTTGTGATTGGCCATAAGGAAAATGCATTGTGAAAATTTTAAAACGTACAATATTTCCGTACTTATGAATCTGTCTATGGTACAAGACACAGATTTTACATGGTAAAGTAAGTACTGCACCTGGAATCTTTGAAGTGGCATATCCTAATAAAAGAGTTTTCCCTTTTTAAAAAAGAAGAATGCATTTTGTTAGTATATCTTGTGCCATCCCTTATACATCTGGAATGAATGAGTGTGTGTGTGTGTGTGTGTGTGACTTCTATTTGGTCTATACAGATAATACAAACATCCTGCAAAGGACAGGCAGACCGTATTCTGCTTTTCCTGAAAAATTATTTGTGATTAGGCAACTAAAAGCAATCAGGATGAATATTCACAAGGGGGCAGTATTGAGGTGTCACACTGCCTGACTTTCTGAGTATTTCAGTTCTTTTTTCAATTATACAGTTAAAGTAATTTTGGGATAACAGAATAAACCCATTGCTGCCTCCTCATTTATCTGCCTCCTTTCACAGTTTCCCCTGAAATCAGAATTGAACCTTTTATTCTTTTGTCACAACAGAAGAAATTCTGGTTCTTGCTTATTGATAAAAGTCTAGAATATACAACAATGTGATACTTTCTACTTGCTCCAATTTTGTAGTATTAGCAATACTAATGACTAACATTTTGTTGCTTATAGTATAGTATTAAGAGCTCATAGTAAGCAAAACCCTTGTATTCTTGCAGAAACCTAACTACTGAATTTGAATTCTGAGGAATCCTCATTCCTTCACTATGCTGCTAAAGGCAAAAATAAACTTCAGTATTACATAAGTCTGACTGCCACTACTTCTGCTGAGACTAACCTGCTCTTGCTTCGTGACATTTGCTACCAACAGAGAACTGCTTACGAATGGAATGGGCAGGATGAACTACCCCAGAAAAAGAAAAAAAAACTGCTAAGGAGGCTGTTGTAGTCCTATCCAGACTAGTATGATTTTAAATCATGATTGAAATCACTTAACAATACAGGTGAGATTGCATGACACAGAGCTTGACGTAAATAAGTGATATGCCATTGAATGATGTTCACTTGCTCCCACTAGCAGCCCATGCAGCTAAACATACCACTGAGCTGTGTGTGGTTCATTTTGTGACCTGGCAGTAGGAAGCATCTCTTTCCTCAACCAACCAGAGGGAAGAATACACTGTAGGCCCTGTACAAACAGGCCATTAAGCATGTACTGAGTATGTGCTAGGGTTGCTCGGGAGCATCCTTTTCAGACGCTCCCTAAACCTAGGACATACTCAGTATGTCAAAATGGTGGCGCCCTGTCTACTCTTTTCTTTCATTTTCATCTCTCTATCCCATCATTTTCAGAAGTCATGCACTGTTTTCCAGAGGAATATATGAAAATATGTCCATAAATTTCCAGGGCATTGGATCTTTCCCACCCAGCTGCAGATTACACTGAGAATAGGCAGTCAGGAGGATGCTACCCCTTTTGTAGAGGGAGAATATTATGGCAGTGGTATCCATGAGAGATTTCTTCAGCATCCCAGTTCATGTCATAATGTTAGCTGCTTGTGTCATACAGACATACTCTTTCTGTCAGTTTTAGTGAGAAATAGAAATTGCTACTATAGAAATAGTTGTGGAGTGCAGACAGTTGCTCTACATATATAGTCAATCATTGTTATTCATTTGAACTTCCTAAGGGATATGTATGAACATTGTTGTTCTGTTGAAAAGTCATAGTTTCTTCAAACACAACTTCTATCCTCTTTTCTCTGTTTTCTGATGGTACCTTTCGTAGCTTGCTGCTAGAGCTGGAAAGAGATAGGCTTCATTAAAACATAATGGGAAGCCATATGGTGTCAGAATGACCCTTAAAATAATGTGCTCCTCCTCTTTCTTCTTCCTTTTTCAGCCTCATAGAGGCTTTCACTTGTAAACTCAGCAGTTACCATAGTCTGTTTGATGTCTATACTTCAAGGACTTTGTTGTTAACTGCTATCAAGTAAACTTATGGTGAACCTATAAATGACAGACCTCCAAATCGCCCTGTCATCAACAGCCCTGTTTAAGTTTCAAATTTAGGGCTGTGTCTTCCTTGACTGAATCTATCCTGCAAAGCAGTCTTCCTTTTTTTTCCTACTGCTTTCCACCTTGCCAAGCATTATTGTCTTTTCTAGGGAGTTATGTATTTTCATAATATGTCCAAACTGCAGCAGACTTGGTGCCCCATTCATACTACAAAAATAATCCAGTATCAATCTGGGTTGAATCCTTGTTGTTGACACACATCCTGAATGTACTCAACACACTTTGTTGGGGGGGAGCTGACAAGACTCCCACTTAACCCATGATATTCAATACCATTCTCCCCCCCCCCCAAGTTTTCCTGAAGGAGCCGCCTCATTGGCAGTGTGAATAAGTTTCCGAATCAATTTGGATCACTCTGTATCATTGCTTCTTCTGGAAAGGAAGGGAGACTACACCATTTTAACCTGAAACGATGGCCTGTGTGAATAACACAGGTGTTACAATGACTTGAAGAGATTCATGAACCCAAAACAAAATGAGAACAACAAACCCAGTATGTACCAGCACGGCAATCCCCATCTCCTTGGGACTAAAAAATTAGTGTGAGTGCCCCCTCAGTTTAGTCATCTTGGCTTCGTGGGAGAGTTCGGACCTATTTATTTGTCCTGGCAGTCCAGGGCACCAACAAAATTCTGCTCCAGCAACACATCTCAAATGAGGCGATTCTCTAGTTGTCAGCATTCACAGCTTTCACAATCATACATGGAAATTGTAAATATAATGGCATGGACAACCCAGAATGTGATTTTCAATTATATATCTTTACACTTGATCATCTTGCTTAATTCTTTCATAGTTGCCCTTTCAAGTCCTAGTTCTTCTGATTGCTTGAGTGCAGTCTCCACTCTGATTAATGACTGAGCTAAGGGTAAAGGGAATTTTTGACTATGGCGTTTATCAGACGGGGTCTCTGCAGCTCAGATCTGGGGCTTCTGCGGATCGGGCGATTTGCATTCACGTGATAACGAGAATGTATTTTCATACCTGGTTGCTGTTCTGTTGCCCTTTTGAACTGAGGGGGTATCGAATCGAAGGAAGTCACGTGATGCGGATTCAGGCAAAGCGGAGTGAGTGCAAATTGTATTTCCACACTGGTGCATACCATGGGGAAATTCAACAATTCGAATTGGGACCCTTGCACATGCTCAGTGGGGCTCTGAAGGCATCCTGAACCTTTGAACTTCCAGGCTTAAGAAGGGAGCCTGGCTCCACTTTCATGAGAATGCTAGCCTCACGTCAATGACAGCTTCCCCTTTTTTCTTCCTCCCTTCTTGTTTCCCTTCCCTGGCAGCCAAATTCAATGGGTCCTCCATGTCAGAGCCCCGATCCAGTTCATCCACATCTATATCCCAGTGGTCCCCAAACTGTGCCCTTTAAAGGATCCTGGACTTCAGCTCCCAGAAGCCTCAGCCATGTTGGCCAATAGCCTGCAATTCTGGAAGCTGAAGTCCAAAAGCTCTTAAAGAGCTGTATCTATATCTATATATATATCTACATCCATCCTCCTGCCATTCAGGTTGCATCTACACTGGGGAGATAATCCAGTTTAACTCCAGTTTAACTGTCCTAGCTCAGTGCTATGGAATTATGGGAACTGTAGTGTCCAGAGATATTGAGCCTTCCCTGCCAGAGAGCTCTGGTGCCTCAGCAAACTAGTAACCTAAATTATTATTATTATTATTATTATTATTATTATTATTATTATTATTTTAAAATAATAAATTATTATTATTATTATTATTTTAAAAATAAAGTATTACTATTATGGGAGTTGGAGTTTGTTGTGGGCTCCTTGACTCGAGGCTATGGAATTCTGGGAGTTCCATCTCTCCCTCCATCCTCATGTTTCATTTCCTTCACATCTATTTCAAAAACATTAGTATACATCCTTAGAATAGATGTACATGTGGATGAAATGGATGGGGCTCTGACTCGGAGGATCCCTTTGAATTTGGCTACCAGGGATATGTGTGTGTGAGAGAGAGAGAGGGAGAGAGGGAGAAAGCGCTACTGCCCAGGCTGCTCTGCCAAAGTTGCATCAGGGAAGAGGGGGGAAGCAGAGAGAGAGCTCCAATGGAGCGCCGGTTGCCCTGAAAGCGAAAAGGGCCACTGGAAGAAAATGGGGCAAATTGCAACAGGGCATAATGGAAGATTTGCAACCTGGGGGTCTTGCGATGGTGTTCAGGATTGGGATTCCACACCAGACCAATTCGCAGTGAGATTGAACAGAGCCCCAACGCGAATCACGTCAATCCCCTTATTTAGCGAACTTGCCAAAACACGTCAAAATGAGGAACCAGTAAGGATTCAGTTCGGAAGACCCACGGAAGGGGCTCACATTTAAAGCTACCAGGTTAGAAAATACATTCTCGTTATCACATGAATGCGAATCACCCGATCTGCAGAAGCCCCGGATCTAAGCTGCAGAGACCCCGTCTGATAAACGCCTATCACAATGTCTTCAGTGTCTACTTTAGGGATATGTAAATAGTATGGTCACGTTTTCCTAATATTCAACTGTAAAGCTGCCTTTGCACTTTCTTCCATAACTTTCTTCAGTAGTTGTTTTCGTAATTTTCTGCTAGCAGTATGGTGCCATCTGCATATCTTAAATTGTTGGTGTTACTTTTTCCAATTTTCACACCTTCTTCCTCAGAGTCTAATCTAGCTTTGTATATGATCTGTTCAGCATAAATGTTAGGGTGATAAAATGCAGTTTTGCCTGACTGCCTTACCAAATGGAAACTATTCTGTTTCTTAATATTCTGTTCTACAGTGGCCTCTTGTCCTGAGTACAGATTATGCATTAAGAAAATCACCTCCTTGTTGCAGTGGAAAAGAAGTTCCTTTCCAGGAAACTTAGGTGGGGGAGGCAAAAGGCACCCTGAAATATCTTGAGTTTTAACCCTATGGGCTAAAACTGTGGGGGTGCCTATCAGACACCATGTCCTTGTAATAGTGTGCCTTCCCTTTTCAAAGGGTTCAAAAACAATGGATGTTTGTATATGCTTTCAAGTGGCCTGTTGACATATGGCATTCTAATGAATTTCACAGGGTTTTCTTAGGCAAGGAATACTATACTCCAAGTACCAATTGTTAATTGGTACTTGGAGTACCTGTTAAACGATTCTAAGAAAAGCAAAACGGAAGTAGTGGCAAAGTTCCTTTTCTCTGCTGTTAAAACACATAAGATTATGACCCAAACTAAATGAACAGCCTTATCTTTTATATTTCGAATACCCAAACAAATATACATTTTGGCCTTGTGTTTTACAGCTTAGTATTATCTAATGCATCTGTGAGTGCTTCTGTATATATACAAATGTACATATTACAAGTACGTCATGAATTTCTGTTTTATAGCCCCATTTTAATAAGCTTTATATGTTTTATGCGTTTTATACACATTTTGTTGTCTAATTGCCTGTTGGCTGAAATAAAGATTATATATACTATACTCAGAGGTGGTTTGCCATTGCTTTCCTCTGAAATATACCCTACAGGACTTGGTATTTCTTGGCGGTCTCCCATTGAAGTACTAATCAGGGCTGAACCTGCTGGTGCCTTCAGGGCTGTGTTGTGTGTCTTCAAGTTGTTCCCAATATATGGCAACCTCATGTTCTGAGGCAGGGGGTTGCCTTTTCCTTCCACTGAGACTGAGTGAGTCTGATTTGCTCAGGTAACCTCGTGGGTTTCCAAGTTTGAGAAGAGATCTGAACTCTGGTCTCCAGAGTCATAGACCAAGGGTAAAACCAATATACCACACTGGCTCACCTTCAGTGTATTTAGGCTTTTGGGGAAAGAAAAGGATCAGCCTGCATTGGATGGGGGATGTCTGTTACCAGTTCAGTCATTAAAATGTACATTCTCTCTCTCTTTCTCTGTGAATTGGAAACACTAGGAGTAGAATAATAGAAACACAGAGTTGGAAGAGACCCAGAGGGACATCCAGTCCAACCCCCCCTGCCATGTAGGAACACAGAATCAGAGCACCCTGACAGATGGCTGTCCATCTGTTTAAAAACCACCAAAGAAGGAGACTCCACCACCCTCTGAGGGGACGTGTTCCACTGTCGAACAGCTCTTACTGTCAGGAAATTCTTCCTAATATTAAGATGAAATCTCTTTTTGTTTTGTTTTGTTTTGTTGTTTTGTTTTGTTTTGTTTTGTTTTGGTGGTTTGAATCCACTGCTCTGTGTTCTATTCTCTGGAGCAGCAGAAAACAAGCTTGCTCCATCCTCAATATGGCACCCCTTGAAATATTTAAACAGAACTATCATACCTTCTCTTAATCTTCTCTTCTCCAGGCTAAACACACCCAGTTCCCTAAGCCTCTCTTCATAGGGCATGGTTTCCAGACTCTTCACTATTTTGGTCAACTTCCTCTGGACACACTCCAGCTTATCAAAATCCTTTTTGAATTGTGGTGCCTAGAACTAGACATAGTATTCTAGGTGAGGCCTAATGAAAGCAGACTATAGTGGCACTATTACTTCCCTTGATCTAGACAAGTAATATCCTTTGATACAAGATTTCATTTGTTTTTAATATGTCTCTCACTTCTGTCCCTGTGAATAACTATTTTATTGCATGGAAAGAGAAGTTCTGCAATCCAGCAGGCAGAAAGAGGCCTGACTGTGCTCTTACTATGCTTTTTGCAACGCATGCAAGATATGATAGCAGGGCAGGGCATTTCAGCAGCAGCTATAGAAGATGAGAATTGCAAGGCAATTAAGGTGTTGTGTGTGGAGTGTTTGTTTTTACTAATTTAGGCATTCCTTGCTAACTTAGTTTTTAAGTTTGTAAGCCAATACAGGTTGTGTATCCCTTAGCTGAAATGCTTGGGAGCAAAAGCATTTCTGAGTTGGAATTCTTATGGATTTTGGAATACAAGTACAGTGGGGCCTCTGCATACGCGGCCTTTTTATAAGCGGCTTTGAGCGTACGCGCTCAAGCTGCTGGGCGCGCGCGGGGCAGAAGGGGCGGCGCGTCCCATTCAGTTGAATGGACGCGCGCGCCTGTTGCGCCCCGTGCACGAGCCCCATTGTTTACAATGGGGCTCGAGCATAGGCGGAAATCATCATACGCGGCGGGATCCGGAACGGATAAATAATAATAAATACAAATTTTATTTATATACCGCCCTTCTATAAAACCAGGGCAGTGTACAACCTTCATAAAATACATAAAATTGCCATATACATAAACAAATACATTAAAAACATTCTAGCCAGCTTGCCACTGCTGACATAGAGGGGGGGGGAGAGAAGTTAGTCGGGGCCCGTATCAGGGAATGCTTGTTTAAACAAGAAGGTCTTCAGCCCCTTTTTGAACTGGGCCAGGGAGGTGGCCGAGCGGAGCTCAATGGGCAGGGAGTTCCAGAGGGTCGGGGCCGAGATGGTAAAAGTCCTCTTAGAAGTGGAGGCTAGTCTGGCCCCCGGAACCCTCAATAGCTGCTGCCCAGATGTTCTGAGAGTGCGGGGCGGATTGTATGGGGAGAGGCGGTCCTCAAGGTATCCTGGGCCCAAGCCATGTAGGGCTTTATAGATTATAACCAACACCTTGTATTGTGCCCGGAAGCAAATAGGCAGCCAGTGCAGATCTTTAAGCACTGGTGTTATGTGATTGGCTCTGGGTATGCCAGTAACCAGTCTGGCTGCCATATTCTGCACTAATTGTAGCTTCCGGGTGTGGTACAAGGGTTGCCCCATGTAGAGCGCATTGCAGAAGTCCAAACGAGAGGTTACCAGAGCGTGTACTACCATTTCAAGGTCCCTCTGGCCCAGGTAGGGACGCAGCTGGCGTATCAGCCGAAGCTGATAACAGGTGCTCCTGACCGTCGCATCCACCTGAGATGTAAGGTGGAGCAATGAATCAAGGAGCATCCCCAGACTGCATACCGAGTCCTTCACAGGAAGCGTGATCCCGTACAGGACAGGTGGAACCACCGCCATCCCTGGGCCAGAGGAACCTATCACGAGCACCTCCATTTTCTCTGGATTCAGACTGAGTCGGTTTTCCCTCATCCAGCCCATTACCGACTCCAGACAGGCCACGAGAGGAGAGATGCCATCCCCAGTCACTGCATCAGTCGGAGACATAGAGAAGACTATTTGGGTGTCATCAGCGTACTGATAACCCTGCGCCCCATGTCTCCGGATGATCTCTCCCAGCGGTTTCATGTAAATGTTGAAAAGCATGGGAGACAGAATGGCTCCTTGAGGGACCCCAGATGTAAGGGCCCTCTTGTCGGAGCACACGTCTCCCAGCTGCACCATCTGGAACCTCCCAGAGAGGTAGGATCAGAACCACTGGAGCGCAGTGCCTCCAATTCCCACCTCTGCCAGGTGCTCCAGAAGGATACCATGGTCTATGGTATCGAAAGCCGCTGAGATGTCCAAGAGCCCCGCGTATGGCGAGGTTCCACTGTAGTACAAATAGCATAGTATATACTGTACTCTATTTGCAAGGCTGGAAAGATGTGCAAATCCCATTTCACAAATCCTCACATCTCTCTCCAGCTGCATCTCTCGCCAGTCTTGCACCATGAAACCTGAAGTCAATGCAGGCAGCAACAGCAACAACCAGTATCCCAGCACTGACAGCAAAAGAAGCAGGGAAGAAGATGATGACAACATCTAGGGACCTTCTTTTGAGCTTGCCAGTTAGTTTCATTGTGGTGGAGAAGACAGGAAATGACTGCACCCGCAGTGTCTGTTGATGGTGATCTGGGATGGTACAACGTTAAAGAGAGAAGGCATGGGAGTTGAGTGCGAGGTTGGCTGGTTGCCAGACAGACAGACAGACAGACAGACAGACAAAGGTATCCCATGTCTTTTTCCACCCTTGCAAATAAAGGTCGATACTATGCCACTGATATATTCCAAAATCCAGAATATACCCAAATTGAAGCTTTGAAGCACCAACCTGTATATTGTTTTCAAGAAATGGTTGCAAGAGAAGCAGTTTTTGGTTCTCTTTTCTTGCTGTTTTGAATTACTTATAAAGGCAGCTGTATGTTTGAAAGACAGAAAATATATTTTGGTGGTAGCTTTTAGCAAAAAAGAAAAAAAAGGGGGGGGGCCTAACAAATACTCAAAATATGCTTTCCAATTCATGGTAACAAATTGCTGTGTATGTTTAGGTATCATAGAATACTCTTCTGTACCCACAAGCACTCCCATAGAAATGGGGCATTTTTATACCACATTTTTGAAAATCCCTATGGTTGAGAAAATATTCCAAAAATCACTCTTTTAAAGGTCTTTTTAAGATTTGCCTGGATGAAACCTAATTAAAAATACAAAATGTTTTGACATATGATGTGTGGGTGGTAGAACTCTTAAAAGGCTAGACAAAAATGTTGTTTTTCAGCCAGAATACCAAGGCAACATTTTCTAGATTTAAAAATATATTTAGTTACTCATTTCCTTTCCTTGATGTAATAATTTATCCTCATACATGTCTCATATGTTTTCTCTTTGGTTTTTTTTTAAATATTTGTTATTAATTACATCTTTATTAACCTTTATGTGTTCTTTATGTTTGACAATATTTATTTCAGTTTGATCATTTATTTTGGGTTCAAGAATTGTTTTTGCTTAGTTAAAGGACCAACCCTTGGAATATAGCTCACATATTTAAGAAACATAAAATTCATTATAACATTATAAAAAAAGCACAATCTATATAAAAATATTATAACAGCAATAAAACAACAGAAAACAGTCTAAGAAAAAAAATCACAGATCAGAAGACAAGAAGCAGTGAAATGTAGAACATTTAAAATATCAAAAGCACTTGGAAACAAAATAATCTTCAGTACCTGTTTTAAAACATCAGTGTAGTAAGATGTAACTGCCTGGAGATGTACATATGCATGGGGTCACCACTTAAAAGGTCCTGTATCTAGTGCCCACTAATCTAATAAGTTTGCTCTTCGACTCCAGACCATTCTTAGAGAATGTGAAAATAATGTTTTTAATATAAAATTTTAATACAATAAAGACGTTAAAAACACTGATAAAATAATGGCAGGGAAAATGACAGAACATCAAAATGGGTATTATCTATTATTATTATTATTATTATTATTATTATTATTATTATTATAGTTTATTTCTATAGTGCTGTAAATGTACACAGCACTGTACATACAAATGATCAAATCAATAAAAATAAAACCTGCCAATGGCGTACAACCTACAAAATATGTATAAAACAATAGTATAAAACCATTTAGTGCCCCTGATTTATACAGGCAGCAATCACAGTGGGCTCTTAGTATCTACTGAGGTTTGGTTCCAGGACCACCCATGAATCCATGGATGCTCAAGTTCCATTAAATATAATGGCATAGTAAAATAGTGTACCTTATATAAAAGAGGAAATTCAATGTTTGCTGTTTGAAATTTATGTATTTTTGAAATACACTTGTCCCTACATATTTGCGGCATTGACTTTTGCGGATTTTATTATTCACAGGTTTTATTAATATGTTCTCTCTAGGAATATCTAGGTCTTCCAATGCTACTCTATAGTAAACTTTAACCAAAAGTCACATTGAAGGACCTAGGGATTCCTAGAGACAACACCCCACTAGGCATTTGTAGTTCCTCCAGTGCAATTCTATGGTCAATGTCTGACATATGTTGACCACAAAGTTGCACTGGATGACCTAGAGATTCCTAGAGAGGTGTTCTCTCAGGTAAAAACATAGTGTTTTGTTATTTGCAGCTTTTCCACATTCACAGGGGTCCTGTGCCCCTAACCCCAGCAAATGTGGAGGGACGCGTGTATACAAGCTGTGGATCATTGAATCTGTGGATAAAAATCTGTGGATATAGACGGCTCACTGTATTTTATTTTTCAATATATTTTATGCAAATACAGTATTCATATATACACTAAAAACATTCAAAAACCTGCAGATGTCAATCACCAACTTAAAAGAGATGTGCACTCTTTTCTGTTATGTAGGAAACCACATAGACTATTTTCCATATTTCACATAAAAAGGAATGGGGTAGATCTAACTTTGCATCAATAGCCACAGCAGAACCTCCTTCCCTTCATCTCCGCTGTTCTCCCAACTACCTTAAAATTGTCTCTGAAGAGTTTCCCAGCCCTTAAGAAATGGCTCTGGGGACACACAAGTTACCCCTTCCCATTTCTGCTGCTCCACCAACAGGGATCCGGCATAGGATACAGCCAATGCCTCTAGAACAATGCCTGTTAGAGCATAAGTGTACACTAAATAAGCACGTGTCTGAATTTTCTGAACATTTTATTTAGGAAAATTATTTTAGTTGAATATTATTTTTCTCTCATACACAAATATATGTGCACTTTCATATTGGTCATTTCTTTTTAATTTAGTTCATTATAGTGTTATTTCCCTAACTTCAGTACAATCTATGTATGTTATGCCATCCTGGCTTAATCTACAAATAATCTTTTTTCATATAAAATACAGAGTGGTGGATATGTCTAACAAATGCTTGCCTTCCAGTGTTCTAAATTTCACCAAAACTTCACTGTCCACATTTTGTTTTGCCCACATATCCTCGTATTTCTCTTCTTTCTTACCAATACTACCACCATTGCTTTTTCCTCTGTTCATATTCAGAAATGTAGACTTGTACACTCTTGATTGTCTTGTAACATTTTTCATAATTAGTCAGGCTTTTGCAAAAGCTAACCAATGGCACCTAACATTTTCAAACTACAGTCCCTGTTGGTTGAATGTAGGAGTGTGAAAATCTGTCTTAACTTCACTGAGTTTTTTGAAGTTCCATTTTCATTTTCTTCCCATACTTGTTTCGTTTCAGGTTGTGAGACTTCATGTTTTCTTCCTACAGTGAAATTTGCACAACATTATATTCAATTTTCAATTATGTTTATTTTTGTCCTTCATATTTTAAGCCATGTACTGTTTTTCTCCCTATTTTCCCCCTTGGAAATGCCCTGTAAACATAGCAAGTGTGTGAATGCTTGATGTGAGGAGTGCATTCTCACACAACTATAAGAGGTGTAAAAATACTACTTTGGCAAGACTAAGGACGTTTCTTACCACCCCTAGATTGCTCACTTTGGTCAAATTCTGCTGAAGTTCTTTCTTTTCTCCTAGTCCATATGTATTGGTGCTGAGTGGAAAGCAGTTCATTTAGTATAGCACCCTCTCCACTAACCGTATTTCATATTCTCAAGTTGCTGTACAGCCCTTACATGCCGTTATCTACATGGTGCACAGCCCAACAAGTCATACTCACCACAAAAAGAAAAACTTTGTTTTTGCTGCATACCATGTCAACACAGACCCACTCCTGTCCCTTTCTCTTAATAGCTTTGTTAAAGCCTAGTGTGCCAAGTTCTTTAAACAGTCTTGTTGCACTGTTCAGACACCAGTTTTTGTCTTCACTGATTTCCCTCACCAGCCTCCGGTGCCTCCTGAAGAAGATCCCTTTTGTCTGCTTTAAGGCAATGCTAGTCCTGCATGGAAGCAAAGGGGAGTTAGCACTGAAGCCTCTGTTTGCCTGGGATTTTAGAAATCTGCCTAATGTGATTCATTAAAAATTTGTTTCTCCTTGGCTTACTCCTATTGGCAAGAAGAATTCAGTCCTTTTCAATTGTTCCATGTAATCAACTGTAGAAACCAGAGAAAACCAATAATTACAGGTGCTGAAAATAGCTATAAATTCTATGCCTTCCCCCACACTAACCTGGAGGGAAGAATTCAGTAGAAATGATGACAATTGCTATTCAAAAAACCATACAGGTTTTTTTTTGTTCTTCCTTAGTTTTCTTTTGTCCTTCTTGCTTCTTTTTGCCGCATGTTTGAATGCATGCCTGAGAAATCTCACTTCAGACGCACTCCCCCAAGTGTTTTTAAAGCTTTGTGTAGCTCATAATTTGGTGATAACTTGCCTATTAAACAAATATTCACTTGTTTTATTATTCACTATGACTGAATTGAAATTGTTGTGCTTACACTCAGTTTTAAATGTCTGCCAGTTTTGAATGAAAAGAAAAATGATGTACTCAAATGGGGAGTCTGAATTTTCTGAAAATTTCCATAGCATGTGTTTTTGCATGGGGACAGATAAAAGTTCAATCCCAATGGACCCTACTGCAATGCAAGATTCCCAACAAGTATCGCAGTATTCCAGTTGTTAGATCTATATGTGATTATAATCCATGTTGGAAATGCACGGTTGAAAAAAATGGCAGCCATTTTGTTTTATTTTGTCTAACGGATGAAAATGTTGGAAAAGTACTATGTGTGGTTTTAAAACCCATAAAAATAAGGAATAAATTCAGATTTTTTCTTTTAATATATTACTGAGGAACGTGGGAAGCCATTTTATTCCAGACCACATTACTTGCCTATCCAATTCTGTATTATCTATGCTGACTGCTAGCAGTTCTCCAGTCTGGCACAGGTTCTTTACATCACCTCTGGGGTTCATTCATTCTACATAGTTATAGGAGTATGTTGCCACTTCAGCAGTCATGGCTGCACCCTGTGGAATCTTAGGGTTTGTAGTCTGGTGAGGCACTAGAGCTCTTTGGATGAGAGGGAGCTCCCCTCCCTAAATGGCAAATACTAGAATTCTATAGGATAGAAGAACAGTTAAAGTGGAATTATAGTACTATAACTGTGTATTATGTTAATAGACTGGGAAAAGGATTGAGCCAAAATCTTTCACATGCAAAGCATGTGTTCCACCCAGAGCTTGCAAAAGGTTTTTTTTAAAACTAGAATTCCCAGAATCCTCAACAGGCATAGCTATTGGGTCTGGTTCTGCTGGTTCTTCCTCAAATATGTTGCTTTTTTAAACAACAGTTTTAAATGTAGAGCATTTGCTAGCAGTATTCCATAATCAAGTCAGTTTAAAGAGTGACAGCTTATATGTAATGTTGGCTGGAAATGAACTAGGTTAAGAGGGAAACATGTGATTTATGTTAAATACATTAACTCGAATTCCCAAGAAACTGAAAATGAATGTTTTGAAGAACCATCTACATATGCAGTTTCATCCATTGGTTAGATGTTTTCACTCATAAACTCAAGTGGGGAAAGGAAAGATATTTGTAATTTAGAAACATTATGGTGAGAGAGCTTCATCACAGCACTTAAACTTTGTTCCACAGCTTTCACTGTGTGAAATAATGAGTATATAAGCCTCTCTTAAAATTAAATTTTGGTATAAAATTCAGTCTATTATTAATACAGGTAGTGTTGGAATACATAGTTTCATATTTCCTTTTGTTGTTGTTGTTTTCCAGCTTGCTTGGGAGTATGGAATACCCTTTTTTGAGACAAGTGCAAAGGATAATATAAACATTGACAATGCCTTTTCAGTACTAGCTGAAGAAATATTGAACAAGGTAAGCTCACCATAAAAAGCAACATCTTTCCCTTAGATCAAATCATGTGAATTGAGATAAATGGTCCAGAAATCTCGATGGCAGGGGTGAGGAATGCCTGCCCTTCACCTGTTTGGGACTTCGGTTTCCACAAGCTGTCAGCCAGTGTATCTGAGGAAAGAATGTGAAAGTTGTAATTGTAGGTTCTGAGAGCCTAGTTACCCACCTATCTGTAAAAGTGGGAGAAATGCTAACCTCATTGTCATCACTGTCCTTGCAGGGATTGTCGGGAACTATGGGTAACTTGAAAATAGGGTTACTACAGTGCATTCAGTGTGTGGCTTCTCCTGAAGATATGTTTGAAAATATACAGTCGTGACAATAGCCCCATAATTGCAAATGAGAATATGAAGAGGTTATGCTGCCCTGAGTCTAACTTAGGACATCATTACTAATAGCTACAACTGGCATGCAAATGTGAATTATATTGATAATTACACAATAAGTAACATCAGCCCCTTTTTCACTTTGCTTATTCTCTGAGCTCATATATGCTAAAAGCATAATGATCAGGTACTAGGTGAGAATGGCTTCAGTTGACAAAAACTGAGTATTGCAGGCAAAAATGAGTTCTGACTTTGACAAAAATTAAGAAGGTACCAAAAAGTAAGGAGGCTCTGAAGGTTGATTTAGAGCACAGTATGGTCCAAACAGCATTTTGGAACTTAATAATGATTTTTCACCTGAGGAAAGAATGTCAGGGGCTGAGGGCTTTTGAGAGGCTCAGGGGGAATTGCAGCCTGCAAAGGGTTATAGGGCAGGAATTGCACTTTCCGCACCCATTTCATTGCATAAAGACAGCTGTATTATGCAGCACATGGCTTCTAATGTTTAGATATAGCTTAACTTTGCCTTTATGTGCCTTTGATTTTAGGAACCCTATGCTTTAGTGACAATTTGTGTCAATAAACATGTTAAGATCATTTTCTTGCTTAATATCTGTTTTGACAAGATCCAGAATACTGAATTAGCATCAGCATTTGGAAGAGACAGTGAGCTGTCTGACTCATTTTACAGGCTTTCATGTTGTTCTGAAACTGATTTGCATTTACTTTGTGTTGTCATTGAATTATACTTCTTAACCATAAGGTAATAGAATTTTGCGTGTGTGTGTGCATGCACGCCAAAATACTAGTGATGAAAAATCTACTAACACTAATTTGTAGTCGGTTAAAATTTTACTTCACACAGCATAATATTTATGGGACTTGATTCCCCAAAGTATGATGGCAGTAGCTAGTTTAGGAGAGGAAGTTATACTAATTCATGAGGTATAGGTATATCAGTAGCTATTAGCCATGCTTGTTATATAAAATGGGAGTTCCTGAGGAACAAAAGTAGGAAATTGCTGTTGCCCTCATAGCCTGTCTGTGGGATACCCAGAGATATTTTGTTGAGCGCTTTGGGGGAAAGAATGACAGATCAGATTGGACTTTTAGTATGATAGAACAGATTTATTTTTCTTCTGTTCATAGCACTGAGAATAGTTCAGTATAGGGCTAGAGTTGAAAGAGGCATGCTTAATCCATTCTTGATCAAAGCTTTATTTGATGGCTTTGACCAGGACTTTTCTTTGGCTAGTTTCAAGACAGGACATAATGGAGGTCTAGTTCAGCCACAGGCAAGCAAGGAGCAGAAGGCCAATAGACATGGCCACAAATGGGCAGAAAACAGACAGATCAGCTAAACAGGGATCAAGGTGCCCGAACCAAATCTGGAGACATTATGTGAAATATCAATCAGGAAGTGGGGGAAAAACAGGAGAGCAGGCACACCCAAGTCTAAACAGCTTAAACTGATGATCTGGTTGGGCTACAAGCTCTGGTGTGTTCTGACTGGCCTGGAGAGTCACGCGACAGTATTCATATAGGAAAACTCCATGACCTTCAGATGGGAACTGTAGCCTAAAGCATTCCTGTTTTTTTTATGGCCTAACGTTCTTCAGCTCATAAGGATCTGCAGGTCCTAGAGGCACTGCTGGAAGCACTAGTTATAGACCAGGGGTAGGCAACCTGCGGCCCGCGGGCCGGATGCGGCCCGGCGAGGCCTTGGGACCGGCCCCAGCCCGGTCCTGCCGCCGATTGCTGCCGGGGCCTTTAGCCTCTCGTGCACAGGGGCAAGGGGGGCAATTGTCTATAGATGCCTCAGAAACATGCATTTATATTAACATTTTTTTAAAAAAATCATTTTTTTGCGTGTCCTCCACTTTTTTTAAAAAAAGTATTCACCATTTGAAAATGTTGTCCTACATTTGTCCCGGTTTATTTATTTATTTAATTTTTTTAATTATTTAATTATTATTTTTTTTTGGCTTCAGCCCCCCAGTTGTCTGAGGGACAGCAACCCGGCCCCCGGCTCAAAAAGGTTGCCTACCCCTGTTATAGACCCTCATTGGCACCTTAGATTTTTATAGTAAAAGGAGCTCTGTGACAGGGTTGCTAGGCAAATATATTGATGTTGTTTTACTGTTATACTTTTGCATTATCGGGAATTATTATTTTTTATTATTTTATTTATTTATATCCCACCTTACTCCTGGCACAGGGGCTCGGCAGCTGAGTTCTGGTAAACCCCGGGTATACATTGAAAGCTGGACATTCCCGTGGCCCATAATGATGGTTGAGCATTAGCAGAACCAGCCACCTTTTACAGTTAGAGTGAGAACCACAAAGTTCTCCAGATGTGCTTGCATTGCAAGTTCCAGCAGCTCCAGCCAGCACAGCCAGTGGGGAGGAATGCTGGGAGTTGTGGTTCTAGCAAGATATGGAGGGCTGCATGATTCCCACACTATGGCCTGTTACAGACAGGCCAAAATAAAGCTGCTTCGAGTCACTTTGGAGGTATGGTATTTCAATGATGCATGAATCCTAAGAGTCCAAAAGCTGCACCAAAGCTGCACTCCAGTCCTTAGGACTGGAGCGTGGCTTTGGTGCGGCTTTTGGACTCTTAGGACACATGCATCATTGAAATACCATACCTCCAAAGTGACTCGAAGCTGCATTATTTTGGCCTGTCTGTAACAGGCCCAAGTTTCTAGTTTAACAGGATTTAATTCTGTGCTTTGCTTTGTTTTCAGAGTTCCTGTGTATTGCTTGACGTGGATGTGGTGGACCTCACTGAGAAAGCACAGAAGAGAGCCTGCTGCAGACTGTGATTGGCAGCTATGTTTGTGTTACCTGTTTTGCACTTTACAAGTCTGAACTTTTGATAGATATAGGATGAATGGATGATAGATAGATAGATAGATAGATAGATAGATAGATAGATAGATAATCCTAAATGGGAAAAAGTGCAGCCCTGTAACTTCCAGCATTCCTTGCAATTGGTAATGCTTCCTAGGGCTTTGGGGAGCTGCAATCTAACAGCATCTGGAGAATTACACTTTGCCTACCCATGCCCCAAATCTAATTGTTGGTCATAATTAGAGTGGGCTCACTGGAAACTATGTAAGTATTGACTGAACAAGTTTTTGTTGAGTCAGTACATTTACTCTAGCTGGGACTAACCGAGCCAGTATATTCACTTGTCTGATATTTATCAAGCAACTGGTATTTTATCTACCGTACTGCCTGTTACAGATGTTTAAAATACATATGACTTGCCCTTAAGGTAGTGACTGTAAAGTCTATTTAGTTGCAAGCAAAAGAAGTATGATGATGTTGGCCACTACAGGGTTGTTTATACCATAAACTCATAAGAAGGAAAGGTGAATTTAATAGTGCAACAGGGATCTGAAAATAGTTCATGTAACAGTATACTGGGCAATTTATGACATTACAAGCAGCAAATGTGGCCTCTGCTAAAATAGCTCACAATCCAAAAACAATGCAAATTGATACGGGTAGAAGAGAAGAAAAGGGAACTGTCCTTTCAAAACTCAACAGCTATCACAGAGAGCATTTTTAAAATGAAATTTTTTACATACAGCAAAATTATTTGCAACAGTCTTCCTTAGAGAGAACTGTTTCCAAGTGGCAAATAGGCAATGTTATTTTTAAATGCCTCCCTTTTCAGGGAATTAGCAGACCAGGGAGACAGCTAGGACAGCAACAGCCCTTTCATCTGACTATCTATTAGGCCTAAATCCATTTCCAGAGTAAAATACACATGATAGCCATATTTTCATATCTGAAGGATTGGCATGTGGAAAAATGGAGCAAACATGCTGTCTGCTGTTTCAGATGATAGGTCCTGAACTAATGGATTCAAATTACCAGGGAATAATAGAATCATAGAGTTGGATGATTCTGATTAAACATTTGGAATAATTTTAGGGAGGTGGGGGTTCCTCTTTCCACTGAGCTTTAAAAGAAAAGAAAACAAATGGAGGTAGGCTCATTTTAAGAGTATTTAGCTATATCATACTGGCAGGGGAGTAGATTATATGGCCCTCGGGGCTGATTTACTCTAAATTTCCATAGATTCAGTGGGTCTATTTTAGATGGGAATACTTTGAATTCAGGTCTTCCCATGTGCAGGGAGCTTTTTAAGTACAGTCTGACATGATACAATTGAGGAAGGGTAATCTGGCATAAAGTTCGAATAAATGCATAGCTTACTTGCAAATCAATGTATTTGCAAGCCATTTGATGATGTTTAGATATGTTTCTAGATGCCCTATTCTGATTTTTTTTATCTCTGCATGTATTGACATGCATGTATTTTCGGTTAATCATCTCACCAATTCTAATGTGAAGAAAATACTGGTTTGGACCCAGACTTAGACTTATCTGCATTGATTTCAGTGGGAATTAACTCAGTTTAAGTTAGATTGCATTTGGATCAAACTTTTTCTTTTCTTTTTTGAAATCTCAGTATTCAGATAAACAGAGTTAAGGCTGCAGTTCTTTCTCCATTTGCTTAGGAATGAGCCCCATAGAGCTTAGTGCAATTTCTGAGTATACCTGTAGGATGCCATTGTAAATATTTAGAATTCTTTGAAGAAGTTTTACAAATTTCGCAAATTGTAACGAAGATATCAATTTTGTATTTGCTTATTTTGTCACAGTTGATTTTATTAAAATACTTTTGTTACATTTACATACTACTTTAAAAGATTTATCATTTTATAAATTTCTACAATCTTTAGTACAGATAATGATCAGAGGAGGGAAGGAAGGGGACATCTATGGGTCTTACTGACATGCCTACTGGTTTTGACAGCCAAGAGCAGTGTCTGAAGTCCAACCTGAGTTTCAACTAGAGCTTGGACAATATTCTTCTGAACACTAATTAATTCTTCATCTTCTCATGTGTTTCTGATACATGTTAGCCAATATGAGAATACTTTCCTTGTTAGTTACTTCCTTTGTTAGCATGTAGTGCTGGAGAAGAGTTCTATGGATACTGTGGACTGTTAAAAAAAAGACAAACAGATAGGTCCTAGAGAAAGTCAAGACTGAACTCTATCTAGATGCCAAGATGACTAAAGTGAGGCTGTTGTACTTTGGCCATATCGTGAGAAGACATGACTAGAAAGATAATAATGCTTGGAAAGGAAGTAGGAAAAGAGAAAGACTGCATTCCAGATGGATAGACCTAGGGGCTGTGCAGACTGGCTGGCCTGGGGCACAGTCAGGGTGTGACATCCACATGGTGCATGCCCCAACTCCACCCCAGGTTGGTGTGGCACAGTGTGCCCCACCACACAGCGGGCAACATCACAGAGCTCCTCTGGTGCTGCATCCAGATGACACAGCACCAAAGAAGATCCAAAAAGCTGTGGCGCTGGCAGCTATGGAGCCCTTTCCACGGCTTATTGTGGCTCCTTTTTGCACCACAGAAAGGGCAGATCAAGGCCACAATGTGTGATTGCCGCAGCCCCGATCTGGAGAAGAGAGGTGGCTGCAGGCCACCTCTTAGAGGGTATCTGTACAGCCTCTTAATCAAGAAAGCTACAGCCCTGAGTCTGCAAGACTTGGAAAGGGCAGTGGAGGATAGGATGGCTTTGATGTTTCTCTTTCATAGGACTGCCGCAAGTCAAAGTTGACTTGGTGACACTTAACAACAACAACAATTGAAGTTTCACTGAAAAAAAAGTCTCAGAACTGGAAGCAAAACAGAATTTGCTAATGAGCTAGCTGTTTCATTAAAACCATGCTACCATTTTTTCAAATGCAGAATTTAAATTAGACCAGTGCATTAAACCTGTTGCAAGTTTTATTTACAACTAGTTTTTAAAGGGCAAAAATGCCCTTTGAGAAGTAAGGTGCTTCATAAATGTACT
This sequence comes from Sceloporus undulatus, assembly GCF_019175285.1. NCBI lineage: Eukaryota > Metazoa > Chordata > Lepidosauria > Squamata > Phrynosomatidae > Sceloporus > Sceloporus undulatus. The sequence goes on along the minus strand of NC_056525.1, from coordinate 193,426,685 downwards.
ATGGTGCTCTGAATATTTTCTAAATTAGGATTTTTACTGTAGGTTGTGGTTGAAATAAAATATGAAACTCAAGCTTTGTAACTCTATATCTTGATCAGCACAGAAAAGCAAAATACTAGTCCTGCTTCTTTAGTGAAAGTGATCTCTCCTGCCACCACTAACCAATCCAATCTAGTATAAAATCATGTACAGCCGCCAGACTAAAACACAAATTTAAAGAGTCGCAAAAGAAAAAGAAAAAGGTAGCTCTTTAGATAAAAGATTTAGTTACATAATCTTCCACTTTGAAAACTAAGATACTTTTGGCATGTCTATAGTGCTCATTTCCCTCTAACCTGCTCAGATATTATTGGATCCTTCAAAAAGCTAAAGCATGAGAAAATAAATTGATGAGTATAAAAAAGCCCACCCCAACTTCTCTTCCCTTTTATCAAGGTAGCAAAAAGGCTCCAGGCACTTACATGACTCATTGCTAAGCTCAGGTGATCAGGCGGCATTTATGACGCAAGTCATTTTCTTTCAACTACTTTTTGCTTGGAGGTAATCACACAGCCTCCCTGGATGAGGAAGAAAATTGTTGCAGTTGGTACAAAAAAAGTTGTTTTGCAACCAAGAAGATGGCTTTACTGATACAAAAATAACAGATATTTTGAAACATTTTATGATATTCACAGAATTTGGCGAGGAGGGGGCAGAGTGTCAGTCGACAGCATGAGCTGAATCAAGAATTACTTCCTACCTATCCTGTGTTTTCAATAACTGAACCAATTATCACTATTAGAGCCAATTCCTGTTTAACATTATCCTTTACAGAGAAAATGGTAATGAGAAATATCACAGTGAATGCTAACCCAATGTAGATGACGTGTGGTGCCATGCGGACGCTGCACAGCGGTTATGTCACAACGGCAGTGCCTGTGTACACGGGATGGCGCCATTAGTACACTGACACTCCATACTAGGGTTAGGGACCATGCGGTTGGTGCAGTGCCTAACCCTAGTATCGCCGCTGCCACGCCCCTTTTTGCTTGCCTGTCTCGAGCCTTATTAACAGCTGCTGGAATCCATGTAGTCTTTCCTTATCTCTTCAATAATTTTCAACGGATGGCAGTATATCCTCAGTGTCTGCCATTTCCTGCTAGGGAGTAAGCCCCTCACTGGCTCAACCCCCAGCTCTCCAGAGTGACCAGCAGCAGCAGCAGCTGTAAATTCCTGGAAATCTGACTCTTCTCTGTCTGCATCTTCTAACTCAGGTGGATAGGTGGGACAGTTCAACAACAGAGTCCCTTGCATGCAGAATATCTCATATTTGATACCTGGTTTCTCTAAATAAGACCGCAAAAATGTCGTTTCTGGAATGCTGAAAAACTGTTGGCAATCACTGTCAACAACACTAGGCAGGGCTGGATTACCAGTGGTTGAATTAGAGCAATTGTTCCAGGCCCCTCATAGCCTAGGGAGTTTCTAGATGTTCCACATTTTATGTGCTACTTGAATACCTGAGTAAGAATGTATAGGCTCAAGCTGTTAGTTTCACTGAAGCTGCAGAGGAGAAAATGACACTTTTAGTGCCGCCCTTGATTGTGGCCTAAATGAATATATTACCATTCCAAGAAAAGGTCACACAAATGCAAATAGGCTGTCTATGGGCCCGTACAGACAGGCCAAAATTAAGCTGCTTCAGGTCACTTTGGAGGTATGCTGTTCAAATGATGCGTAAGAGTCTGGAAGCCACACCAAAGCCACACTCCAGTCCTAAGAAGTCCTAAGGAGTCCTAAGGACTGGAGCGTGGCTTTGGAGTGGCTTCCAGACTCTTAGGACACATGTATCATTTAAACAGCATACACCCAAAATGACCTGAAGCAGTTTTATTTTGGCCTTTCTGTATGGGGCCTATGTCTCTGGGATTGCTCCAGGGTTGCAGCCACCTTCTTCTGACCTTGGTATGAGACAAGATGGATGCATGTTCTGAGCCAGCCAAAGGCAATTCCCCATGTTCTGAATAAAGAAACATAATTCTAGGCTGTTATATAAGGTAGGGAGCATAGCTTAATAGCAGAGCATTTGCTTTGCACATAGCAGATCCTAGGTTCTATTCTTGACATTTCCAGGTGGACTTGGGAGATGCCTTCTTCTGAAACCCAGTGAGAGACTTTGGTGAGTTACAGACCGCCACTTTGCGGCGGTCTGCCGCCGCCACCGCTTGCTCCGTGTGGGAGCCGCAGCAGCCACACCACGTGGCTCCCGCACAGACCAAAAAAGAAGCTCCAAAATGGAGCTTCTTTAAGTGGCGCCTCTATGACGTCGCGAGGCGCCAGGGGCGGACTTGCGACGTCATAGACGCTGCGACACGTGCGGACGCACAGCGTCCGATACATAAATATGGCAGCGGCCATGTGGAACGGCCGCCGCCATATTGTACGTACAGAATACGTACTAGGGTTAAGGGGGTGTGGAAGCACCGCCCCTTCCTAACCCTAGTATGTATTCATTATGTACTAAATGGCGGTGTGTAACCCGCCTTTGTTGTTGTTAATTGCCCTCAAGTTGATCCTGACTCTTGGCAACCTTATGGATGAGACATCTCCAAGACTCCCTGTTTGCCACTGCTCTGCTTAGGTCCTATAAATTTATATCCATGACCTCCTTATTAGAGTCCATACTAGTGACCAAATATAAAGCCATTTCCAATGAGATAGCAATGGTGGCTTGTTACAGGACCTTAAAGATTAATACGTTTATTGTATCATGCCCTTTGAGGACTACAGACTGGTTCAACAGATAATAATA
>NC_056525.1:193332608-193423884 GCF_019175285.1 Sceloporus undulatus | reverse complement strand
ATAATAATAATAATAATAATAATAATAATAATAATAATAATAATAATAATTAAAAGCTTTATTTCTAGCCCGCCTTTCCAGAGATCAAGGCGGGTTACAATGGTGGATTTTGCAATCCAACAACATACAATTTACAATAAAAACATTGTCAGAAATTTACAATTACATTATATAAAACATTATATAAAACAACAACAATAACAATTCCAAGCTAGCAGCAATTGTAATAACGGTGAGGGGGAGAGGGATCACAACAGGGCTATTGGGGGTATGCCTGTTTGAAAAGATACATTTCCAGCTCTTTTTTAAATTGGGCTAGGGAGGGGGTCGAGCAGAGCTCGTCGGGGATCGAGTTCCAGAGCTTAGGGGCCGAGGTGGAAAAGGCCCTTTGTGTAGTGATGGCTCGTCTAGCATCTGGAACTCTTAGGAGATGTTTATCACCCGATCTGAGAGTGCGGGGCGGATTATATGGAGAGATGCATTAACAGTTACCCAAAACTGCAGGTTACATTTGGAGTACACACAATTTAGGATGGAACTATAAGCTTTGAAGTCAGACATAAATATAAAAAGTGTTGCCAGTGACAATTACATTCTTAATGCTGCATTATTCACAACCAGTATCCTGGCATGGAACAAGCTAGTTTACACACAGAGTGTGAAAAGAACCTGTTGTCCAGGGTGACCAGAGGTCCTCTTTTTCCAAAAGATGTCTTACATTTCAACCTTATGTTCAAGAATCCAGGAGGAATTCCAAAATGTCCTCAGTTTTGAGCCTTGCAACATGTCATTGTGTCATCCAGTGCCTCAGCAGGTAACCAAAAGGTAGCTCTGCAGATTTATTACTGCCACCACTGCTGCAAAGAGCTTGTTAGTTTTTGCCAAGCAATAAACATGACCAAAATGTTTAGCCCGCACCAATACACCCTAATGGCTACTAAAAACGTGTTGAGCAGCATGATTCCAACATATGGGGAGAGGGGAAGAGATGAAAAGGCTGTTGCTGACCATGTGGTGTTTGTGTGTGTTGTTTCTGATGGAGGTGTGGAAAGGAAAGGAGGTTCTAGGTTGTTGAAGCAGATCAGCACTAAGGGGAAGAGGGGCACAAAAATGTGTGATTTGGTTTGAGGAAGAAGCAGGAGGGAAGAGATAGCAAATGGGAAAATTACAAATGAGAGTAATAATTTAGATGTAGATTCAGTCAAAGGTTTTGTTGCTAGTAACATACAGTTTTAAGCATTTGTTTTGCTCAGAGTTCTGTTAGTGCAAGCCAACAAGGCATTTTGACAAGTAAGTTTATCAGAAAAATATGGTTGAGTATTTTATTTATTTAGAGTATTCAGAGTCACTTACAAATTGTTAGACAGTTCCCTGCCGTCGGGCATACAATCTAAAAAGATGTGACATGAAAGGACAAGAGAAGGGCAGTGGGGAAGGAGATCATGTCCAGCAGATACTACCTCTTAGTCTACTCCCTCTGAGGCCAGAGAGGCAGCAGTTAAAATTGAGGGAGGCCCTTTCATCTGCCTCTGGGGCTATGCAAAGTGGAGCTGTGCCTCTTCTAATACATAATAAAATATTTTTGTATATAGTAAGATACAGTCTATATAATACAGCTGCAAACAAACCATGTGAAATGAATTTATATATTAGTGTTTGTAACTTTTATTTGGTAATGCCCTCTCTTTTTCCTTGTATGTCCTACATTTTGTGCTGCCTTGTCCTCCTTTGTAGTTAGGACATCTGGCCATCCTGCCCTAGTTCAGATTCAGACTGGAACTTCCTAATGATGGCTGAGGCTGCCTTTCAACCCTCTTTGGCATGTCTTTGCTCCGGAGCACCAGTAGCACCAGCAGTAAAGAGGATACTAAGAGGTCCTGTGGGTAGAGTGACCAAACTTGGTCTCCTTTTCCAGGACCTGTCCTCCATTTCCATCTTCTGTCCAGAAGAAATTCCAAAAGGTCCTCCATTTGGGAGTCATGACGAAGAAGCATGAATTTACACTTATAGTAGTGTTTTGAGCATTTATTTGGTCATGACCTCCATTTGTCTCCAGTGCTGTCACTAGGGGCCCATTCTCACTAGCCCATTTGCGCTGGATAGAACTGGGCAGATCCGGTTGCCCCCATAGCAAATCTGTCTGGAAAGAAGTTTGTACTACCCTTTACCTTGATCGATGCAATTTGCCCCTCTGAAGTTCACATTTGCAGTACCGCTTTAAAATGGAGCCTCCTTAGTTGTCAGTCAAATTCACTTCTGCTTTCATTAAAGGTGGCATATCCTACAACCATTGGCCAACCAAATGGGTGCTTTCCCCCCTCCTTTACAAAAAAAAAACCTGGCGGCAGTGTGCACATATTCTGTCAACTTGTCAAATTTAAAAACCTCCAGGTGTGTGTGTGTGTGTGTTGTGTATTTGGGTTATTACAGCTTATGGCAACCCTAAAATGACCCCATCCTGAGGTTTTCTTGGCAAGATTGCCATTGCCTTTCCCCTGAGGCTGAGAGAGTATGACTCCCCTAAAGTCATGGGTTTCCACTGCCTTCCCTCTGAACGCCAGCCTCTAGCTTCCCCTTCACTTCCAGCCCAGCATTTCCTCCTCTTTGGAATCTCTTCCCTTCCCTTTGCTTCCAGCCCAATGCCACCTCCAAAGCCTTTGCCTCCCCCCCCCCATGCCATCCTCTTCCCTTCCCTTCCAGCCCAAAGCATGCACATAATCTGTCACAATAATAATAATAATAATAATAATAATACCTCACCTCAGAATACCATCTCTGCATCCTCTTTCTTTGCTTTCCCTCCGATTGCCACCCCAGAATGCCTTACATAAACATACACATATGTAGCAAAAGCATTCACACATTGTATCAATTTGCTAAAAAGGAAACACAAGCATTCGCGTATTCTGTCACATACACACACAATTTTTTTTTTAAATGCGACTTGCAAAGTGACCTGCTGTGCTGGCAGCAAGCAAATGAAAGGGAAATGTAGCACAAGCAGACACATTCTATCAATATGTATCAACCTGTAGAACAAGCATCTACATAATCTGCCAAAAATAAAATTACCAAAAAGAGAGAGAGAGAGAGAGAGAGAGAGAGAGAGAAAGCTGCCTGCGAGGGAGGAGGCATGTTCTGCTCTCTGTCCTCCCTCTGACCTAAATCCCTCCCCTGAATTTGACCCAATCATGACTGGGGCCAAGTTCACATTTGCCGGCAGCAGAGAAGAAACGGGTTTTCCCAAAAAGAAACAGGAAATAATCCACTTTCAGAAAAACCGCTCTAAGGGCGATTTGCCCTGGATCGGTTGTGCAAGACCCTAATTCTGATGTGTTTAAACCGGTGCCAATGGGAACTTCCGACTTTTAATCCAGGTTACAATTCGGTACAAAAGGTAGTCTGAATGGGCCCTAGGATGGGAGTGAGGGTGGCACTGGTAGCAGTAGCACAGGTAGCAGATGGCTACCTCTGGAGTTATAGAGCCATTTCGACTAAATAGTCTTCTTCAGTTGTATTGTTTCAATTCCAGGTTTCAAATTAGGAAGATAAGGTTTGCTTTTCCATACTTCTGAATATATAAAATTAACAAACATTAACAACAGAAATCTCAAGTATCACAAAGGGAAGAACGAATACTGTATATCATTCCTTACAATTGTAACATGCTTACCTCTGTTTTAGGCCACATAGAATCATAGAATCGTAGAGTTGGAAGAGACCACAAGGGCCATCCAGTCCAACCACCTGCCATGCAGGAAATCACAATCAAAGCATCCCCAGCAGATGGCCATCTAGCCTCTGCTTAAAGACCTCCAAAGAAGGAGACGCCATTACACTCTGAGGGAGTGTGTTCCACTATCAAACAGCCCTTACTGTCAGGAAGTTCTTCCTAATGTTGAGGTAGAATCTCTTTTCCTGCAGCTTGCATCCATTGCTCCAGGTCCTGTTCTCTGGAGTTGCAGAAAACAAGTTTGCTCCCTCCTCAATATGACATCCCTTCAGGGCTATCATATCACCTCTTAACCTTCTCTTCTCCAGGCTAAACATACCCAGCTCCCTCAGTCGTTCCACATAGGGCATGGTTTCCAGACCCTTCACCATTTTAGTCACCCTCTTTTGGACACGCTCCAGTTTCTCAATGTCCTTTTTGAATTGTGGCGCCTAGAACTGGACACAATATTCCAGGTGGGGCCTGACCAAAGCAGAATATAGTGGCATTGTTACTTCTCTTGATCTACACACTATACTGTACTTTTATTGATGCAGTCTAAAATTGCATTGGCCTTTTTAGCTGCTGCATCACTGTTGACTCGTGTTCAGCTTGTGGTCTACTTGGACTCCCAGATCCCTTTCACATGTAGTCTCGTTCAGCCAGGTGTCCCGCATCATATATCTGTGCATTTCATTTTTCTGCCCTGAGTGCAGTACTTTACATTTCTCTGTGTTGAATTTCATTTTGTTAGTTTTGGTCCAGCTTTCTAGTTTATTCAGGTCATTTTGAATTTTGATCCTGTCCTCTGGAGTATTAGCTATTCCTCCAGCTTGCTTACAGCAAAATCAGTTAGTATAATGGTGATCATATACACTCTCTTCTAAATGCCCTACAGGTGGTTCATTCATGTATAACAATTCTTAAAGGAACATGAGTTTGTTCCCATTCAAAATAAATCTCCCAGCACAGAAATCCTAAGAACAGGTTGAATAACATTTTTACTAGGATGGGTGTCGCCTGGTGCAGTAACTCATGGTGTCAACCCCCCCCATAGACCTCCTCCCATACCACACCCAGACAGAATCCTTAGTCATGTTTTTGTCCTAATGTTACTCATAAATCATAATTCCCATATATCGTTTAATATAATGGCAAGAGTTGTAACATAAACCACTAGCAAAATTGAAACTATACCTTTAAATTACAATGTCATATGCACCGCCTAAATGGATTTACACAGACATAGTTTCATATGGTTTTTAAAAATTAAAGTTTTTTTTTAAATTAAAAATTGAAATTTAATTTTTTAAAAAAGTCTAGAGTCTCTCTTTCTGCTGCCACTGATCCTTACCCTACTCACCCCATCTCTCCCAGCATTTTAAAGGGATGCAGGTGAAGACAGTAGTCTGTTTCTGTCCAAAAGGCAGATGTTTGAGGAACAGTGGTGTGTCATCTCACCTTAGTGTGAGTCACCTGGTGCAATCCGCACCCCTTGCACCCCTCTAGTGATCCCACTGGGTCTCAAATGCCTTACATTTTTGTATGTAGAGAGATCTTGTAGCACCTTGGAGACTCACTGAAAGAAAGAAGTTGTCAGCATGAACTTTCATAAAGTCCGCTTACTCAGATGCACCTATGAAAGCTCCTGCTGCCAATTTCTTTCTTTCAGTTATTCTCCACGCTGCTACAAGATCTTTACAGACCGATTCTACAGACAAACACAAAAAGGTGCGATATAAGTGAATTAAATTTATATACACACACACACACACACAGATCGTGTAGTACCTTTGAGACTAACTGAAAGAAGTTGTCAGTATGAGCTTTTGTAGATTAAAGCCTACTTCCTCAGATGCATCTATGAAAGCTTCTGCTGCCAACTTCTTTCTTTCAGCTAGTCTCAAAGATGCTCCAAGATTTCTCTCTATTATATATATAGAGAGAGATAGAGATAGAGATATACTTTTATTCACTTCTGTCCCACCTTTCTACTGCTACAGGGACTACTACTACTACTTATTATTAAAAGAAATAGCCATGTTAGTCTGTAGAATCAGTCTGTAGAGAGATCTTGTAGCACCTTTGAGACTAACTGAAAGAAACAAGTTGTCAGCATGTGCTTTCATAGACTAAAGTCTACTTCCTCAGATGCATCTATGAAAGTTCCTGCTGCCAACTTCTTTCTTTCAGTTAGTCTCCAAGGTGCTACAGACCGATTCTACATACTGGCATGGCTATGTGTTTTAATAATAATAACAACAACAATAACCACAACACCTTGGAGACTGGAAGAAAGCAGCTGGCAGCATGAGCGTTCCTAGGGTTAAGTCTGCTTCCTCACCAAATGCCTCTGAGGAGGGAGACAGAAGCCTAGGAAAGCTCCTGCTGCCAACGTCTTCCTTTCAGTGAGTCTCCAAGGTGCTGCAAGTCCTCTCTCTGCAGCCTGAGCCCCCAGGGCTGGTGTCTCTCTCCATGGAGGAGGAGGAGGAGGAGGAGCTGCAGGGCGCCGGAGTGTCCAGCAGAGGGGGCGGGAGGGGTGGACAGACCAGCCTCCCTCCCCTTTTTTCCATGGAAGGAAAGAAGGAGGGAAGGAAGGAAAGAAGGAGTGCCTAGGCTGCTGCCCTTTCTCTCTCTGTCTGCGCAGGCGTGCCTGGCCCCTTGTTGCTGAGCCCTCTGCCCTGGGATGGCGTTGGGAGGAGGGTCAGCTGGAGGCAGCGGGAGGCTTTGCAGCCAGGGAGGCTGAGGGAGCAGCATCCCCTGGCCTTGCAGCAAAGCCCACCACCATCATGGCCCAGGGAGCGGGAAGAGGAGCAGGGCCAGGAGGAGGCGAGGCAGCCTGAGGGAGGCAGGCTGGAGCTGGCGCTGGCTCTCCCGGGCCCTGGCCACAGCAGCCCCTGCCCCAGAGGCCGGGAAGATGGAGCTGGGCTCCCCGACTCTGAAGGACGTGAGGTGGAGTGCAGTCTCCGTCCCCTTGGACCTCCTGGTCAGCACCTACCGCCTGCCTCAGGTCGTCAAGCCCCAGGGAGGTGAGTCTTGAGGGGCTGGGGCTGGGGGAGCTGGAGCCTCTGGTTTGCCCAGGCTGCGTCCACACTGCACGAATAATCCTATTTGAGACCGCTTTAAGTGCCCTGACTCCATGCTCAGGAATCTTACTTTGCTCCAAAATGCACTGCAGGGATAATCTAGTTTTGAGACCACTTTTATTGCTTTAGTTCCATGCTCAGGAATTCTAGTTTGGTCCAAAACACACTGCTGGTATAATCCAGTTTGAGACCACTTTGACTGCCCTGGCTCCATGCTAGGGAATCCTGGGAACTGGGCTGGATGGCCCTTGTGGTCTCTTCCAATTCTATGATCCTAGGTTTTGCACTTTGTTGTGGCACCAGAGCTCTCTCTGATAGAGAAGGCTCAATAATGTCTTGCAAACTCCAGTTCTCAGAATTCCAGAGCATGGAGCCAGGGCGGTTAAAGCGGAGTCAAAGCAAATTGTTCTCTGCAGTGTGAATGCAACCTAGGAAAGCTGGAGGGCCTCCCCACTGAGGAGGAGGAGGAGGAGGCACCACAAAATGGAGGAAAATTGGAAGGAAAGTTGGGGGCACTTCAAGGAAAAAGGGGGGACATGATATCAAAGCTCAAAAACACTGCTGTAAAGATAAATTCGTACTTCATAGTTCTGTTCCAAATGGAGGACTTTTTTGGAATTCCCTCTGAGCCAGAGTGACAGGTGTCCTCCTCTTCCAGGACCTGTCCTCCATTTGAACTTGCTCTCCAGGAGACATCCCAAAAGTGCCTCCTCCACTTGGAACATGACTAAGAAGCATGGTTTTGCATTTATGACAGTGTTTTTAGTTCAAGGTGACCAGGGCGACTTGGTCCTCCTTTCCCAGAGCCTGTCCTCCTTTTCATCCTTCAGCCCAGGAGGAATTCCAAAAGGTCCTTGATCTGGAGCAGGACTGAGAAGCATGAATTTACATGTGAGATTAACACAAGAGCCATTATACCGGGAATGACCAGGCAATAGACGGCAAAAAAGTCATTCATGGGAAAATCTGGTGAATGATTTGCTGCTGTTTCTTGCCTGGTTATTTACAGGATAATGGCACCTTAATCCCATTTCAGCTCAACGTCGTGTGAAAACCATTAGTGCAATTGTGGGATTATCATGGGTTAATTGCCATTTATACTTCCACAACAACAAGTTCATTGATTAGTCAGCTGACCGTATCAAGAAATGCACATTTGTCTGCCATGTGATAAACTTCATAGGATCATAGAGTTGGAAGAAACCATAAAGGCCATCCAGTCCAACCCACTGCCATGCAGGAACTCTCAATCAAAACATTATCCAGCCTCTGTTTAAAGACCTCCAAAGAAGGAGACTCCACCACTCTCCAAGGGAGTGTGTTCCTCTCTCAAACAGCTCTTACTGTCCGGAAGATCCTCCTAATGTTGAGCTGGAATCTCTTTTCCTGTAGTTTGAATCCATTGCTCCATGTCCTAGTCTCTGGAGCAGCAGCTTGCTCCAGTTTCAATATGACGTCCCTTCATAGTTTAAAACTATGCTAAGCAACAACAAGATAACCCAACAATAATGGCACCAAAAATTCCAGTCCTGGTCGGACCATTGGCTTGAGACTCACAAACATGTAGCATGGTGTATGTCATGCTATTTTGTAATACTGTTATTGGTAGAATGGTCAATATAAACTACAGCACGGGGGTCCCAATTTTTGGTCCTCCAGGTGTTTTGGACTTCAACTCCCAGAAACCCCAATCAACTTGGCCAACAGCTAGGCATTCAGGCAGCCAAAGTCTAAAACAACTGGAGAATCAAAGCTTGGCAACCACTGAGTGTATAGAACTTTGCTACATGGCCAAAACAGACAACCCTAGAGCGGCGTGTCAGTGCCCCTTTGAACACCAGATCGGGGCCATGGCAATCACATGCAGCAGCCCCGATCCTGCTATTTGCTGGCTCAAATAGAGGTGGTAAAATGGTGCTCCTTTCAGCCGCCACTGCAGCTTTGCGTCCTTCCTGTGGCGTGTGGTGTATAAACACTGCCACAGGAACGTCACAATGCTGCCACCATCTTGTTGGGCAGGCAGCATGACACTGGCTTGGGGGTGTCATCAGGGTGTGCGTCATCTGAACCCCATACACCCACGCCTCCTTCAAGCCAGTGTTTACTGCCGGTCTGGGACCTTATCCTCAAAGGTGCAGCAAGATCCCTTTTGCATATTGATTTTCCAGACTAACATGGCTAGGTCTTTGAATGTCTAAAACTAAGCTTCATTGTTGCCAAAGTCTGGTTGGCATATTGCTGTGTGCCTTTAAGTAGTTTCTTACTAAAGGTGAACCTATCGCAGTTTTGTTTTGGCAAAAGTTGTTCAGGGGAGTTTGCCTGTGCCACCTTATAAGGCTGAAAGAGTGTGGCTTGCCCAAAGTTATACATTGGGTTTGCAAACCCCAGCAAGCATTTGAACTCTGTTCTTCAGAGTTGTGGTCCAGTGCTCAAACATCTCCATCACACAGGTTCTTCCTCTTTGCATGGCCCCAAATCAGGGGGTCAGTTTACCTTCCACTATGACTTTTTGTTTCCATGGAATTTAGTTAGAACTAGTAAGTTCTATTAAAACCACCTAGGCTAGCTTGTAAAATATGTTAAGGCTGCAGTGTTAAAGCCCATGGTGATCATGATCCAACCCTGACTTTGTAAGTAATTTTAAAGCCAACTGAAAGAAATGGACAAGCATGCAGTGTTGGATGTTGGGCATATAAACTACAGTACTGGGCTCTCAGCACAATCTTCTCACTGGTTTCACTGGATGGCCCTTGCCCTCAGCATCTCAGAAATCCAGCTTCCTTTAAATGACAGTAACTAAATGAGTTTTATAGGCCAAGGCAGGATGAACTTTGGAAAGTTTCATACAGGAACTTATTACTGTCCTTTGATATATTGTGAAGCCTCTGTGGGGGCAGTTTTCGGGGAAAAACAGCCTACAGATAAAATTGTGTACTTTGTTCCTCCTTTATTTTTTATATGTATTGAGAAATACATTAGTTCAGTAGTCTCTTTAATAGCAAGAGACTTTTAGTGTATTGTTTGTGAGCCTGATGTATTGGGTTGATTTGCTTTTTTAAAAAGGAAAAGGGTGGGTTGCTTGTTTTACATTTATATGCCCATCTTCTGAGCCAGGTGCAAATTCGACTTCTAACTGAATGGCAATCTGATTGAAGATTCCCTCTTTTTTTAAATTTTTTGCACATCAGACTTCTAAAGATATGAAATACTTTATAGTAAAATGCTAAGGAACTAACTTTTCTCTCTGGAAAAATGTGTATGTTTATACTTACAGTGCAAGAGAACAACAGTTATGATGTAGTAGTATTCATGCCTCTTTAAATTTTATACAAATAATAGTATCAACTCTGCACCAGGTGTTTTCCCCTATCTATCAAAGTTTTTCTAAGGTGCTTCAATTATACAATTAAGTCAAGGGTTGTGCACCTCTTATGAGCACTCTGTTTGATTCTTCTGCTGTATTCTGTTAGTTATAGTTTCACACATATGAATGGCAAGGTGGTATGAATTTTATGAATAAAAACTAATAGTCATAAAAGGGCATAAACAAGTTGTTGACTGTTGTATTTTTGTGGTTGGAGGCTATAGCCTGATGAATCTTCATCAACTTTTCCTCCTTTTTAATGTAGCAATGGGAAACAAAGACAGATGGATTTGTCTGTTCAGTTTTGCAACTTCATGCTTGTTCCAGCTCGTTTTTACATCAATATACAAGTGTTTTTAAAAGCCTTCATGAAAATTCAAATGTGTTTTCTGCAGTATTTCCATAATACTCAGTTTTTGCAAACATTTCTTCCTAATAAATGCCCTTGTGTATACTGTTTCCCCTAATGCTCTGTAAAGTGGAAGGCAATAGGAAGACCCCATTACAGGTGTGTAGACTCCAGAGTTTATCAGACAAGGGAAATTGGAAGTATAAGCCAATGGCTATCTGAATGCAATCATGGGGTTTAACGTTATTGCGTGATAACCCACTACACACAAATTCGGGCAATGGGAAGTCAATCCGAATGCAATCATGTGGTTTCACATTATTGCGTGATAGACTGCCACATGCAAATTCGGACAATGGCATGCTATTTTCAGACAATGGGAAACCAGTTCAAATGCAATGAGCATTTACGTAATTGCTCTAAACTAGCGACTTTAAGTGAATGCGTTCTGGCCCCACTTTCTTTTCATTCGAATTTAAGACAAATTCCTCCTGTTTGATAAACTCCTCATCAAGGAAGTTCACAAGACCTGAGCAGAGCCGTTGAAGACTAAAACAACTGAATATATCTCATATATAGGCTCTCTAGAAGTCAAAATCGACTTGATGACAAACAGCAACAACCACTACTTTTTCTTGAGTGCAAATTCCCCTAATGTACTTGTTTCTGTACACATTTTTATTAGCCAGCTGGATTGCACAATTAGCAGAAATGCAAAAAGAGGATAATTGCATTCTAATTAATGTATTAGCTTGGCAAGTGTGAATTAGCTTCATTTGGATTAAAATGTGAATCAAACAAATTTTGCTTCCCATCCTCCAGTATCAATTGCAGTGTGATCAACCATCAGCAGTAATGATTGGACATTTGAGATGGGCAGATATTCCACTACAACTCTTGTTACCATGATGTTTCTCCCTGTAATTTTTTTCCGTGCATTTTCTTGCAATCACAGTAACATCAATTTCTGAACAAGCTTATCAGCTTTGGAGTCATGTTCATATTACTATAGTGCAACTCTTAGAATTCTCTTTCCATCTTATCTGGTCTGTTGACAATCACACATTTCCATTTTCTTTGAAGGTTTCCTGCTAGCAACCAAATCTGCACATTTCTACCCCAAAGTAAGCCTTAATGATATAAGGAGGAAAGGATGTGCAACCTTTACCCTAGATAAAGAGTTGTAGGAAGGCAGCCTGATCAGACACTTTCTTTCATATTGTCCCACTTCATGGCATCAATTGAGAAGGATATTTAATAGCACTATCCCATTTCACTGATGGGAAAAATGAGACAGCCAAAATATGAGGTGAGGAGGAGGAAGTTGCCATATTAGTTAGTAGCTAGGGAAATCTACTTGGCAAGGTGCACAATGACAGCAAAATGTAACTAATGACTTGGAATTTCATTCCTGCTCCTGTTATTGTTTTAATGCATGATTTAATGCATGATTGCCCTTTGCAGTCTGCATTTAGGTTAATTTCAATATCTCTAACAGTATGGATTTTCTTGGAAAATCTTAATTGAATAAATTCAACATGCCCTAAATTGATTGGGATCTGAAACCACTTATAAAACTGCTCTGTGTTAATTTTATGAGTTTTACAAATATCTCAATGTTTCCCACTTGCCAAAAATAGTTTAGTTGAAATGCCTGTAGGAGGAGAAATCAAGCACATGTGTTGTACAATTAATTGTATTCATGTTTACTCAGCAGTAAATCCCACTGTGGTCAATGGGGCTAACTCATTGGGATGGGTAATAAGAGTCCTACAAAGATTTTTGGACTACAGCTCTCATTATTCCTCACCATTATGCTGGTTGGAACTGATGAGAGCTATAGGCCAAAAACCTGGGCTGATTAAAATGATCATGAGACTCCTCTGTTGAAACAACTCCACTGACTACTGGACAATTGTGAGACAGGAGTCAAAGTGCTGGTTTTGACTTTTAAAGCTCTACATGAATTGGGTCCAAACTATCCGAAAGACTGGATTTCCTTATACAAGTCAGTGCAAGCTTCAGGATCTGCTGGGGAAAGCTTTCTTTCAGTACCACCATCCTTACAGACATCTTTGGTGAGGACCTGAGAGAGAGAGCCTTCTTCATGGCTGCTCCCAAACTGTGTAACTCCCTTCCATGGGAGGTCCAACTGATCCCCTCCATGCTCTCTTTCCTCCCGCAGATGATGTTTTTATTTATTTAGGTAGGTCACTGGTTTTTAATTATGGAGCAGTTCTATGTGTAAAATGGTATGCTATATTTTTATTCTTTTATTGGAAATTAGGATTTAAATATGTTTTAAGTGGGGTTTCCTTTACAGTTTTTAGTCATTATCCAAGGGAATCTTGCAGAACCTTTGTACGCCTAGGTCTACTTCCTCAGATGCATTGAGTGAAGCATCTAGGAACATACCTTATAGGCAGAGTACGTGTGAGAATAGCAATATAAATACAAAAACCTGTGGGTATGGTAATGGTGCGACAAGTTCAATTTTAACAATAGATGATTGGGGGGTGGTAGTCAAAAGGCAGGAGAGAAGATGCTGCCTAAAACCAAGGGGAGTTTGTTTGATTATCCATGCATCTGAGAAAGTAGACCTTTTGGAGGGTCAGATCTCATTCTCTCTCTGCCACAGGATTATTTTCCACTTCTGTGTCTTGGCTTTTATTAACTAGTAGTATAATTATTTTATGTGTTGTTGTTGCTTCTATGAGCCTAGTGCATTTTAATTTGTATGTGTGACTCTGGAAATTCAGGATGTACATAATTAAAATTCATGAAGGCATTTAATGACACATGGGAGTCATTCCGGTGAGGGAATGTTGTGGACAACAGCTAAAATGAACAGTCAACAAGCAGAGTATAGCAAGTTCATTTGAAAGAATGGCAAGGGTTCAAAGTTGAAAAGCTTTTGGTGGAGAATGTTTCTGTGGGCTTCCTGCACTTCTGGATAGAAAGACAACCAAGTGTGCAAAGGTCTTTCGCTGTGCAGCCATAATATATGGCTATGTAGCAGTAAGTGTCACAACTGTCTAACTCATACATGTGCAGCAAAGCAGATTCATGGAGGAGCTTTGCATGCATATGCCGCTGAAATCAAGTTTTGCTTTTGGGAATTATTTGGAGAATATTTTCTAGTCATTGATGGTTGAATCTGTTGATGCAGAATCTATGGATGTGAAGGGCCAGCTATTACCAACTCCTTGAAATGGCTGTGATGGTTTGGTGTGCATCAAGTATCAACTTATAAGGAGTACATTGTTTTCCTGAAACAAATAATGCCAGCTGTCTCTTGGGAAAAGCAAGATTTTACATATAGTGTGCCCTTCCCATTCTCAGGGGTTCAGTCCACCCTCACACAATTTTTTTTAAAAAAAAACCCACAGATGACAAAAAGTGTCTGCTTGCATGTGTGACCATTGACTATAATGGGGTGGGTCTACAGATAGCTAGCTTGCCGATATGGCAGGCCCACTGTACATAGTAGCCTGGGTATAAGAGAGGGTTGGGAGTTTTTTTCTTTTTTGCTGGCAAAACATAATTTACTGGTTGAAATCTATCAAGATATCTTTGTCATATCGGGTGACTCTCATAACAATTATGTTTGAAGAAGAGCTTACATTTTCTCATCGAGATATTTTCTGTGGACACATGGTGTTTTACACCAGTGTACAATAGAAATAATGCACCAAAAGGCACACACAGTGTCAATACAAAATTTTATTAAAAGGTTGTAAGATAAAATGTAGTTTGTGGTACTTGAATGCACTTCTATTTTCATCTTGCCACTCATCAGGATAACAAACTACTTCCTCATGCTTCCAAACAATCCCTTAGAGATTTAGTTCTTACAGTATGTCATTTCTAACACTAGAAATCCATGTTAGCTTTCTGACCTGCCTTCTAATAAAAAGTGTAAGGTTTCTTTTATTATAAACAGCAAATTGATTTTTACTGATTAACACAACTTTCCATGTCTCTAAAATCTAAAAGATTTGTGATTGAGAAATATTTTGGGGGGGGGGTGTATCATTTATGTAAAAACTATTGCTTCTCTGTTGTGTTTGGAAATGTCAGCAACAGAACTGGTGCTTTCTTGGAACTGGATTCTAAATTACTTAACAGTGGTCTTGCCCTCTGTCAACAGTAACTTTATGGTTATGGAAACATATCCTTTGTGCTCTGCTTCTAGGTGTAATTTACCCTCCCATCCTAAATTTGTTTACATGAGAATAAATCCCACTAATCTTAGTAAAATCTATCAGTCACGTGTTTAGATCAGAATTGTCAACCTTTTCACTGGGAAGAAGCACATTTTCCCAGGGTCAGTACATAATAAGAAAAACTATGAAGCCACCAGCCGGTTAAATTGTCATCAACTTTCCCCAAAATACCATGTTTCAGTTAAAGCACAGAATTAAATTTTAAGTTCAAGAGTAAGGTGATTCATGCTTATGTGCTTTACAGTTCTCCAAGGATCTTCCCTGAATATTTTCCCATTCACCCTATTTCTGCTTTTAAGTTTTCTGACCTCTTCAAGCTGCAATTTCTTTTTTTAAATTCCATACACCTTGCGGCTGAGTTGGTAATAAGCTTGTGAATAGGCTAGGAAAAAAACCTGTGTTTGCCTGTACTTTTTACAGCATAAAGCAGGAGGCACCAAGGGGAAATGTGGAGATGGTCTATTTGGCCACTGTCCAGCCTAGGCACTTGGAAGGGCATGGAAAAAGATCCACAGAATACACAAGTGTTTCCCTATGTTGGGGTAGGAGAGGGTGGAGGGGTCTTGCTGATTTGGCCTTGCATTGCCAAGAGTATATTGGGTACCTCAACAAAAGCAGCTGTAGCTTTCTTCCTGTCTTGGAGCTGGGGATGTAGTGAAAATAGCTACACATCTTACCAGGATTAAACATGACAATACCTGCAAATCTAAAGTTAGAAGGAAGGTTGGGGCTTGACATGCACTCTAAATAGTGGAAACATATTTCCCATATTAAGCTAAAATATGAAAGCCTTCACATATGTGTTTCTGCTTTGCTATAGACTGGAAAACCTTGCTTTCCAGGCTCAAAAAATACTTCTGTACTGGGACAAAGTGTGGGCTTGTGTGAGTGCCCTGTACACACTCTTTTTGTTAAGCAAAACCCCTTTAATTATTTTACAAGTTCTTCTGTGCGGACCCCTGCACTCTAGTTCTATAATAAGAACTGTTTAGAATTTCCTCAGAAGACATGGACTAATATACTCAAGTAAAGTAATGCTTGGTCTTTTAACACTAATCCAGTATTCTTACCTTTCTTTCTAGAATATGCCCTGAGACAACACATCAAGTTAATAGCATCCCCTAATGGAAATAATTGTCAGTGTGCTCTAAACCATTTCCCAGCAAATATACACTGTTCAGGAGAAAGCTAAGTGAATAAATGGCAGAGCTGGACTACTGTGGCCCTGCAGGATATGGAAGATCCTGATAAAATAGACAGCTTCTAAAGACTGAATTAAAATTCCCAGAAGGGTGTATCAGGAAATATGCTAGGTCTTGAGTTGAAGTCATTATGTAGGCTCAGTGGAGAATTAGTTTCACATGGATCACAGGACATTTAGGGTGGTAGAGAGAGAGAGAGTTCCTCTTCATTGCATCTCAAGACAAGTAGCTATGACTTAAATATCAAATATTTTCCCCTGCCTTTTCCTCCTTGCTTCGTTTTGTAACATCTGACTTGTTGAAGAGATCTGAAGATCCTGAAAGCTTACATATGTTTTCTTGTCTTTTTGGTTGGCCTAAAAACATTATACCACAATACAGATTTTTTTAAAACTTTCTACAGCCAGCAGAGGTACCTTTTCTGTTTGTGTGACTTGTGGTAAATGTATTTTTTCCAAAGCTTTAAACCAGTAGAGGAAATACTTAGGATTCTTCTTATATATTTGCTGCAATTAGAACTAGCAATAATACTCTGGCTGACACAGCACAAGACAAACTTAATACACATGAAGTAGATGAAGTAAACATTGCTTCTCATAAACCTTTTTAGGACAACATGACCACAAGGGGAAAAAAGGCCTTGCTGATGTGTCTTTGGGATGTGTCTGTCATGGGCATTTGCTAGAAGAAATTTGGCTTTTGACTTTACTGCAAGTATTCAGAGAGTGACCTTGGGAGTGATGTGTCAAAACCAGATTCCTGCATGTGCAAGATAGCACATTGCTAACATGGCTCAAAATCAACCAAGGCTTTTCTTTTAATGGCACTCTCACAATCAATTTGGCATCCATGAGTTTAGGCCATTGTTCTGTGGACTTGTGCAACAAAAAGGCTGGAGGACAGAGGTCTTACTGCATTCTTTACCGCTCTTGTGTCTTCAAAAGAGGCTTTACTAGTTGCTGAACAGAGAAGATTCTGATAATGTTTCCACTTCCCCCTATATTCTGACCCATTAACACTTGAGGTTGTTGCACAATGTTGGGACATTTAGATCAGCAGAGCCCGCTTTATTGTAGATTGCAAGTTTACCACAGAGCTACAGCTATAATCTACTGAATATGAAACAGGTGTTTTGACAGGTGGGACACCCTTAGTGGCTGTAGGTATTCAGGTATTTTACACACACCTCTGGGCTATCTTAGCAGAAGAAGTAGATATTGCACAGGTATCATACATTTCTCTGTCTTTTGGCCTCATTCTTTCCAGAGGTCTGTGGAATGCTTTACTCTTACAGTCTCATGTTAATGAGAAAAGTGAGGGTTACTGGTAGATCTATGTAGAAACTTCTACCAAGGAACTGTCAGAACATTATGTTAATTTGCCCTTCATTTTTAATTATTTTGTTCTCCCTGTCTGTGGAGTTTGTATGTATGTCCTTGTCTCAGTGAATATTCTGTTTCCTTTGTGTTTGATGTTTCACATTTAATATGAATTTGATGTAAAAATCCTTTTTATCAAAATTTGTGTAACCAGTTTCCCTAAATGTCATGAGTTAAAGATGTATGTCAAAAATTTATTCCAGTATTCAGTAACTCCATTTTATTTTCTGATTGCTGTCCCATTTCTACATTGATGTGCAGAGAAGATTCTATCTGTACTCTGTATTTTCCAACGCAAAGGGCACAAAATATTGCAGAATTTGTACTTCTATAAGATGAGACTCCAGACCTGCCAAGTTTCAGATGGGACAAAGGACCATCATTTTATAAGGAATTTGAAAGGGGTTCTATCTTTTAAGCTTTCCATTGCTTCAGTTTGGATATGAGATTGATGGAACAGTGCTGCATTAAATCCCATACAAATCCAGCCTAGTGTTCTGTTCTTTCAGTGGTCATTCAAAGTCTTATAAACTGCCCACAAGAAGATGTGAGTGCAATAATACTCTCCTACAATGTATACATATGGCAGTTACAGCAGTTTGGTACCTCTTTTACTCTTAGGATTCCATCCAGTGGAATTCTGGAATGTATAGTCTGGTGAGGTATTTAAAAATCATTGTTAGACAGCTAAAATGTATTTGCCTGAATTACATTTCTGTAATAACGTGGAAAACAATTAAGGGTTAAATCCAGTTACTTTTGGAATAGTAATTCGAAGGAATGCAATATAGCTCTCTAGCAGAGGATTCAGAGGATTTCATCAAACTTTAAATTCCAAAATTTCTTAGGGTGGAGTCAGGCTAATTAAAAGTGGTATCAAACTACTATAATTGTCTACTGTAAATAAACTCCTACTCATGTTCTCCAGCAACTGGTGTAAAAGAGCATACTGCTCGCAGATGCTGGACATATGATAAGAAGTAATGATTGATATTCTCTATTAATTAGTTCAATCCTTTTAAAAATTTGCCCATGTTTTTTGACATCCTTACAGTTTTTATTGCTTGACACTTTCAAAGGACCAATGTAATCTCTCCCAGTGGAATGTTCCTTGCATATACCAGCTTGCTAAGCAATATCTTACATTTCATCAGTTTCAGGAACTCATTCAATGAGAAACACAAACGTTTTCATTCACTCTTTTTTTCATTTCATTGATGTACAAGTGAATTAGAAACATATGGGGGGTATTTGGTTTTAATTTCCCTTGGGAATGAATGCACACCCACACTTAGCATAGATGCAGAGGGATGTAGTCACATGGGATGCATTTCTTGGCTGGCTTTTTTACTCCCTCGTGGTATCCTGTGAGGTTACAGAGATGGATGGAATCTTAGCCAACATTATTGTTGTCAGGGAAGGGACAGGTAACCTTCTGAGTTGTCTATTGACTTAAATTTGGAGTAGAGATGTGAAGGACCAAGGAAAAAATAACTATGCTTTCCCTCTAATTTTGCCTTTGTTTGGAGTATTTTACCCCACTTCTCCTGGAAGTATTAATGTCATACCATGAACTGGACAAATTTCCTAATAAGCAGAGGATTCTAACTGGCTTCTACTGATTGTTTGCCTTGTCTAAATTCCACCCAATTTTCTCCTTCTACTGTCAAAGTAGTAGAATACTGGTACTACAAACTCTATATTTGGCTAGTGCAAAGGCATTTAACAGTATCTTGTGCCGACTTAGTGAGCATAAGGCAGGAACATGGCCTTGATGAAATAAAAGGAGGCTCTAAAAATGGATTTATCCCTTGTTCAATCTCAAAATGTGATACTTTTGGAATTGAAAAGATAGCAAAAGTAGGAACAAAATGACTGAGGGACAAAGCATCTTCTATACAAAATGAGATTAAAACAGAGCTAAGGAAATAAAGATAGCTAAAGGTGAATGTGATGGAAATGTATCCATTATATTCACCTTCTTCCTATTTCCAGAACCTGGGATCAGCATGTGAAATTGGTTGTAGATTTAGGACAGAAAAGAACAGCCTTTCCCAACCTAGCATCTTCCATTTCTCTTAGGTCACAATTATGATCAACAACCATGCTAGTTGGAGATGGTAGGAGCTGTAGTCCAACACATTTAGAAGACACCAGATTGGGGAAGGCTGGATAGGAAAAAGTACTCCACACAATGCATGATTTATGGCATTTCCTGCACAACATAATTGTTAGCTTAGATCAGGGGTGGGAGTCCTGTGGCCCTCCAGATGTTGTTCAGCAACCCACAGCATACCTTACTGCTGGCTATGCTGGCCAGAGCTGATGTGAGTTGTAATCCAGTAACATCTGGAGGGCTGTATGATTCCTACATCTGTTTGAAGTTCTCAGAGGAAGACTGGCCAGATGTGTATGACAGAATAGATGCATAGTGGAGCTGCATTATTTAAAAGTTTGTTGGAGAGCATAGCTGTATGAAATACTGTATGCTATCATAGAAGAAAAATACTTATTTGTTATCCAAGTGCTTCCACCTGGAATTCTTTCCTATGACTTTTTCAAAGAAAGAATGGGGAGGCATTTTCCCCCTTCTGTAAACAAAATTTAGAAACATTTATACTATGGGATTGTGAGAGTTATTTCATTTTAATTTTTTGTTAGAACTCTGGTATCCACCAAGATTTTATTGTTGTTGTGTGCTTTCAATTCATTTCCAATTTATGGCAACTTTAAGGAGAACCTATCATGACAATATTTATTCAAGGTGTTTTTTTGTTTTGTTTTTGTTTTGCTTTTTCCTTCCTCTGAGGTTGAGAGTTGATAGTTACTTTTGGAGACTAGAGTTCCCAGAATTCTCCAGCTAGCATAGTTCAGAGAAATGTAGTGAATGACAGGGAAAAAAATCATATTGTTTGATAACAAAGATCAATGAAAAATACTTCCCCAAAATAATCTGAGCAAATGTTTCTAATCTACTATAGACAGAATAACAGCTGTTTGATATTCTTTAGTAGGAACATACAGTTACTCAACTGTGAAACTACTTAGAGGCCTAACAGTGGCTTAAAGCTCAGGGTAATTTTTATGCTGGTTGTCATCTGCCTTTGAACCTTCTTTGAACTTCTGTTCAAGAGGTCATTTCACCCTGCGGTGCAAAATAAGGGGGAAAATGCTGTTCAATCTTACTGTCAACCCTCCCTTCTTTTTCTTTCTCATTTTCTTTTCTGGGCTCTTGCCAGATCAAATGACCTCTCTGTCAGGCTCTCCAGATTAGTTCAGCAAAACAAATGGGGGAGTTTCTTTCCCTGTATTGCATAATTAATTGCATTAGAATTGTTTCCCATTACTCAATCAAATGGCAAGCTTTTGAAAATAAGCATGTGTTCTGATTAAAAACCAGATTTGTACATTTCTGTCCACAATGTTGAATAGTAAGTTCCCATTGCATATTAGTGATGGTATGGTTTTTGAGTTAAGGGAGCCAAAAAATCTGCATTCCATTTGAGCCAGAAAAAATGAGCTTGTCTCTACTGCTTAGCCAAAACATCTCTTCCAAAGCAACAAATGTGCCACTTGAGAAAGGAGTAGTGTTTAGCCAGAAGGAGAGGGGACCAGTCCTTTGTTAAGTGGACATGATGCTCAAGGGAATAATTCATTTCTATTTAACCATGGGATTTTGATGCTGACCTCTTGTAACAGGAGTGGCCACAATTTGAGGCTTAGGGCTCCTGTGCTTTTAAATGGTTGTGTAGGTGCAGAAAATTTATAGTTACAAAAATACAAAATATGGATATACATCCTGGTAGGTATATCTGTTTTGTGACAAATTGCAATTGCTAATGTCACACTTTTATACTCTATATGTTGAAGGTATAGCAGCCACAGTTATGGAAACTGGCTCTTCCTGAAGAAATCACTTCTTTCCCTTACAGGAATTGAATAACTTGATGGAGCATGTATTGCTTACTTGCTCCAGCCCTTACTTGGGTCCAAAACACATTGCAGAAATAATCTAGTTTGAGACTGCCTTGACTGCCCTGGCTTAATGCTGGGAAATTCTGGAAACTGTAGTTCCCTGAGCCTTCTCTATCAGAGAGCTCTGGTGCCACAATAAATTACAATTCTCAGAATTTTCTAGCACTAAGCCAGGGCAGTTAAAGCAGTCTCAAACTGGATTATTTATTTAGATCCAAAAGACAATAAGTTCTGAAGTTACCAGCACAACATTACATAGCAAAGCTAACTTTATTTTTACCAGGAAGAAGAATATTTTATAGGGCTACTATATCACTTATGTTATGTGGCCCTACTTCTTCCCCGAAGGAAAAAACTGGTGGAAGATACCTGAGCTCTTCTACAAGGGATTAGTCCTACAGCTTAGAGGCAGCCAATAGCACTCTGGTTAACAAGGTGGAGAATTTGGCAACACAAGTAGCAAGCACAGGTATGTAATTGTAGTTACAGAATAATAACTGAGACTTTAAAAAAAATATCCAAATGTTAGTACAGTATAACTGCAGCTTCCCACTCCTCAGATTTACAGAAGTTTTGTTCTCATTATTTGTTCTCATTATTTGCCTTGTCAGCTAATCAGGAAAATTATTGGGGCAAATGGAGTTTATTTGTGACTTGAAGGATTGTAACAAAGCCTATTTGATATGGGATAATGTTGCTCCATTGATCCATTCAACACTTTCAAATATGTCACATGGAGATGATGTGATCATTGATTCCACCATGTTTTAAGTATGTTTTCTTGGAGGCAAGTCACGCTGCAGGTCAGTAGCATTTAAGTCTTAGTAAATATGGTTTACTAAGCATCAAGCTGCTAAATTCCATATAGGTAATCATGTTAGTAGAATCTACATCAGATTCTATCTGATATTGGAAGTTGAGCAGGGTCAGTTCTGGGTACTACTTGGATGGGAAACCATGAAAGAATACCAGGTGCTGTACACTATATTTCACAGGAAGGACCTGGCAGAACCTCCTTTGAGTATTCCTTACCTTAACCCTCTGAAATGAACTTCATGGGATCACCATAAGTCAACAGATGACATGGAGGCACATGCACGCACACGCAGTCAGGTTAATTCACGATAACAGGTCTTGCAGCATCTTGAATACTAACAGCGACTTGTGACACATTCTTCTTTTTGTCTCTGAAATGCAACAAAAATTTCATGCAAGTGTCTGATATTTCAATTTTATATTCCATTTCCCTTGAGAAGCATGTGTAAAAAGCCGTACAAGGACTTTGTACAATAATGTACAGTTTGCTTACAATTTTTTAAATATAGTAGTTACATAGTCAGTGTAAATAATGTTAGCAATCATTGTACTTTTTCAGAATTATTCTCCAGTATTGCTGCATTTATTTTCTTTGTATAAACTAAAGAGCAAAAATCATGGGAAACTGGAGGAAAAATTACCTTTCAGTTTTCAACTAACTGAAGAAGTAAAGAGCCTTTGAAGTAAGTCCCCTACTATGCAGAAGAGACGGCTGTGGTAGCCATGCATCAGAGATAAAACAAGGTATCTGTGGCAGTGTCTGCAGAGGCTGAGAGCTGGTTGGGAAATTAACATTGATTGGCACTTTGGTAGACAGGACTGGTGTCATGCTGTTTTCATTTGTACATGTACTCCAGCTGTTAGTAAAAGGCTTTCATTTGTGTTTGCGTCTGAAGCACAGTGGGCATGTGGATTATAAACTATAATGAATGTTTAGATTAAAAAGTCTCTTGTGACATCTTACAAACTGAATATAAATGGTAACGTGCTGCTGTGCTGCTATAATGCAAGGATCTTTTCAGTTCTGCAATAAAGTTGCTATTGGAAAGCTTTTAGTCCATTGGACATGTAGGCTGAAGGTTTTAGGAATTGAGATCTGAAAGAGTAATATTGAGGTCACTTTTTAAAAAAGCTCAAGTTAGCCTGCTTTACAGAAACAATTTCCATATATACACTTTGCCCTTTTATACAAATTGTTCTTGCTCACTTCCTTTGCCTCATTCATGGAATTTTACAGTGGAATCCAGATGACAGTGTCTTCATATGCAATCCTCCTATGTTTTCATAGTGCAATATATTTTTTCTTCCTATAAATGAGTGTGTGAAGGAAGAAAAGAAAGAATATCCAAACAATGCCCTTTGACTATAGTTCTAAAAGCTTTCACTTTGGATGACCCCTTAGAATTTTGTAGAACTTAGGCTTCTAAATGTGTTATTTTTTTAACAAAAGACTATGCATTTCTTCCAGCCTTGAGTGTGCTCTTTTGCCTCTGACTAGACCACAGGTCACATAGCATAAGCATGTAAATTATTGTCTGTACTCTTCTCTCTCTCTTCCACTTCAGAATGCTGTTAAATCACCCTTTTGTCAGGAGAGCTCATTTTAATACAGTATAACTTGATTTTAGGCATGGTTGAAAGGAGCAAAGAGTATAGAAGGTTGGTGTAACAGTAGCTGAAGTCTAACTTTAAATAGATACTAGTTCCCAAACTTCTGTCCTCTGAGCTTGTCAGATCTCAGAATTCCTAACCAGCTTTGCCAACATTCAGAAATTCTGGGAACTGAAAACCAAAATGTCTGGAGGAGCAAAGTTTGGGAACCACTGAGTTAGATTACTAGGCTAAATTCAATTATTAGTCCCAATTAGAGTAGAGTCTTTGTGTCATTAGGGCTTACATAATGTTGATTTAAGTTCTATTCATTCACTAGTTATATTTGGGGCTAACAATTGGCCCATTATTTTTAATCCTGTTTTTCACAAATCGGCTTAGAAATTTATAAAAATAATAGCTGTTAAACAAAGCCAACACAATTGTCCAAAATAACAGAACAATTAGAGCAGGATATGTAAAACAAAATCAGAAGAGCAGATTAAAAGCCAGGCAGAACAGAAAGGCATCAGAGCTTAGAAAGGCCTGGTGAAATAAATATCCTTTTAGGAAGCCTTAGAAACTATAAATTTGGGGGCTTGAGATTTAAGGGAATATTATCATGCTTTTATTGTCATTCTTTCACAAATACTAAATTGAAGGATCCTCTGGTTTCTGTAGTACAGCAGTATTCAGAAAATGTTCTGTGAATTATTTTGCCTTGTGAAGGAAAAATTGCTATGACTGTACTTTTCTTGGAAAGAGAACCAATAGGTAATGTGACCTGTGAATAAGGAAAGTAGTAGCTTAATTTTACACTGCATGAATGTGGTTTGCAGTAGCCATTGCATAAAAATACATTTTAATGACACCTTGTACATTAAAGTTGTTCAAGTTCTGTTCTGCTCACAGTAATTAGAAAGTGTCTTCTGGCTACGATACAAAAGATTTAAGATAGTACTAATGTTTCTGTACAGATACCCTGTGTCACTTTCTTAAAGATAGTTCCTAATTCACACAGCATGTTAAGGATGGAATTGAATTTCCCTCTGGGTGTTGAGAAAAACTTGCTGAATAGCATTATGGACTACCTTTGAAAATGTAGCAGGTCCTTATGGACAGTTACATTTCCTTTGGTCACCACACTGTGTTTGTAGAGCTTGGCATATGGCCCTTCTGAATCCCAAGGCATAATCCTGCCCAGTTACCACCTCCCTTAATTCCTGATACACTGTGGCAGCTACTATCGGTTTCTCGGCCAAAACATAGTTTGGGTCTTTTAGGGGTATTGCAGAACAAGCTAAAACAGATGTTTTAATTTCTCCATGCTTATACTGTACCATAGTAAAATATCATCTGACTGACAATATGGTCTGAATGGCTGTATTGTTTCATTCATTTTTTTAAAAAAGGTGTGCCTCCATACTATTGTGAAGTCTTAAAACCCAAAATTCAGTGTGTAGGAGTGATATAGCAATAGTATATATAGTGTATACATGCACACACACACACACACACACAAAGATCACAACAGTATTTATGAAGGTGATATAGGCTGAAGCCTGATGTGTCTTTTTTTAAAGGAGTAGTAGAAATTTCATTTTCGAATGACCAAAATATTTAAAATCCCCAATAATCCAATACTCTTTCAAAGTGGAGCTGTGATTTTGCTCAATTTCTGAACTAGTACCTGCTGACAATAAGTTTTGCTTCATAGGATATTGTCCCTTTCTATCTAGTGTGATAAAACTGGGAATGCAAATATTTCTTTGCCTCATTCTTCCATGCACAAATTAGAAACCAGATCATTTTTCTCTTTGCCAGCAAGATAATAAGATATTTCAGACAGTTTTTGATAAGAGTCCTCACAGTCAGTATTCTGATGACATCCAACTGTATTAACTACTTTCTGCTTCATTCCTTTTCAGTTCTAAACCAGTGCCCATCATCAGTTATGGACTAGATGAAGGCTAACAAAATGCACTTAATCCAGATAAGACAGAAGTGATCTTGATAAATCAAAAGATGGATCATGGAGTAGGGATTAAACACATAGGGTTACACAATCCTGCTGCTTGGATGTACTTCTTTATTCAACTTTGAACATACAAGTGCATATTTTTTCAGTAACCAGGAGTATACAGTATTTACACAGTTAGGGTTGTGCATCAGCTGTGCCCATTCCTAGAGATGTTGGATCTAGGTATAGTAATACATTATTTAGTTATATCCAAGTAGGATTAGTGTAGCACATTGTACATGCAGCTGCCTTTGAAGAATGTTTGGAAATTACATTTGGTCCAAAGAGCTGCATCCAGGCTGCTGATGGGGGCTAGATATATGGTGACTACAATTCCCTTGTTACAATAGCTCCATTGACTATCAGTCTGTTTCTGGACACAATTCAAAGTTCTGGTTATGACCTAGAGGGCACTATACAGCTGGGATACAGGTTACCTGAAAGACTGCCCAGATTCAAATTGCCTCCTGATGGAGAGGTCTTTCTCTTTGTCCCACCACACTCACAGATACATCTCACAGGAAGACGAGAGGAGAGCTCTCTTTCTAGAAAGGCTAGGCTGGCACGCTCCATACAATTTTATTCTAACAGGCCTTTGGGGAACTAAATTCTCATGGGAAAGGGGCTTTTAGCAGTGTGTGATGTCTTGTCTGTACTTTTTAATGAACATGTTTTCTCATTATTTTTAATTCTATTGATAATTATATTTTAACTTTTTAATGTTCTTAGTGGCGTGAATTTTTTTTATCTCTTACCAGTTTCAACTTTGGTAAACCATCTTCAGAGCCAGTGTGATATAGTGGTTTGAGTGCTGGACTATGGTTCCTTGAGAACGGAGTTCAAATCTCCATTGAGCCACAGAAACCTACTGGGTTACTTGCATGATAGCATAAGGGGAGGGCTGACTGTATTTTACTCCAAGTCTCGAGTCAAATCTCAAGTCTCTACCTTCAAATCAAGTCTCAGGTCCTTGTAAGATACTTTAAGCTCCTTCCACATCAAGCTGTTTCCTTCCAAGAAACGTACTCCACGCTCTGGGGGCGCAGATCTTACCTGCTGCTCAAAGTGAATGATGCCAGAAAGTTGGTCACTAAAAATATACAAGTTATGAATCACGTTGCATCAGTGCAAAATATATTGTGGAACTGAGTCCGAGTTGAGTCATCAAAGAGACTTGAGTCTGAGTCAATTGACTCGAACATATATCACTGTTAGGATCTTTTGGAAGTCTCTCATTCATAGAGTTGCCATTAGTCAGTCTACTTGATGGACAACAATAACAACAACCACATCCATGCACCAAAGAGTAATGGAACTAGCAAGCAAATGTGCATAGGACTGTAGTATTTGACACACTGGATGGTTTAGTGGCATCTTATATTGTAGAGTACTTGATGCTAAGCTGGTACAGACCTGATCAATGACTTGGATGACAGGGGGAGCTCTTTGTATTAAGTATTAAGCCCATGAAAAATAAGCCAAGCTTTTTGAGAGACTTGGTCTATTATGAACTAGGAATGTTTTATTTAGCATGGCATCTAAACCAAGGTTGCTGACTTCTTGCTTCCTTTACGGCTAGGATTGGAAACAAGGATTTGTTCTTTGTTTACAAGAACAGTTATAGATCCTATTTCAACAATATGCTTTAAAAAAAAACTTTCTGCAGTCGGGAGGAGCAAAGTAGAAGCTTGTAGGCTGCATACATTGGCACAGTGGTGTCACGTGGCGAGTGCAGATCACACCAGATGACACCTTAACTGGGGTGTGTGTGACACCAATGCTCCTCAAACACCTACTTTTTTGGCAGAAATGGACTGTGGCATTCAAATGCTTTAAAATATGGTGGGAGTGGGGTGAAGCTCAGTGGGAGATGAAGAAAGAGGCCCCAGAATTTTTTAAAATTCAAATTTTAATGTTTAAAAAACACACATCTTTTTTATTTTTTTAAAAAAAAACATTCTTTTTAAATTTTCTTTAAAAGCATCACATTTTAACCAAATCTTCAGCATGCATATGTAAATAAATTTGGGTGGTGCATATGACATTGTAATCTGAAGGTATAATTTTAATTTTGCTATGTTGTTTATGTCACAATTATTAACATTACACTTACTGCTATCTGAGTAGCATTACTGCAAAAAAATCATTGCTAAGAATTCCATATGCTGTGAAATGGGAGAAGTTCAGTGCAGGGGTGAGTTACCACACTGAGTGACACCAACCCTAGGGACGCCACTGCATTGGTACAAGTTCATTCTCAATAAACTTCCCAAACTGTAATGTCTCATTCTATTCAAATACAAATTCTGTCAAAGAAAGCTAATAGCTTTGAAATTACATTCTTTAAAGTATTTTTTAAAAGAAAATCACATGAGAGTCCCTGCATTTTATCAGATAAATAATGGGCTTCTTGTGGTTTTGGCTATAATTCTGTAAGGTGATACTTTTCAGATCTTTTATGTTTTCATATTGTACCTTACAATAAACACACTGAGTTTATTGTAAGGTACAAACTATATTGTGAGCTGAGATGTCACCACATTTTAGATAATGACTACTATGTAATTCTGTGTACTTGGCTATAAACTACACTGGAGATGTATAGAGATCTGTTATTTATTATTTTACATGCTGCCAGACTGAACCTTTTAATCTTGAATGTGTGTGTATAAGTTATAAATTGGAAGAATGTGTGTGTAGTTATAAATTGTAACGAATGTGTGTGTATAAATTATAAATTGTATTTAAAAATTTAAGCACATGCCTTAACTACTCTCAGTGGTACTTTTAATTGTATTTGCAGATATATGGGTTGAAGAGTAATGGTGATGTGGATATGTACACATGTGTGTGCATGCACATATGCAACACGCAAAGTTCTAATTGGCTATTAAAGTTTCTTCCTTTGAAGTAACCATATTGCATTCTTCCTTCCTGTTGGCGTGCCTGAAATATCATATGCCAAATGTGTGGGAGTACAATTAAATGAGTGAAAGTGGGTAGATTACATATTTCACATCTGCTGATTTCACTCCCACATAGGCACAGAAAATATTATCGTTATAGATTGGGGAATGGATTATCACTTGTTCCCATACTAAGACAAAGAGGCAGTAAGCTCATTTACATAGTAAACTTCACAGAGATATTAAGGCAGCATCTTCTTTTACAAAACGTCTTGCCATTTTTTGGACTAAACGCTGAGTGGTTTTTTGTTCTTTTTTTTTTAAGTCTCCAAAGTCTATTATGAGTGTTCAATGGCAGAATTCATATTTTAGACCACCCCAGTGTTTTTGTAATCTCTTGCTGTTTATTAGGGGCATATCTGCTCCATAAAGTTTGTATCTCCTTAATTTCAGAGCTATCTCCAGGCCTCCCTGTCCTCCACTGCTCTGTTAGGTCCTCTAAATTCAGGCCTTGGCCTCACAGATTAGGTCCATACACCTGTGTGTGGTCTTCCTTTTTTTCTACTACCCTCTATTTTCTAACATTATTGTCTTTTTTAATTATTTGTGCCTTCTCATGTTGTGACTTAAGTAGGACAGCTTCAGTTTGATCAGGGAGAGTTCAGGCTTGAACTGTTCAAGGACTGCTGTTTGTCTTTTTGCCTGTCCATGGTATCCTCGGCACTCTTCTCTGGTATCACATCTCAAATGAACTGATTTTCCTCCTAACTACCCTCCAGCTTTCTCCAATTCTGGACTGAAATCATGCTTGTTATTTTAAAAGACAAGAATACAAACTAAAACATATGATCATAGGAGTGCTAGAAAATAGTGTTCAGCTCTAGTAGTATTCAGCATCTGCCATTTCATGGGGCAGCCCCAGAGCAGCTGCTTGGCCATCAGAAGCAGCATCTTCCAGCCTCTGGAGGCAAAGTGAGGCAGGTCCCATTGTCCTTAATGATGGCGTGGTCACATGCCACCACTGAACTTGAGCGTCTGCAGATTTTGATATCCACGAGGATGTCCGGAATGAATCCTCCATGGCTACCGAGGGCCAACCTTACTAACTGGAATAATGCATTCACAGCATCCCTCAGTTTGAATATGAAATCCTGGTAGTAGAATACTGTGTAAACATAAATCTTGATGAACCAAATCTTGATGAACACTCACCTTAAGTAAGATAGTTTGTGGTGATATGTACTGATTTTCTTGCTGTCATATCTGCCTTTATATATTATGAATCAGGGCTGGTCCAAGGTATTTTGCTTTTCAAGGCAAAAACAAGATAACACCTGTTCCATCATCCTTGAAAATACCACCTGGGTCAGCCGTTGAATCTCTTTGACACTGGTGATGAGACTGTGTCCTACTGTGGCAACTGTGAGGCAGCAGGCTAGCTTGAGGAAATGCATAGGACAAGCAGTATGGTACACAACTATTTCCCTCACTATGGTGGGTTACAGACCGCCAAAAAGCGGCGGCCTGCACCCGCCCCTTTCCCCGCTTGATCGGGGCCTCAGTGGCCAAAGCGGCAGCCGCTGAGGCCCCGATCCGCCGCTTTCCAGGCCGTGGGGAAGCGGGGAGGAGGAGAAAGGGCCCCTTTCTCCTCTGCATCGCTGGGCGCAGCCATCTGAAGGTTGCACCCAGTGACGCAAATGGAAAAGGAGCTCCGTTTTGGAGCTCCTTTCGTAGCACTATTCGCCCTGGTGAGGCGTGATGATGTCATGTCTGCGCCGCCCCGTATAGGGGCGGCGTGGTCGTAATGGCGGCGGCCGTGTGGAACCATTTTGTGCGCGCTCCGCATGTGCTAGGGTTAGGGGCATCCGGAAAGGACGCCCCTTTCTAACCCTAGCACACACGGAGCGTGCACTTTAAGGCCCGTCTGTAACAGGCCCGTCTTGCTGCTGTTTCCTCAGCATGCACCTCACTCACTCTGCCAAATACCATGTGTGGCCCATAAGGAGGAATGCGTTGCACTTGCCCACCCCAGCTGAGTGCAGTAACACCCGCTTTTAAATTTAAATTTGACTTTATCCCGTTGGGGATAAGTCGGTATAAAAGGAGTGCGATAATCTCCACATTGTAACAAAATGAAGTTTCATTGCTTGGATTTCCCACTGCCAAGTGTGGAAAGTTTAGGCAGATAGGCATGTTTACAAGTGTGCCACCCAAGGAGGGAGAGTACAAAAGAGGCACAATTATACAGACTCTTCACAAGCACAGTGTTCAATGACCTGGTTCCCACAGAAGAAGGATTATGAAGCATGTAAGGAAACAACCAAATTATATTGTAATACATTGCAATTGTAGGCATTGCACAACAAAAATCTACTTGAATCACAAAACAGGAATTTGGGAAGGGTAGTTATTGAGCTGGGAGACTCCAGTAAACCTCTACTAAAGCCATAAAACTTTTCTAGAGGGAACTACTAGTAGATTTGAATGAGTGGTATGTTCTTCTTTCTTTAGGAATCTTACAATTGCACCAGTACATTTCTGGTGCTTTTAATAATTTCTGCTGCCTATCTGTTTTGTCTTATTCAGATATGTAAATGTTACAGAATATAGTATTGCCAAAAATCTAATGATAAAAAAGTATTTAAAAATTAAAAACACTTATTTGTAAGAGTTTAAAGCACAGTAAAGTTGATAGGTGCAGCACACCCTCTTAAAAGACCCTTCTGCCACAGCCAGAAAACAGCCAAAGACCTGCCTTGGGGAAAGGGTCCTATACAGATGCAGGACTTTATAACTCATATTCAGCACTTTGGATTCTGGCAAAACTAGCCATAGCATTTTGGTCTTTATGAGGTTTCTAAACAGCTTCTGAAGGCAACTCACATATAGTGAATTACTGTAATCCAAATGGAGGGTTACCCAGGCATGTGTCACCATAGCCAGATCTGACATCTCCAGGAATAGGTACATCTGGCACACTGGTTTTAGCTTTACAAATGAACTCCTGGACATTGCTTAAACCTGGACATCTGGGTTCAGGTCCAAGTCCAGGAGCACACCCAAAATATGAACCTGAAATTTCACAGGGGTGTAACCTCATTCAGCATAAGGTGAGTCCCTGTTCCTTGCTCTGCCTTTTGATTTATTAGGAGCACCTGTTTGTCTGGAAAAAAGTTCACTTAGTTCACCTTTATGTAGGTCAGCACTGAAGAAGAAGCTTCCTTGAAATTAGATGGACAAGAGAGAGAGAGAGAGAGAGACAGATACTTCCCAAGAGCCAGCATACTGGTGACACCTATTCCCATGGGATGTGTGTGTATTAAATGGCATAGACTGAACTGAGCTCTGAGGAACCCTATAAGCCAGGCAGTCAAGGAATCCCACAATATCAACTTTTAAAACAGCGGTGAGGGGACTTATGACCCTCTAGGTTCTGGCAAACTATCGTTCCCATCATGCCTCACCACCAGCCAAGCATCAACCAGTTCATGAGGGTTTGATTGTAGCACCTCCCCTTATGTGATGCTACGTGTATAGCATATTACATTGTATACTATATTATTTCAATGAAGAATTCATATAAAACAGTGTGCTAAGTCCTATCCCAGAGAGGAAAACCCAGAAGGATAACAATTTTTGTGGTTTCAAAAGAAGTCCAGCAGAACAAACAGGGACATACTCCCACACTAGATCCCAGTATAGGTCACCCATCAAGGCAACCAAAGCAATCTCCATCCCACAACCAAATCTGGAGCCAGATGAAATGAAGTTAGATAGTCTGTCTCATCCAGGAACCCCTGGAGCTGGAAAGCCACCACACTTGCCCGAGAAGACCTTGGGAACTGGCTTGTAATTCTCTAGTATGGAGAGGCTCAGAGGGTGTGTTCTCAATAATGACCTCAGCTTAGCCTGCCATGCTGTACTAAGGCATTCACCACTCCCTTTACTCACTCAGCCAATCCTCTTCCAGAGGGACACAGGTCCAGTATGCATGTGGTGGTACAAGTTGAATATCCCTTATCTGGAAATCCGAAATAATCCAAAATTGTCCACATGAATGGGTGAGATAGTGATACCTTTACTTTCTGATGGTTCAATGTACACAAACTTGTTTCATGCACAAATTTATTAAAATTATTGTTTTTACATTTACCTCCAGGCTATGTGTATAAGGTGTATATGAAGCATAAATAATGTTTGGGCTTGCGTCCCATCTCCAAAATGTCTCAGTATGTACAGTCACCCCTACAAGTCCACAGACACTTGGAAATCTGTGGAGGGGCGACCACCATTAACTTCAATGGGGCGGGCACCCGTGTCATGTGCCCCACATGCACATGTCCCATTCAAGCCTATGGGGTTTGAATATGTGTGCATTTTGTAACTCGCTGGCTGCTGGAACAGATCTTCTGTGAGTTCCAAGGGCCAACTATATATGCAAATATTCCAGAATCCAAAAAATAGTAATCTGTAATTCAAAAAATTTCTTGCCCCAAGCATATCAAATAAAGAATAAACAACCTGTACTGACTTCTACAAAGGTCTTGTCCACATTGAGATTGTACTGTACCATTTAAAACATATTGTCCATATTGAAACTGTACAATTTAAAACACAGGACAAGCAGGAACAAGGTTACAACCACTGGAATTGTATTTACTACAGCATCCAAGTCAGAGTAGATCTGAATGATTTTATTTGCACTGTCATAGAAATCGTTCAAAGTGAGCTGTCTACTCTTCTTCTTTCTTTTCTTTCTTTCTTTCTTTCTTTCTTTCTTTCTTTCTTTTTTCTTTTTTCTTTTTTGGTGTGGAAAGGAGAAGAGAAGGTCTCTGATCACTAGATATAGCCCCACTGGATAGTTGTGTACAAATGCAAAGGTGGCAAAGGAGTATGATTTCACTCCCACCAGTACCATGACATAGGCTTTCCAAAGGCTGTAGTCCATTTTTGGTTGATGTGCTCTGAGTTATCTTCCATCAACAATAAGCTCTGTCCCTCTTATTTTATTGCCTCCAGATCCCTAGTATGCTCTCACACAGCTCTGCTCTATTAGAAGCAATTGTGTCTAGCACCCTGGCCTTTCTCTGTTAAGGAGATCAGTCATGGCATCAGCAGGATCACCTGCCAAGACAACAAGGTACTCCTTAAGAGTCAGCAGGAAGTAATTCAAAGTCATCCTCTTCCTAGGTTGGAGCATTTTAATCCCCTCCCCAATTCATACAGATGCAGAGTCTCAGTGAGTCTAAATCCCACTGGGTAGTGATCTGTCTATGACACATCCAGATCATCATCATTCTTCCCAGCACAGAAAAATAGGTGTTGAGTGTGACCTGAAGTAGAAATGGCACTAGTTACTGCTTAGGACAGACCCAAGTTCATTGTGGAGGACATCCTGAGCTGCTCCTGACAGAGCTATCTCAGTATGGATGTTGAAATCCCCCAGCACAACAGGCAAAGGGTACACTACCACCATCACCAAGATTAACTCATCCAGATCAGGAAGAGACGCTGTTGAGCATCAGCATAGCGTGGTACATCAACAGAATCCCTGGCCACCTTCAGATGGACACACTTGAACCCATCAAACTGTGGAACAGGGCAACTAGCACAGAGAATCCCACCAGGTAGAACTGAGAGAGGTTGATCTCCATCCCTCAGCTTCATCCAGTCGGGTCTCTGTAATACAAACTAGGCTGGTATGCTCATTCAGGATCAGATCCTGGATCACTGCCATTTAGGCACTTACTGACCTGGCACTGAGCAGCAGCATTTTCATCTCAGCAGGCTTATTGCTGAGATTATCTAGGCAATTTGGAGTAGGGCACAATTTAGTCTTTGCCCCCTCTCCCATTGTGGTAGCACTGACTTTTCCTCTACTGTATTATCATTTCAATAACTGCTGCCTGGTTTATTTCCTTTCCCATGCTCTCCATATATAACTCTCTCTCTCTCTCTCTCTCTCTCTCTCTCTCTCTCTCTGGTTTTTTTTAACTAGTGCTGCTAGGGCAAGTTGATTAAAAGACCTCCGGCTTGCAACAGAGGGCAATTACTTCCCTGAACCCAAGCAGAGAAACTGGCCCTCACACAACCCCAGAAGCAGCTCCTCCAAAGAAGTGAACCTTCTGGTGTGGCCCCTGCCAGCAGAAGGCCCACTGCCTCAGGCAGCCAAGTGATGTCTCCTCTTAAAGGGACATGTGGTCATATGTCTCAGTGTCTGACTGGCATGGTCCAAAAGAGAATCTCAGGCAGTCCATCTAGAAGAGAAAAAGCAACAAGCAGGCAGTGGTATAGTCGGCCCTTTCTATCCGTGAGCTTGCCATCTGCAGATTGGAACATCCACTTATGGCCCCTCCCCATTCTCCCCATTGATGGTGCATGCATACAGCCATGCCACCATTGAAAACAACGGGACTTGAGGTCTCGTGGTTTTTATATCCACAGGGAGATCCAGAACAGAACCCCTTGCAAATACAAATGGCCAACTGTATTGCTCTCTTCTCTTAGTGTTAGTGAGAATATTTATACCCTTGTGTGCTGACTCCTGTCAGATTGCCTCAGTTAATCTGGCTCAATACTTGAGGAAGCCTGGTTGTTAAGAGTACAGAGCTGTCAGGCACAGGTCTGTGGTAAGAGGGAAAGCTGTGCCAAGCAGGCAGCAGAACTACTGGTACTTTCTTCTCTGAGACATGTGAAAATGTATTGCTTCTCTCTGGTATGATTAAGTTCCTGTACTTTTGGAAGGGTGAGGTTAGTACACCCAACTCTACTACTATAAGAGGAGCAGACACTGCTAATTAATTTTATGAAATATGTATTTTTCCAAATAGATTAATTTTATGAAACAATGTATTTTTCCATATGAGGAGGGGGTAGAAATCAGTTACAGAAAACATTCCACCCAACATTGTTTACCTAATAAATGGCATAGTATGATCAAGGACTACTAGAATCTTCCTGGAAACTATGCACTGCCACGGCATTATGCTTTTGCTTTGACCTAACTATGAAAATATTAAGATTAAGTGGACACTAAATATACACAGCTTTATCCTGTTTGCTAAGTCTTATGTGCCATGCTAGTTGATAATGTGTAAACTAGCACTGGTAGAAGTTACATTTAGTGTTGCAAGATCTTGTTGCCAATGGGAAAAAAATCCTACATTTAAAATCACTTGCAACATTACATTCATTTTTTTTCAAATCAGGTCCCTTTCATACAGGTTCATACTGCTTGAGTTTATGGAGCTAAGAAGGAATCCCTACCTAAACTGGCTCCCTACTGTTTAGGCACATGGCAAACCAGTAATACACATCTGCTGGTAGATGCAGGATCCAGGCTTTGTCTTGCCATTTCAGAAGCTTGAAAAATGGCATATGCAGTGATGAACGTTGAATCTTTTCCTGTCAGTGAATTGGACTTGGGATCAGCGAACACTGAAATGGTGATTAAAGTGGCTCTGAATAGAAAAGTGGTAGCATAACTGTAATGATATCTAGTGTGCAGGTAAGACTTGAAAATTCATTCAAGGCACTTCCTATAAATTCAGTAAGCCCTCCACAATCCTGTAAAGTTCAGGATTGTCCCATACTTTAAATGCATACCAGAAAATAGCTAAACTTAGCCACAAGCAGGTATTAATTTTGAACCTAGGGCTTCCTAGTTCACAGCTTAATTTCTTAGCTACAACACTGCACTAGCTCAAGCATTGTACTTGGAATTTACAATTGTTGCTTCTAATGTGACTCAAAATTTTAATCTCTTTTTGTAGGAGAACCTATAGAAGGTCTTAAAGAGAGTGATTACCTTTTGATTCATTCTTGCCGACAATGGACAACCATTACAGCTCACAGCCTAGAAGAGGGTCATTATGTCATAGGGCCGAAGATAGAAATCCCTGTGCATTATGCCGGTAAGTATGGCTTCAGCTCTGAACTAAAAATAAGTAAATTAATAAAGTGAGCGAGTTGCTCACTAGCAGCACCAGCTTTTCTTTTCTCTTTTGACTTAGTAAAGTCAGCACAGTAAATCTTATTTGGAAAAAAAAGCATAGGAGAGGAACTGGACTACAGTTTATTCATATGTCTGTATAGGCTTCTGCTATGATTAAAGTAGTAGAGCCTCATTTACTGCTAAAGGGAAATAGCATGTCTCGTATGAAACAATCAACAAAGTTGTTTTTGACAAATGTTCAGATGCCAGGAACGTCCTTGCCTCAGAACTTTATTCAGCCACATGACAACCTGCTTATGTCAGTTCTTGGCAGCAGCCCCGTGTGCATCTGAATAAACATGTGAACTTGACATAGGATGCCAACTGAGGGCTTGCTCTATTTTTCTGTTGTAAACAACAATTGTTGTCTGCTCTACCACACAGTTGAAAGTTAAAGTTCATACATACCTCCCTTTTCTGTCAGATTCTAAACTTTATTTGTGGTTGTAGGCTAGAACCAGCAACTGTGACCTTTCCCATTAGCTTGCTTTATCTGCCTAGAATCACCTGTTGCCTCTTTCTCCCTCTAATACTCAGCAGTCCATTTTTAAAGGCAGAATTTTTTCTTTTTCTTTTTTGAAGATGCAGGTTGTGAATTTAATTTTCCCAAATCCTGTTAAGTTTCTTTCCTGTGCTTCAAATTTTTGAACCCTGGTGGCGCAGTGGTTAAATGCCTATACTGCAGCCACTCACTCAAAACCATAAGGTTGCGACTTCAATACCAGCGAAAGGGCTCAAGCTTGACTCAGGCTTGCATCATTCTGAGGTCCTTAAAATGAGTATCCAGATTGTTGGGGGCAATTAGCTTACAGTGTAAACCGCTTAAGGAGTGCTTGAATAAACTGATAAGTGGTACAGAAATGTATTTGCTTTTGTTACTGCTGTTGGTTCAAATATTTGCTGTCACAAAATCCCCTTGCCTAACATTCTCAAATTCTTCTAACTGAGCCAATATATTCAGTGTTAAAATGAAACAGAGATCTGCCTGGTGAAGCCCTGTTTTTCACATATGAGAAGCTAAGTGAATAACTTGTTAGGTTTTTTGTGGGTTTTTCAGGCTATATGGCCATGTTCTAGCAGAGTTTCTTTCTGACGTTTCGCCAGCATCTGTGGCTGGCATCTTCAGAGAATGTAACTTGTTAGGCATTTTCTAAAATATCCTGTTTGAAACTTCATTGCTATTTAAAGGAGACTTCAAAGGGCATTTATAATTTGATGACCGCATGATCAAATTACTTGCATTCATGCCCTTAATTGTGTTTATGGCAGTGTCTGCTCCCAAAACAACACAAGACTAATATTTCATTTTAGTGTTTCCTCAAATATGTTCTCAAAACCAGAGCTTGAGGAGCCCTGGTGGCACAGTGGTTAAATGCCTGTACTGCAGCCACTCACTCAAAACCATAAGGTTGCGAGTTCAATACTAGCCAGGGCTTCAGCTTGACTCAGACTTGCATCCTTCCGAGGTTGCTAAAATAAGTACCCAGATTGTTGGGAGCAATTAGCTTACATTTGTAAACTGCTTAGACACTGCTAGTTCAGTATGAAGCTGTATATAAATGAAGCTGCTTTGTTTTGTTTCTGTTGCCACACACCCACACAGCCCTGTAAAGGAGAGAGAGAGGAACCATGCTGGGAGCTGAGAGGGAATGGATTTAGAGAAAGGTTGAAGCTCAGTGCTCAAACTGATGCACCTTGCTGTTATGTTATATTTCCAGAATTGCAGCGGAGGGAGGGAATGAGGGCATTGCCCCCTTCAAACCAAATGTCTGGCTGTTTCCTCTTTTTCCTTCAGTTTCCAGCTGCCAAACCAGAATTCTGGCTGCTTCCTCTTTTTCCTTTAGTTTCCAAGTTTCTAGTATTGCAATAATTTAAAATTTCAATTGAGCATTTAGGAATACAGGTTAGACATTCAAAGAAGAGAGAAAGAAAGAAATGAAGAAGAATTTCAGTGAAGGGAGCAGAATTCTGATGGGGGGGGCAATGCCCTCCTTTTGACACCACTATCCCATTGTTTCA
Organism: Sceloporus undulatus; assembly: GCF_019175285.1. NCBI lineage: Eukaryota > Metazoa > Chordata > Lepidosauria > Squamata > Phrynosomatidae > Sceloporus > Sceloporus undulatus. The sequence goes on along the minus strand of NC_056525.1, from coordinate 193,385,247 downwards.
ACACTGTATACTACTGAAACCTGCCATAGTTCAGTCTAATGTGAGGCAACCAATAGCTGCTTTCTTATCAAGTATCAGAAGCTATGTGGATAACTTGTCAGGCATTTTTTAAAATATCTTGTTTGAAACTTCATTGCTATTTAAAGGAGACTTCCAAGGGCCTTTATAATTTGATGGCCACATGATCAAATTACTTGCATTCATGGCCTTAATTGTGTTTATGGCAGTGTCTGCTATCAAAACAACACAAGACTAATACTTCATGTTAGTGTTTCCTCAAATATGTTCTCAAAACCAGAGCTTGAAAATATTACTTTTTTGAATTAGAATGGTCCTGCTGTTCCCAGGATTCTGGGAGGCACAGTCTGAAAAAGAGTTCAAGGACAGTTAACAACAACAAGCTGAAAGTATTATGAGGATGCAGCTTCTTAGAAATTGGTATGGGCCTTATATTTTGTTTTATAATAATCTTTAGGTTTTGATTCTTTATGAGAATTATCTTTTTTTTTAATTCATTCTGTAAATAGAATTTATTTTACCATGATGTATATTCCACTGAGTTTCCATATTTGTGAGCGATTTCTGCAGTTTTTGAATGTTCTTTGTGTAACATTTTGGTTCTAGCACCATAGAATTTTAGAGATGGAACAACTGTGGAGGACATTGTCCACTGCTAGGATCTACAATACAGGAAGTAATTACAGCAACTTTGGTTGCTTTTCAATTTGAGTGTATTAGCTTTAAGATGTTTTCATAAGATTCCTGTGTGTATTGGGGATTTAAGAGTGTGATTGATTTCCTTATAATAGAATCTTTTTTCTGCTTCCTGGGGAAGAGTAGAAACTGTACTCATGCAGGACTTTTGTAGCAAATGATTGAGCTCTGATGGCTAGAGTAGAAGAGAAAAATCTAGTCTTACTTGAAGCTATTTTGGCACTACCTTGTAAAAACATGAATGGATACTTCATTAAATTGGGCAGTAACGTATTAAGGAATGGAGAGCCAGCATGGTGTAGTGGTTTAAGTATTGGACTATGACTTTCAGAAACCAGGTTTCAAATCCCCACATAACCATGAAAATCCACTGGATAACTGTGGGCAAGTCATGCACTCTTCAGCCTTAGATGAAGAAAATGGCAAACCTCCTCTAAATAAATATTTCAAAAAAGTTAAAACCCTCCCCTATGGTTGGATCATCATAACTAAGAGTTGACTTGAAAGCATATAACAACAGCAGCAGCAGCAGCATATTAAAGAACAGCACTGTTATGGCTATGTGTGTCACCCAGTGTTTCATGTTTTAGTGCTTTGTTTCATAATCTTATGCATCTGGTTGTTGTAACTGGAGCAGTTATAATTGACTGGCTCCTTAACTCCTACTCTCAGGGCTATTAGAAAGGGAACCAAAGTTCTTCTGTGGAACCTTCTTCCAACTTGGTGTGTATTTGGGCCTTCTAATGGAATGTATAAATTAAAACAAATGTGTGGAGCTGCTTCTTCAGAAATGTCTATTTGGACCTCATTATAATTCACAATGAATAATCTGATACCAATAAGCTAAAGTCATCCCACAGTATCTGGGCTTTCTGCCAGATGAGGGTAATCTCTGTCACAAGGCACCTCCCCCCCCCTCTTCTTTTTTCTCCCTATCTATCTATCTATCTATCCATCCATCCCTTTGGGGTGAACAGTGCTAATGTTGCATCATGTATAGTGAAGGGTAAAGGAGGAACTATGCTGCCTGCTTTAGACAGACATGATGCCTCCACTGTATTGCTGTGTATTATCATTCAAAAGTGTGTAGTGAATGTAGCCATGATTAATATCATCAACAGATCCATATCACATCCAAAATTGATGGGTGAATCAGCTGAAGTGGTATGAATCATCAAATGTCTACTGGTTTGGTTGGGTGGGTTACTGAAGTATAACATTGCAGTTAAAATCTCATAGTTGTAACCTGATTTACTTCTAATTGTTTCTAATAAGTTTGTGCAAAGACTGTCCAGTTGGTCTCAAGGGGAGTCCCTTATTAACTGTTTGGTGAATGAAGTTTGGGTTTTTTGCCCTCAACATATTGTTGAGGATCTACTAAGAATTATACCCACCAGTGATGTCATCCTGTTGTCTTTCAGATGGAGGCAAACTGAGTCTAAGTAGGATTGTCATTTCCTGTCCCATGGGTTGACTGCAAAGATATCAATAGAACCTACCTCAGAATTTGACAGTTTTAACTATTACAGAGTGGCACATGATGCCATTGCCCTGAAATCTGAGGTCAGTTGCTTTGGAGCAGCTCTTGAATTTGCAGTCATCTTTCTGAATACTTCAGTATTCCTTTTGCTGTTCATGTTCCATATTTAGTTATGTACTTGTTTGTTTGTTTATCTATTATTTGGAGTATTTATACTCCACTTTCAGCAACAAAGGATCTCAGAGTGGCTTACTTTAAAAATAAATAAATCAAGCAGTTCCCTGCCCTCTGGCTTACAATCTAAAAAGCCGTGACACAAAAAGAGAAGGGAATCTCTCTAGAGTCATGGTTATGGCAGTTGGGCTGGAGGAAGGGCTCTTCTTCTTACTTTGGACTGGACCCGATGGAGCTGGCCTACCTCTCTCTCCTCCTTATGCCAGATGATGGTGGATTGGAAGGAGGGGGGCCTTCTTCTTACTTTTAAGTTCTGTATGCATGACCATTTTTTATGCTTCACCTAAATCCAGTTGAGACTAACTAAAATAAAGAAATTGGCAGCATGAGCTTTCGTAGACTTCAGCCTACTGAAGTCTACGGAATCTCGTGCTGCCAATTTTTTTTGTTTCAGTTAGTCTCAAAGGTGCTACAAGATTATTATTATTATTATTATTATTATTATTATGCTTTATTTATATAGCGCTGTAGATCTTTCTATGTCCTGGTTCTACAGACTAACAGGGCTATATTTTTGAATTCTACTAAATCCAGTTGTTAGTCCAGACTATAATAAACCCATAGAACCAGTTGCTGAATTGTATTCATGTATGTCTCATTTATCCATTGGGTGTACTCTGGTTGTGACTAGGAATTGGATTTAGATCCTTGTGTTTTAAATGACTTCAAGACAGAGATGATGTCTCTGAAAATGAAATCATTCATTTTGATTTATTTGATTTATTATTTATTATATTTATATACTACTTGATATAATAAAATATATTGCTGGTCTGTTTTCATAGGTACTCCTGCAACAGTTCACTACAGGCAAGCAAGTTAATATTCCATCCCCAAATTCACAGTAAGATGCTAAAATTCATTAGCATTCTTCATAACGCCACTGTTGTATGGGGGGAAAAACTCTATCTCTGTGTTGTCGTTTGATATGGAAACATAGGAACCTACCTTGTAATGAGTCAAATTGCTAACTATACTGACTTAACCATTTAGTACATGCTACACAGATTGGCAGTGACTCTCCAGGGATTCAGACAGGAGACATTGGGTCAAACTCAATGATATGCTTCACCTCTATTTAGAACCAGAGCTTCCTTAAGTGGTGAAAGATGTCAGTTTGTTCTAGACATGGTTTTTCTTAACTCTGCATCTTGTAAAACTAATATACTTTCCTTTGAGATGGGTCAATGGAAGGTTTAGGGGCCTACTGACTGGTACTTTATAGTGATGCATAGCTGAAGAAGGCCTGTTGTCAGAGGGAAAGATGTGCTTGTGACAGGGAATATACATTTTTCTTAAGAACTACTGTTGGTGACCAACCTTCACAGGGGTTAAAGGCACAAGACCCCCATGAATATCAATATGAATATCCCTAGGCCCCCAAACCTCATTTAATGCACACAAAAAGGACTTGTAGTAGCAAGGTGGCTGGGCCTGATCTCATATGTGTTTCCTTGTTCACTCAATCTCTTGCTTGGGTGGGAGGGTGAAGAGGGGATGGGAAGGGGGACAGGAGGAGAGAGAAAGGGGACATCCATCCCATGCCCTTCCCCCCTACTGCTTAGCATGAGTGAGTGAGGGAACACGCACACCCTTCCTCCTCACAGTTCCTTGTCCTATTCCCTTTTCTCCACCCATGTGAGTGAGCAAGTACCCAATGCTACTTTTAAAATGGACTTTGATAATACCAATGTCACTTGGAAGAACTCAAGCTAGCAGGGTGGCTGGGCTCGGCCACACACATGTTCCCTCCTTGTACTCCCCTATTTCATTCACTTCCCCCATCCATCAGTGCAAGTGAATAAGTAAGGAAATGTGTTCACCTTCCCTCCACATGCTCTCCATTTCATCCATTTCTGTTCATGCATGAGTGAACATGGAAGGGAATATTCATACCTTCCCTCCTCACACTCATCCCATCCCCTTCACTTGCCCAAGTGAGCGAGTGAGGGAACATGCAAATGGCTGAGCCCAGCCACCCCCCAGTTTGAGTTCTTTCGAGTGACACTGGCATTATCAAATCCCTGTTAAAAGTAGCATAGGGTAGCAGAGGCGACAACAAATGCAATAATCTGAATAATCCAATCAAAATAATCAAATCTACAAATGCTTAACCCACAAATTTGGAGAGAGGACTGTAGTTTGATCTTTCTCATGCTGTCTCTAGAGATGTTGGAGATTGAACCTGCAACTTTTTGCATGCAAAGCACATTCTCTGCCACCCAGCTAAAGTCTCTTGCTATATGACTTAATTTTAACTACAATGGAGGAGGGAGGAAATACCATTCAAAATATAAGGGGGAGGGAAATTACAGATTACGGTGAGAGTGCAACTTTGCTTCACATCTTTTATCACTAGGTTAATATTAACTAGAAGACCTGCTAGGACACCATACAGGAAGACACAATTAATTTTGAGCAAGAAATGGAACAAAATATTTTAAATTAACAAGTAGTAGTCTGTCTTTGAGTTACTCTCTGAGAAAGGTTTCAAAATGTCCAAAAAGTTAACTTACAAATAAAATGTCCATACAGACATTTGTATCTGTATCTGTACATCCACTCAGTTCATAGGCAAGACAGCACAAAATTGTGATTAGAGTGACCTACCCTGCTCTAAAACTGTTGTACTTACAGTATCTGCAGTGGCGGCATTGGCATTAAAACATTTCTTAGGCTTGAGACATCAGTATCTTACAACATGAGTATTATGGTTTGGCCATAATATTAATAAGGATAATAGAAATACATTTTCTGATTACAATGGACCCTTGTTATCCGCTGGGGTTTGGTTCCAAGATCCCCTGTGGATAACAAAATCTGTGGATGCTCAAGTCCCATTAAATATGACATATCAAAATGGTGTCCCTTATAAAAAATGGAAAATCAAGGTTTGATACTTTTTTTGAACATTTTCAAATTCTGGATGCTTGAATCCATGTATAAAAAATCTGTGTATAAGAAGGGCTGACTGTACTGTATAAGCTTTCACGCACACAGCCTTTATAAATGGACATTGCTATAGCTGCTTGTGACAATTTGCAAAGCTGATGTGAATATCATTGTTGAATCATAGAAGCTTAAAGTTCAAATGGACCAGGTAGTTTGCCCAGGGGGACACACACACCATACAGGAAGACACAACTAAAGCACTCCTGCAGCCTCTGTTTAAAAATCTTGAAAGAAGGAGAATCCATCAGCCTTCAAGGAGATCTGTTCCATCAAACAGTTCTTACAGTTAATAATATTAATAATAAAGTTCTTGATGTTTAGGTGGAATCTCTTTTCTCTTAGTGGTTAGTGTTCTAGCATCTAGAGCAGCAGAAAACAAACTTGCTCCATCTTCTACAGGACATCTCTTCAGATATTTAAACATAGCTATCATGGAAGGAAGGCAGGATATACAAGACAGAGAGAAAGATACAGTCACCCTTCCATACCTATGGATTCTGCCTCCACTGATTCAACCATCCACAGCTTAAAAACATTAACAAAATTTCAAAAAGCAAGCCTTGATTTTGCCGTTTTATACAAGGAACATCATTTTACCACTCTATTGTATGTATATAGTTAGATATGACTGTCCATGGATTTTGGTATCCATGGGAGGTCCTGGAATCCAATCCCAATGGATACCAAGGGCCCACTGTAGATAGATTGATTGATTGCCAGGCAGGCTGAGACCATTGCAGCTTCTCTGCTTACAAATACTGTTTTTGGGGAAATGTCATAGGGGTCATGACTTCCCGCTTGAAACAAATTGTTGGCTATGGATGCAGTACATGGGGGCTTGTTATTTCAGCATCACTAGGCTTTCAGGAACAGATTGAGTTGCAATGTAAACCATGTGCCTGGATATTCCTGCTGGTCTTGGGCTTCCAAACAAGAAGAGAAGGATCATTTCTGTGCCAAACGAATAATATTTGGGTCAGGGCAAAAACTTGGCAGGGAACAAACTGTGTGAGCCAAGGTCGCTTCCTGCAAGGATCCCTTAATAGCCAAGCATGAAAGAACAAGAAGGGGAGGAGAATCTGTCCCTGTGTGGGAGGGAGAGGGAGACTCAACAGCTGTGCTCCAGCTGGTTAGGGTTGTCTTAGCCCTGGAGAGAGAGAAAAAGCAGCCCATCTTACATTTTACTTTTTTTATTTCCTTTTTGTGTTTTCAAGCCTTTTCTACAGTTATTAAAAGCAGTCCACTATTATTTCATCTCTAAAGCATGTTATTCCCTCCATTACATCTTCTCCCTTAGTCATTCCTATCCCTGAGCATCAATTTGTAGAAATAATTGCCCCTTGAGGCATGATGTAGGAAGTGAAGACCCTTTTGTTTCAACAAGCCTTTGGGAACTCACTTTTTATGGGGACAGAGCTTTTAATAATGTGCTGTATTGTCTGTAATTTTTTTCATGGGTTTGCAATTACATTGGTTTTAATTCTATTGATAATTAAATTATATTTTAATGTTTGTTTGTTTTTAGGCCAAAATTATGAATTTTGATATGACCCATGGGTAAGTTGTGGGTAAATTTTAGGGACATGAACCAGGATCTAATGGATGAAGGAAAGGAAAACAATACCAAAAAAAATTCCAGCAGGCATGTTTGTGCTCATACTAAAGACTGTACAGATGAGAGAATAGAGAGGAGGGAGTCACTGCTTCCAGGACATATTACACTTTTGCCTTTTACCAGGCGATGGTTCCTTTTAAAATAAGAGTTAAAGTGCAGTACTTATATTGACCCATGGATAAGTTTACTCAGGTTTTTTCGTTCAACTTTTTTTTTGGCTAAAATTTCTAGACTTGTGCATGAGTATATACGGTAAATAAAATCATTATCATTGTCGTTATCATCCATGTTTATTATTATTATTATTATTATTATTATTATTATTATTATTATTAACCTTTATTTATTTCTCCTGTGCTTTTCAGAACCCTGTGGCATCTATATTGTTGTGTGCCTTCAAATTGTTTCCAAGTTATGGCAATCCTAAAATGAACCAGTCACTGGGCTTTCTTGACAAGATTTGTTCAGAAGAAATTTCCCATTGGTTTCTTCTGAGGCTGAGAGAGTTTAACTTGCCTAAGGTCACTCAGTTTGTTTCCAAGACTGAGTGAGGATTTGAACTCTGGTCTCCAGAGTCATCCGTCCATTGCTCAAACCACTACACCACATTATCTTTCAGCAACTGTATGCTCCCACCAAGTGGACTGTCCAGACTTTGCACCAGTTATTTCCCTTCTGTAATATGTGCCTCCAGTTCCTCTGACTACTGTTGGTGCTTTCAACCTTGTATGTTCTATCTGTGTCTCACTACTTGAACTCTGAAAACCATTTAACTCAATGGATACAAAATACAAGAAAGGGGATCCTGACTAAACTGTGGCATGGTACAGAGCACCAGGAAGAGGCGGTTGGCAGCTACCTCTCTTTGCTGCATAGCCGCGCCATAACGACCAAATTGCGTGGTGCAGCTACGCAAAAAAAAAGGACTGCTAAAAAGTAGCTCCTTTCTCCTCCGTCGCAAGCAGCTGGCAGCGGCGCGAGCACATTGCTGCTACGCGGCTCCATCTGGAGGCCACGTGGCAGTGACATCATCGCTATGCACGCCATCTATTTGGCACCGTGCAGCAAAGATGCCCTCATCACATGCAAGGGGAGTGTGGGTGGGGCGCCCCTCGCATGTGAAGAAGGCGTCCTTCGGGGCCCGTCTGCACCGGGCCATAAGCAGGACGTTCCTTATGATAATAATTGTTCCTGATGGAACCAAAATGGAGTTTGGTTGGCCATCTCTCAAGGACGCCTTGTTTGAGGATTGTTCCATAAGTAGAGGAGTGGAATCCTTTCCAACTACATGATTCTGTTATTTTTCTTACAGTCACTTGCTGTTGCTTTTTTGTTATATCTACACAGACACTTTTGGATTTTTAAGCAACAGCAGCAGTACTGTATATATGTGACACTTTTAATTTCAGGGTGAACCCAAAGCAAATTATCTGTTCATTATGGAATTTTACATACACTGGGATTTTCTCCCAGTTTGAACATTGTTGTAGAAACTCAACTTTCCATCCTCTCATCCTTCAAAATCATTGATAAATGAAACTCCATGCAGCCCTTGGCTCCAGTTCTATTAGGTATGGCAGGGAAGGTTTTCTGGTTGTTGTTTTTGTTAATGGTTGTTAAATGTGTGATGGATCTGAAATTCCTGATGCTTTAAAAAGAAGGCATTGAAAAGCATACCTATGGTGCTGGATTAAGTCATCCTGTTTAATGTTTGCCCAGATGTCTAAAACTGTGTACCAAGGTCTAGGGAATGCTGGTAGGAAGTGTGGTTGGAATACCTCTGTCAGCATCTTCCCCATGGAAACCAGAAATGCTTCATATCTGGGAACTGATGCCAGTCACGTCAGCCTGGCCTGTTAAAGCAAATGACATCATAGATTTCTGAGACTGTGATTGAATTGTGGTACCAAGCCGTGTCTGTTGCTGAACTGTGGCTTAGTGCTTAGCAGTCTGTGAACAAAGGCTTATTGTGTGCATTATACATAATATACAATCCTTGAAAACTAATGTAACACTGTGCATGTATGTGCATGTGTATATAGAAGTGGGGGGGGGATTATTCCATATCCCTCAGACAAGCAAGAAAAAGAGTACAGAAAAAGACCTGCACAGATGTACTCTGTATTCTCAATTAACTTGGATTAATTTAAAGTGTGTCTGAGCACAACTAATCTTCTTGTCATTATAAGTAAAAACATTACCTGCATTACACTCTATATAGCATGAAAGCTTGGGGAAAATGTGTCATTCAGTGTGCATAAACAGTTGCATATAACAGATGGCGATGTAATGAGATTCAATAGGATGCTTATATGGTTTGGCCTTTATAAATTAGGATTTTAAATGTCTGAGCTTTACTCACAAATGCTTCTCTCAGATTGTTGACCTGATGATCATAAAAGGTGCACCAAGCAAATCTGTACCTTTTTTCCCCATCACATCTACCTTCAACTAAAGCTTTAATAGGGAAAAGAATAGTACATTGTGTTAATATGGATGTCATTTTGTTAAACTGTTGACAGAACTTGTAATTTAAAACAAAACAATCCAAACTTCTATTAGTTTGTTGCTGAAAAGAGACAGACATGGCAAGCAGTGGACTTGTAATTCAGCCTCCCACTCAGTGGTTGGCTGCTCATTCAGTGTATGTGGTCTAGTGCCAGAGACTTTTTTTAAAAAAAATCCTTCTCTTTTAAGGGGGAGAGAGAGTTTATCATTCAGTTGTTAACAACAGAGGATGACTGTGATACATTTATAGTGCAATTCTGTGCATGACTACTCAGAAGCAAGTCTTTTTAAGTTTAGTGGAGCTTGTTCATGGAATTGCAGCCTTAATTTCAATAGGCAACACATTTTCTCTCACTGATTAAAGAGTCTTCAGGGACAAACAACAGGCTTTTAAAAAAGAAGATTGCATGGTTTATTATAGACTGCATAATTTATTATAGCTTCCAGAATTCTCAAAGTTGCCTAGATCTATTATTTTCAGATGGAGATAAAAAAGAGTAACATAGGTTTACTACACTTACTATCATAGCTTAGGAACAGGTGATACATGACATTTGATACCACTCTCCTTTGGGTTCTCAGCAGTAGAGTGCTTGTATAAGGGTGTTGACTGTGTAAACCTGTGTTACCTAAAGAGGTGGGTGGGACTTGGAGTTCCCACCAACTGTGTAACTATCTCCTTAAATGATGGGGGAATTACAGTGAGCCTGTGCCATACGCGGGCTCGTTATAGGCGGCTTCCATCTTACGCAGAAGCCGCCAGGAGCATGCACAAGCTCCATTATATGTAATGGGGCTTGAGCATACGTGCTTTCTGCCTTATGCGGGGGGGGGGGGGTCCAGAACGAATCTCCCGTGTAAGGCAAGGGCAGACTGTATTTAGCTCAGAGATGGCCTGCGAGAGGGTGTGTAACCTAAGGTATCATTTTCACCAGCACTATCTGCAGGAGGACTCTTGTGTGTGACGACTAAAGAAGGTTTTATTTAGAAATATGCAAGAGAGTGCACAAACACACAGTAACAATGCAATCTGAGACAGCATACAAGGCTGAAAAGGAGCTATGGAGATTGAATAGTGGAGGGTTGTAAAGAGGATGATATTTACCAGTCCTATAGAGGAATCCATGTCTTGGACAGTATGTGCAGGCAATATGGGAAGAGCGGGCTCCAGACAGTTGGATAGAGCTCCAGTAGTTGCTCACTGCAGATGCAAACTGGACATGTGTACGGTGGATATTTATATCCTGTTTTATGCCCTCAAGAGTTACTTAACATTGCAGGGTGCAGTACAAAGACTTTGAGCGCTTTCTCATGGGATTGAGAAAAGGAGCGTTCTGGTTGATGGTCTTAATTCTGGACAACTCCAAAACAGCTGGAAAGGAAGGGTAGGTGGGAACACAACAAGAGGACGGTAAAAGATATTATCTCCAGTGCAAGAGGATATGCAGAAAGCCTGGGGGGGGGGGAGTGATCAGCAAGTTCATTTAGCCTTTATTTAGTGTTATCTAGAACCTTCACGTATCTTCAGTTCAACATACATTCCCCATGGGAAACCTCCTATTATTCAAAGGTCATCATGACCTCTTAAAACATTGCTGGCTCCAGATATGAAAATATGAAACCTTATATGCAGTGTGGTGGGTGGGGTGTTGGTGTTGGTGTTGGGTATGCTAACACCAGCCCATGTCCATCCACCTGGAGCAGTGCTCAGAAAAGTTATTTCTATGGATTCCAATTTCCAGAATCTCCCAGCAATGGCAGCTGGCTGGGAAACTCTGGGAGTTATAGTGAAAACAGTAATTTTTCCAAGCTGTGTACTGTTATGCTTCCATATTACCATTAACGCCACTTTCTTCTAAGCCATATGGGAATTAATTTGAACTAGTGCTTGTCAGGGCCCAGCTCCTGAACCTGAGAACTTCCTTGTTATTAAATAAAATATTTTAGGTTGCCTTTTGGGGCAGAAGACTGTAAGTGGTCACAAGATTTAAAAACAAAGCAGTATCAGTCCTCAGATCTTTGTTATGTACTAAAGAACTCAGATCTGGACTGTTCATGTAGAGGTAACAGAATCTTGTGGCCTGTGAAAGGCTGTTGAGTTTAATTCAGATGGAAATTGTGAGGGCCTTCAAATATTGATTAATTGCTGCTTCTGACAGCACTAGCGAGCATAACTGATAGCAGGGAGTGCTGAGGGTTGCTATTCACCAACATCCAGAGGGCTGTACAGTTCCCACCCCTTACTTACATATTCCATGGACTCTAGCCCAATTAATCAAGTGTCCACATGCATCTGATGAAATGGGCTCGAATCCATGGAAACTTATGCCAAATGAAACAGGTTAGTCTTTCAAGGTGCTCCTAGAATCCTTTTGCTTTTGCTGCAACCAACTAACATGACTAGCCTCCTTGCAGACTGTAACAACATGGATAGTACAATTCCTAATCCCTGGTGTCCACATTCTCCTATAGCTCCTATAACCTAAGAGTCTGTGGCTTCTTTAACTGGTAGTATCCCTTCTAAAAAATCAACTACAGCGGAGCCTTGTTATACGCTGGGGTTTGGTTCCAAGATCCCCCGTGTATAACAAAATCCATGGATGCTCAAGTCCCATTGAATATAATGACATAGCAAAATGGTGTCCCTTATAAAAAATGGAAAATCAAGGTTTGATATTTCAAATTTATACCTTTTTTTGAACATTTTCAAACCGTGGATGCTTGAATCCGTGTATAAAAAATCCTTGTATAAGAAGGGCCGACTGTACTTGATCTGCTGTTGATCCCCTAATACCATAAAATGAAACAAAACAACCCTAAAAACAGAAAGACATTTTTTCCCTGACACTCTTAAGCCAGTTCCCTTACTGAACTTACTTGTTTTCATCTGTTTGGGAAAGTTGTATATATTTTACAGTAGTACATAAATTAAATTTAGTTCTTTTCTCTAAAATTTCTCCTTCTATGGTGTATTCTGTTCTTGTAGCTCTGTTTAGTTTTATGTATTATGACAAGTTAAAACTGTATCTCAAAGTGACGCACAGAGCTAGCTTTCAGGAGTGGATGCATACTTCTCCACTGAAGTAAACAGTGCCAGGAAATGAGGATTTTAAATAAGAGAAGAGAAGAATCAGGGCACATCACCAACAGTATTGTAAATAGTTACAACTCATTCAAATTTGACAGTATAAGGTAAAAAATAGCAATGAAATAATTTTGAGCCAGGGTGGGTAACTTTTGTGTATCCTTCCATGTATGTCTCCAGGTTGCCTGTCAACTTATGGTGATTACGTGAATTTCATTGAGTTTTCTTAGGCAAGGAATACTCAGAAGTAGTTTGCCATTGCCTTCCCCTGAAATGTAACCTACAGCACCTGGTATTCTTTGGTGTTCCTCCATCCAAGAACCAGCAAGGCCTGACCCTGCTTAGCTTCAAAGATTTGATGGGTCTTCAGGATATTTGGACAGCTAGGTGACCCTTGTGACCCTCCCTATATTGTTGGACAGCAACTCTTTCACCATTGTCAGCATAGGCGATAATGCAGTATCATAGGAACTGCAGCTGAATAACATCTGGAGGGCCACAAGTTGCACAGTCCTTGGTTTAAAAGGCTATTTTAGGTTCTGAAATTTTTTACAGCATGAAAACTAGAATATACCAGAGAAAGAATCTTCCGAAAAAAGAGAAAATATTTTGTTTATGCAGTATAGTACTATGAAAGATATGCAGTTTCTGTAAACACATAGCAAACACATCTACAGGAGTTACAATGTTTTCAGTCTTGTTTGCTTTTTCTCTTCAAGACTCCTGAATGTCATTCAGACATTACAGAGAAGACAGTACAGCCCCGCTACATTAACGTGAAAAGAGGGCAGCATCCTAGCTCTAGTCCCTAGATCTCTAGATTTATTGCTCTCTTCAAATGGAAACAGAATAAGATAGATTTTTACACATTGGAACTGGAGGGGGGAAACACGGTGTTCAGTCATCTGGAAAGTATCTGAGAGGTTTGCACATTACTCTCATGACATGTTAATTCAGCACCCTTATGTAATGAATGAATAGGAATTCCATGTGTATAATAAAGATGGAAGAAGGCCTTTATTTTCTCCCAGTAATGTGTGAAATACTGAGAGCCCGCATGGTGTAATTGTTTGCGAGTAGGACTAAGACTCTGGAGACCAGAGTTCAAATCCCTGTTCAGCCACAGAAACCCACTTGGTGACCTTGAGCAAGTCACACTCTCTTAGCTTTAGAGGGAGGCAAAGGCAAACATAGTCTGAACAAATCTTGCCAAAAAAATCCTATGGATGGGTCACCTAAGCATTGCCATAAGTCAGAAATTGCCTGAAGGCATACAATATTAATGTGTTAAATGAACCTAAGATGTAGAGTTTTGATGAAGCAAAATTTAGCTGTGCATAAATGTGTTGCATTGGATCAGTAACAGCTCCTGCGGGGGGGGGGGGGGGGGGGGGGGGGAATGGTCATTAGTGACACTTGGTGCAGTGATCTGAGTAATGTGTCTCCCTTAGTTCTCATGTTTTTGTTAAATTCTCCCATGTTAAGCTTTATTTTCAGACAAGTCTTTGATTCTAATGTGGGTCTTCCAGAAGTTGTTGGATTGCAACTTCTGTAGTATGTCAATATTGGCTTCATTGGTTAGAGATAATGGGAGCTGAAATCGAACAATATCTTGAGGTGCATCAGTGTTTCATTCTTACCTTATTTCTGTTCATCTATAACTGGAATGAATGACATTTTGCCATCTTGTAATGTGCAAGCCAATAATGAAATGCCATGTACCAGCCAAATTCATACAAATGTATCTTCTTAGAATGAAAAATACTTCCAGGAACTTGCAAAAATAGTAGGCGATAACCTGAGCAACTAAGTCGCATTTTATCTTGACATGTTCTTCTGAATAATGATGAATCCTTAATGGTTCTTCTAAGTTGTAACTATTTAGTTCCAGGAAGGTTCGTTTCCTAACTTTTAATAAAGAAAAGCGTAATGCAGTTAAGAAACTAAAACATTACTCAGATCAATAATCTTTTATTTGCTAGCAAGTTAAAAGATACATTGTATTTTTTCCCCTTCAAAGCAAGTATTGGGTGAATTCTCCTTCAGAGCATGTATGCATTTTACCTTGGTTTACAGTAATTTTACATCTAGTTTACCATGACACTTTATATAAAGACAACATTTAGTAATAATTTCTGTAAATTCCCCATCATTTCTCTCCCCCAGCCAAAAGGAGTTTTGATAGAGAATTCTGAAACTGACCATTAAAACAAAATTGGATATATTTTGCAGTGCAACTCCATTGGATACAGCTCAGTCTAATTTCTCTTAATTTGCTGCTTTGTACTTTCTCAGCAGAGGGAGAAACCCTTTGTTTAGTCTAACTATAAAATAAAATGCTCTTTAAATCATTATAGGAAGCAAAGGATCTACTGATATATTCTATTACTGTTGTTTAATTGGGATACCTTACAAAGTAATTAAAGTTTTAAACTATTTCCATGCATTATACCATATGTGTAACTTTTTACAGATAATTAATTATTGATAATTAATTCCTGGTGATCTCCACTAGACGATACTACAGTAAACATATTGAATCAATTTAGATAAGGATTACCGGTAAATCTAAGAAAGCCAGAGTGGTGTAGTGGTCTGAGTGTCAGATTAGGATACTGGGAGACCAGGATTCGAATCCCCTTTCAGCCATGAAAACCCACTGGGTGTTGTTGGAGAAGTCACATTTTCTCAGCCTCAGAGGAAGGCAAGATTTCTGAACAAATCTTACTAAGATTTGTTAAGAGTTTGCCATTGGATTGCCATAATTTAGAAGTAACTTGAAGGCATGCAACAACCATTCAGCAATTGATTTAATGGCTCTACTTTTGCTGAGACTAGCAGTTTGATGGCACTGTACTTAGTTATGAGACTATAGTAGCCAATATCCATTGACTAAAAATGGATTTGAGGAACAGGACAAATAGACAACCAGCATTGCTCCAAGGCACGTGTTCAGGACTCCAGACAATTTCTACCTGGTAATAGGGGAATCTTGGGATGGAGTTCTACATTTCCCTGCAGAATAATCTGCTATGTTATGTTTTGTGGAAAAAAATAACTAAACATCCAATCTGATGAGATTTCAGGAGACTTTGCATCTTGGGTTACTTGTTTTCTGCATTAAGAAAGGACCAGTAGGGCTGAAAAAGATTTGCAGTTTTCATATCTGGTATGATATTTGCTTTCAAAAAACCAAACAAACCCTAAAACTATTTTCCAAATTTCCCAGAGCTAGATTCTTAGTCTGAAAATAGTCTTTAAGTTTGCTGGGATAAAATATAAGAGTATGGACAATGTGGCTGTAATGTACTCAGGTTCTACTTTCTTGAATAGATCTATTCAGTCAGTCAGAACCTGAGACAAAGGCAATATTGAAGCACCTGCATATAAGCACCGACCAAACAACTATTATAAAGAGAAGAGTTGCCAAGGAATGTTTGGCCTTCATACAGGCTCTCTCAGTTCAGCAAATATCGGTGAGATATTTACATTCCATATCTGGAATATTTTGGTCAGATTAAATATTTAATTACTATTCAAAGAAAGGAGGTCTTTCTTTAAGGAAAAATATGTATAACAAGGTTTTTATTCTGGAAACTATACCATGGGTCTCTTGCCAAAAGCAAGTTATCCTGCCTGCTTATCCCTTCTCTAAACATCTGTTCACAGACACTTTTGCTAGTTGATTGTGATAGCTATTGTTCTGTTATGTTGCATTTCCTCAGCCAGGAGAGGAGCATATGGATGCTGTGTAGATAAGCACTTGTGTTCTGAACATTTGCAGGTTGCATCTCCTTCTAGTGAAACACAAAAGGGATTAGGCATAAGGTGAATCGTGTTGATCTCATTTTTGCTCACTTTCTCATTTTCCCAGTTGGCGTTTTCTTGGGGTTCATTCAGTTTGCAATTTCAAAAAAAAAAGTTTTCATGCATATTTTTATATACACATTTCCTGGTGGGCACTTTTTTTTCAAACTATTGACAGTAGTTATATTTCTCTTCCATATTAACCCTAGCAAAGCTGCCTGTGGCTTCCTATTTTCCTTTTCTGAGAGTAAAGCTTTTAAATCATATGACAAACCAACTAGATCATATGATTTATTTCTGAGCAATATCTATTTCTGAGAAATAAAGAGTGTGGTGTAGTGGTTTGAGGATTGAACTGGGACTCTGGAAACCAGGGTTCGAATCCCGGCTTGACCACATAAACCCACTGGGAGACCTTGGGCAAGTCACAGACTCTCTCAGGCGGGATACAGACGGGCAGGGGAAGACGTCTTGGAGGTGTATTCTGCTGAATACGGAGCTTTCAGACCGCCCGCCCCGGGGGCGTGGCTCAGGTGTATGGGGCTTCCACATGGGGGGCAGTGAAGACGCCTCACCTGGGGCCGTTTCTGACCTTCAGTTTCCATACCGCCGCCTCGGAGGATGCCGCAAAGAGAGAGGCAGCTTCTGCACGGGCGGCCAAAAACAGGGCTTTTTTTTTCTTTTGCCGGCTGGCGGATGCGCAGCTGCGCAGCTGCAGTGCTCAGTACCGGCGGCAGAAAGCATATGTGCACATTTAAAGCACCCAAGCCCATTTAAACATTTTCCCCCGCCCTGCCCAAGAACAAAGGTGGTCTCCTGCCAGCTGGTGATCAGCTGGTGTTGGCATCCTTGTCCGCTTGCACGTTGCCAATGTCACCAGCATCATGGATGCCTCCTCTCCTTTGGTCCCCGCGCTCTTGCTGAATCTGCAATGCACAGCCACAGCTGCCACCGCTGTCCCCCTGCCATCCCCCATCACCTCCCTTGTACATATGTAAATATTTAAAGTACATGCAGCTCTAGGGTTAGGGTTAGGGTTAGGGTTACAAGTCTTAAAATGCGCTGAAGCTGTGCTGCAGCTTCCACACCTGCATGGCAGCTGACGCTGCAATTAAAGCCTGACTGCAAACTGCGCATGTTCCAGGACCCCGACTCATTATGCGACACAGCAGACACGGAGCTTTTAAATGGGCAACTTAAATTAGCGGCGTAGCAATTCTGGCGTACCGGTGCAGCAGCTTACAGAAAAAGAAGCGGGGAAAAGCAGCACCTTTTTAATGCCGCTTCTTCCTGCTTGGGGCGTGCGGGAGGCGTGTTCATGGTGGCATTCAGGTAAGGGCCGTCTGAAGGCTCTACCTTCATGACGTCATGAACACACCCCTTTTTGCCTGTCTGTAACCCGCCCTAGTCTCATAAGATGGCAGTGGAAAAAACCCTCTGAAGAAACTTGCCAAGAAAATCCCATGGGTCTCCATAAGTCGGAAACAATTACAAGGCACTCAATAACAACAACAACAACAACAACATGCCTATGGTTGTTTTGCATTTCTGTTAAGAGTGTTTTTATGCACATAGTTGTCCAAAGGTCATGCCAATAACTGCTGGGGAGCAGGTGATAATGTGGGAATTATTCTGCAGCTTGTTCTGAATGCATTCCAGAGAACTAAGACCAGTACTACCACTTAGCCCACAATGTTATGTATCACCCAACCCCCCTCATTTTTGAAAATATCGTTATACAATACTCCTAATGTTATCTAGCTGAGACTAGCAGGTGATTTAGGTCATAGTTGGCAAAACACTTGAATACAGCTCTCTGTGGCATTTTGTATTAGTCCCAGTTCATAACTCATAAAGTAAGATGGCTACTCTGTCTTGGTTAAATGTATATTCATTCAAGAAGAAGTATCTCAGGAATTGGCATGCATACATAAGCATGCTAAAAGCCTGAAGCATAAAGTTTACAGGTGACAAATCTTTGGGAAGTGAAATTCTGGTTGTCATAAGTTCACAGAGCATGACTTTTAACATGCTTGAATAATTCATGACTGTGGCACAGCTGCTTCATAGCACACCTGAATATGTCAGTCTAAACTCTTGTGTCAAGTAATTTCCACTCCATTTGGCAATGAATGAACAAATATCTCACAATTCTGTTTGAACTGTGAATGGTTGAAATATGTGTGTATGTGTGTGTATAATGTATAATATACTTACCAGCAGTCCCTGATTGTGAGCATAGCAGGTATAATCAAAGTGTAACTTTTCTGCATGTACTTGGTGACAAGTTCACTTGAAAGATTATTTTTATGTAAATTTGCTTGGTTCAGACTAGGTTTCCTTGAAATCAGAGTCTTGCTTCCACTTAAGATCATATCTACTTGAAAGTCTAACATATTTTTTCAGCATTTCTGACCTGTATTATCTATATACTGTATATGTATCATCAGAATTTTGCTCTTCAGATACAACTAACAACAGTGGAAAGTATAAAGATAGGCTATGTTATGTTGAAAAGATAGAAGAGTAGAAAAATCAATCAGGGTCAACCAGGATAAACAAATGTCTTTAAGGAAGCATCTGAATGTTGTTGTTTTAAAATAAGTTAGATGTTAGGTGGAAGAGCACCCCAGTAATTTGGGGTTGCAAAGGGAAAGAGGTGCTCTGTGTGTACAAAGCAGAATGGTGCTAGTTAATGCCTTTTGTTTCCATGAATTAATTCTAATTAATGTGGCATCAAGCCTATCATTTTCTTGGCTTTTACAAAAAAAATACTGGAAACAAGTTTTTATTTTAATAAAAACCTTAATCCAAAATAATATCATTTAAGTTGTGTGTAATTCAGGTAGAGGCCCTCAGCTTCAGAAATGAAGGGCAGTGAGCTCTGAATGTGGAGTAGAGCATCCTGTTAAATTGAACATAATAGAGGGAAAGCTTTTAATCAGAATGTCAGTGAGTACCATCCCATCAAACAAATCAAAGTTTGCACAGTCTATAGATTTTGTGATACTAATTTTGCATGTGGCTAAAAGCCAAGAGTGATGAATCAACCAAAGTAATTCTTGTTATTTTATTGTTAATGGATTTTTACTTCATTAAAATGTATGTATGTGTGCAGAGAAAAGGAATGAGAAAATAAGGCTGAACATTTGAAAACAAATACACATTAATTATTAATTGTGGTTCTCTAACAGGGAAGGGTTTTCTTCTGCAGGGAAAATTCTTCTTAAATTTCAACAGAATTTCTGAGAGTACAGCTTGTGGGGGGGGGGGATGCTATTCCTAGCTTTTGCATAGCATGCTGAACAGTTTGGTTAAATTAGTGGCCAATATCTTAATGCTGATTCTAAATAGAATAGACCTATTGAATGAATGATGGAACAATAAGTCAAAATTTTTGTAAATCTTATTAATTCACTGGATTTACTCTTGTTAAGATAAGCAATTAGGTTTAGACTTTTGTTTGGCAAATTACTCAGCATAGCTAAGCTTAGCACGTAAATTCAGGACACTTGAGCTGCTTTCTCTGTGTGTTTCTTTATGCTACATAGGGACATATGGGAGCACCACAAGAAAAAAAAAACCAGCAGCTGAGTAAATACACAAAGCAGTTCATTGACTTAAGTGTTTGATTACTCATAATGTAGGAACTGCTATCCTGTGGTTCTAGGCCAATACATAGAAGCAAGCTGTGGCCTTCAGTGGTTCTGGAGGAGGGGTTAATGTTGCCATTAATGTGTAACTTTCTTTGTAGAAATGATAATGCCTT
Organism: Sceloporus undulatus; assembly: GCF_019175285.1. NCBI lineage: Eukaryota > Metazoa > Chordata > Lepidosauria > Squamata > Phrynosomatidae > Sceloporus > Sceloporus undulatus. The sequence goes on along the minus strand of NC_056525.1, from coordinate 193,365,083 downwards.
GAAATGTGTCTATTTGATTTGATCTATTCCTTGAGAGTATTAGGAACAATTGGCACTGAGGAATGGATATTACTCTTGAAGAATAGAGCCCAAATACCACCCCATGGAAATATTCACCCTCTTCCTCTCATCTCAGTTTTTAGAAATCTAGATAGCATAGAAACGCTATGTTATCAGAACTCTCTTATGAAATCAGGAACTCCAGGATTATTCGTTCTAAAGTATAATGTGAAATTAAGCTCAGCAAAAGAGATTCCACCTCAACATTAGGAAGAACTTCCTGACAGTAAGGGCTGTTCAACAGTGGAACACACTCCCTCAGAGTGTATTGGAGTCTCCCTCCTTGGAGGTCTTTAAACAAAGGCTGGATGGCCATCTGCCAGGTTTGCTTTGATTTGGATTTCCTGCATGGCAAGGGGTTGGACTGGATGGCCCTTGCAGTCTCTTCCAACTCTATTATTCTATGGGCATAGGGTTGCCATAGCGCCGGACCTCAAAACCGGGGAAAATGTAGGACAATTTTTTCAAATGTAGGACACACAAAACATGTGTCCTACATTTGAAAATTATATCCTACATTTTCCGTGGCGATCGCGGCGGGGAGCGGAGGCCAAGCGGCGGGGGAAAGCCTCCAATTAAGGAGGCTTTCCTTCCCCGTCTGGGCCCCGGGCCTCACCGCGATCGGAGGCCAGGATCGGGGCCTCTCCTCGTTCCTGGCCCCGGCTGGGACCAGGAAGGAGGGAAGCAGGCCTGCGGTGATCGCCGCGGCCTCTCCTCGTTCCTGGCCCCGGCTGGGACCAGGAAGGAGGGGAGGAAGCCTGCGGCGATCGCCGCGGCCTCTCCTTGTTCCTGGCCCCCGCGGAGGCCAGGAAGGAGGGAGGAGGCTGCAGGGAGGCGGGGAGGTTGGCATGGCTGCGCCCAAGAGGCACCGCCTCCCTGCAGCCTCCTCCGCACCAGGCCTCGCTGCCCTCCTTTTCCTCCGTGCGGCCATGCGCGGGGGAGGAGGAGGAGGGCAGCGAGGCCCCAGGGTTGCCCAGCAACCCCACTGCAACCGGGCTTTTCCCGGTTTTTGGCTGCACCCGTGCCGTGACGGGGCAGGTGCAGCCAAAACCCGGAAAAACCCGGTTGCAACCGGGTTATGGCAACCCTATATGGGCAGAGAACCGACCAATTAAAAAGATTGCATGTACAGTTCTGTGTAAATTTACAGCGCTTTATAAACAAAGGTTAATAATAATAATAATATGATTCTATGATTCTTCATTTAATATTTGTTGCCTTAGAATTTGAGCAATCAAAGCCTTGTGGACCCAGCCAAATAAGTAAGTGGGAGGGCAGATGTACAAGGTTCATTCATACCAACTTCTGTCTTTCAGAGAGGGCCCAACAGACAGGCCAAAATAAAACCGCTTCAGGTCACATTGGAGGTATGCTATTTAAATTATGTATGTGTCCTAAGAGTCTGGAAACTGTGCCAAAGCCATGTTCCAGTCCTAAGGACTGGAGCACAGCTTTGGTGCAGCTTCTGGCTTCTTAAGATACATGTCTGTTTGGGCCCTTAGTCTCAAAGGTGCTGCAAGATCCTTTTGCATACTGATTTGCCATACTAACACAGCTATGTCTCCAAATTCAATAATAGTTCCTGCAGTAATGCAGATTGCAACTATTCCATTCCTAATAACTATGGCCAGTCCAGATGAGGAGTCTCTACTTAGCTAGGCTGGTCCTTGTGTGATGGACACACAGTTCACCTCTAAGAGCATACCTGAAGTCTTACCAACCTGTTACAAACTATCAGAACATATCCTTTACCAGCATAGCCTTCAAGAAAATGGAAATGGCTCCTTGTCACAATGAGGTGATGGATAGGCCCTCATGTATGCATGTATTTACTATTTATCATTTATTTATAATGTGTACATGATACCCTAAAACAGAACAGGTTTTGGGATGGAGCTGTTAGACAAAAAAACAGATTTAAAGCATTTATAAGTATAAATAATGCAATAAAATTTAAGACGAGTCCATGTTGTAATGCACAAAGGGACATGATGTAGATCAGCATCTACCAGTAGATCTCTGGATGACTTGCAGTGCTATATCAACCAGTTTCTGGTTCTCAGTGTTTTACATATAGGGAAAATAACAAAACTCTCCATCCCCTTACTAACAAGATTAGGTATACTATATTTGTATGTGAATTCCATTTCTGGTATTGAAAACAAATTCCAGTCTAAGACTCTGCTCAGAAGAAGCAACTTATTTCACAGTTCCAGGTCATTCTGAGCCATTATTTTATATTTTACCCTTCACCAAGGTCATTACACCTCAGGATTCCAATGTGGAACAAAATATAGATCACACTCCTGTTAATGCTTTAAAGGCCAGCTACATAGCAGGATCTAGATAGATTTGCAAAGAATTATGCAATAGGACTACTAGATTCTAAGGACTTTATCACACCCCTGAGTATTTAGAAAATACAAACTAATCCTTGACCTGTTAAGGAGAGGTACCTGAAAATAAGAGGCCAGTTTTTCTTCCTGTGAGTAGAACCCAGCTTCTCCCTACCTTTGTTTACTTCTCATCACATTGCTGTTTAACTCCTGTCCTACTATGCTTCTGATAGGCTGCTCACTCCCGTGTCCTCTTGTTCATTTGATGCATTGGTGTGTTAATTTGATACATTAAAGGTATTTTAATTTGAAATATCTACATACCAATTCTAATGAATAGAGAAGTGTGAGGGGCTTGCTGAGGCTAACTGCTGACAGATGGGTGTGGAATTGCAGAATCTTAGAAGTGGCCAGTTAGTATTGAAAGGAGCTTGAAAAAGTGAGAACAGAGGGACAGTTAAAGGGATAGAGGAAGAGAGTGAGCTAGAGTGAAAGCATGGAGGATTCTTGGGACAGGTGGAAAGGACAGGCAGGATAGTGTGACAGAAGTATTGGGAAGACATGAGAGTAGGGCCCCATTCCCACTGGGCAAAAAAAGCGGCTTATATTGCTGCGATTCTGACTTGGATTTTTTTCCAAGTCATATTCGAATCTGCTCCCTCGTTCCCGTTATGAAAGAGGACAAACAGATTTGGGATTTTTTGACCCATGTTCTCGTTCTCATTAAAATGATCTCAGTTGTAATTTGAAGCAGACTTTTTTGCTCCCTGTTCCCATTGCCCTTCCGGAACCTCCTTTTTAAAAAAGCAGCTATCAATCAAGCACCTAAGCGCTTGACATCACAGCCAATCAATCACTTAGGCGCTTTTCTCCTCTGGGAAAGGGGAAAGGGAGCCTCTATTCGCGCCATGGCCCTTTGCCTCCCCCCTTGCTCCCTTCCCAGAAGGAGTCTTCCCGACTCCTTCTGGGAAAGGGGAAAGGGAGCCTCCATCCCCTTCATGTCTGTTTGCCTCCTGGGCTCTCCTGTGTCTTCCCAGAGTGCCTCTGGGAAAGGGGAAAGGGAGCCTCCATCCCCCCAAGTCCCTTTGCCTCCCCCCTTGCTCCCTGGGCTGTTTGGGGGGGCGATCGAGCAGGCATGTAAAAAAAAGAAAAAGTAATAGTTAAAAATGGTGTTCAATCGCTCTCCTCACACGTCGATCTATGCATGTGGAGCAGGGGGGAGGTTGCAGGGGGGCATAATGTGTTGACCGTACAGTATTTGGAGGTCAATGTAGCAATTTGCTATGTTTGGACACCCGACAGAGCGCCTAAGTGATTGCAAGCTTAATTTTTTTAAAAAATTAATTTGTCTACACGTGATCGCCTTACCTTGCTTCCTACTCCACCGGGGGAAAGGCTATGCAAACAGGAGAAATGGCATTGGTAATGCAGGAAGGAGAACAAGTGGGTGATACCCAGCCCCTTGATCACTGCTCCTCCCATCCCCAAGTTCCCGAATCAGACACCCTTTCCTTCCCATTTGTTTGCTCCGAATCAGATACGGGAGGTCCAGGAAAAACCTCTAAAAATGTGCAGTCAAATTAATCTGGTTTATCCATCATTGATTCGGGTTTTCCAAGGAAAAATCGATTACATGAGGATCAGATCAGAATTCCAATGGGAACGATATCGGCACAGTGAGGATCTAATGCACGCTCAAATGAGAATGATGCCCCGTAATCCACATCTGGATCCACTTTATAAGCCAGTAGGAATGAGGCCTAAGAGTGGAGGAGGCTAGAAAATAGTTAAGGTAGCTTAAAGGGACAAAGAATTGACTGAACATGGAAGAGGAGAACTGATAATGCATTATGGCTGGTTTTCTTCTCTGCTGACATGTTATTCAGGAATATTATTATATGAACCAGAGTGGAGGAGGTGGAGACTGTTAATTGCCATCAAATTGTTATTGACTTTTGGCAGCCCTATAAACGAGAGATTTCCAAGACCCTCTAATGGCCCTGGTCAGGTTCTGCAAATTCACAACTGTGGATTCATTAATTTAGGAGCAAAACAGACCATCCCTTTGTGCTGCCATCTGGGCTGCTTCAAAGTGCAGTATTTTGACGCTGCACTCTCTGAAGCTGCCCATAAGCCGGCTTCACACCACCTAAATGTCCACATATGGGTGGCTTCTGGGCACTCTGCTGGTGCAGTGTTCAGATGCCACATGCTGCCAGAGCACCCAAAAGCCAACTTCTGTCTACCATGGAGTGGAAAAACCGTCGTTTTGCTGTGCCAAAAGGAGTGGCTGTTTGCCACTTCTTTTTAGATAAGCAAAAAGATGGATTGGGGTTGCTGCATACAGTTGCTGTGGCCCCAATCCAGTTTTCTCAAAGGCGGCTTCAAGCCGCCCTTTCAGGGTGGTCTGTTTTCCCTCTTAGTCTGTTTACCTTATTTTAGCCAGTCTTCCTCTTTTTCTTCTGACTTACCAAGCAAAATGGTCTTGATAATAATTTCAGTTTAGAAAATGATAAAATAGAAATTGTTAAAGATTTCCCATGTTTTAGATCAATCCTTGATCCGAATGAAGATTGCAGTCAAGAAATCAGAATAGTACTGGCAAGGGTAGCTATGAAGGAACTTTAGACAATATAATAAAACACAAATATAAAACACTGAACAATAAAGTAATGGTCAACCAAAGCATTGTATTTTCCATCACCATGTGCGGGTGTGAGAGCTGGACAAAAATCAACCCATTTGAGATTTGGTGATGGAGAAGAGTGCTGACTATACTGTGGATAGCCAAAAGACAAACAAATGGCTACTGGAACAGATCAAGCCTGAACTCACACTGGATGCCAAGATGACTAAATTGAAGCTGTCAAACTGAGAAGGATATAGGATGGGGAGGTGGGGCTGTGGAGGCCAGCATACAGAAGACAGATGCCAGGACAGAAGTAGCACCATGGAAGTTCGGAAGAGCTGTGTGATCATGATAGTCCCCAAACCATTATATTTGCATGTCTTAGACTGATTGTAGTGCCTTATGAGCCTGGTGTGATAAAGTCCTTAGAATCTATCTCATGAAAATTTCCAGATCTTGGAGTTGTGTTTTAAAATGCTTGACTTCTTTTTCTATAAATGCCCAGATATTTCATCTGCATAGATGTGAAAGGTCTAAAGTAGTAAACCTTTGCATGCTTACTTGCAATTGGTCACAATGGGATTTATATCTCAAGTGCTTTGTACAACATTTGTAAATGAAGAGAAAAACAGCAGTAACATGTGTGAGGATAAATAGTAAGAGTTCTGATCAGCAATTAGACTTTTGACTAGATTAAAAATAAGCTAAAGCATATATTAAGACAGAATAGTGCTGTAGCAGGGAAATAAGACCATATAGTTTTCTAATTACTTTCCATTTTGAAATCTCATAACAGTTTTCCATTGCTTCACATCTAAAAATGAGGCATAAACTATTTTATGGGAAATCGTAACTTTTTCTGCAGACCAGCAATATTTAGAGTAAGCAAAATTTGAGGAAGTCAGCCCTACCTGATGAGAAACACAGATGGAATGTTCTGATCCACCAAATAAAATAAAAACAGCTGTCCCTCTTGGACCTGTGTATTAGTTTCAGCTACTTACATATCTGTGACCTCTGAGGCATGGATTTTAGTTGTACACTGTTTGGGCAACATTTGTGGTCGCAGGACAAGACATTGGAGTTTACTTCACAACACAGAGCTCACCTGGACTGCATCCACACTGCAGAAATAATCCAGTTTGACATGGCTGTAATTGCAATGGCTCAATTCAATGGAATTCTGGGATTTGCAGTTTTGTGAGACATTTAGCCTTCTCTGTCAGAGAGCTCTGGTGCCAAAACAAACTATAGTTCCCAGAATTCCATAACACAGAGCCATGACAGTTAAAGTGGTGTCAAACTGGATTATTTCTGCAATGTGAATGTAGCCTAAGTCACACAAAGGATGGATTGCAGAGCTGTGAGTATTGTGTTCCCCTTTCAATTAACTGAATCATCCTTGGAGGAATTTCTGCTGGCAGTCACTAGTATGTGCCTTTTAAATGTAGCATGCCATCTGAATGAATTCATAATCTAATAGCCATGTTCTTTATAGTCCCTCTCTATTTCTTACACAGAAGTAAAAATGTTTATTTTAAAATAATACTCTTAACTAACTGTCCACAGTTGCAGGCATCTTAATTCAGCGCTTGAAAAAAGTTGGTATCAAGGGACAAACTGGACAGTAAGTTAAATGCTTGGTCACATGCATATCATATAAATCCCATCTTGCTTGCAAAAATCCCCATGGACAGCCATGTGTCGAAGCACAAATTGGTACACATGGCCTGCTAAAATACAAACATTTGTAATTTTGGGGCAGGGAATACTTTTCATTGGAGAAATGGCTTTGAATTGTGACTCACCAGCATTGCCACCACCATGGTCTCAGTCTGAACTGGATCCTACAGCATCTGTTCTTTTTAGATCCAGATGTAAAGATAAACATGATTCTGCATTTAACTTACCATCTAATTTGGTCCACAAAGATTACATTTCTCAGGAACGGTAGGATTCACATAGTCTAAATAAATAAATTCCATACAATATGAAAGTTTCCTGACAAATTAGTCTTAATGTTGTGGTGCTTTACATGTTGATCTACTTCAGGAATTAACATTTATACCTGTAGTGCTCCTGAGCTTCTAAAGCAAAGGTTCTCAAACTTTGTTTTTCCAGATGTTTTGGACTTCAGGCCACAGCCATGGTCAAAGATTCTAGGAACTGAAGTCCAAAACATATAAAGGACCAAAGTTTGAGAAATATAGATCTAACAAATTAAGAAAGAAGACTGAACAGAGAAAATGCACCACCGCTGCCAGCAAAGGCCCTTCTCTTTATCAGAAAAACGATAAACTCTGGATCCTGTGAGTGTGAGGGGGCTAAATACCCTGAAGGCACTGGATCTGTGTTATCTTAGAAGCTAAGCAGGGTCAGCCCTAGTTAGTACTTGGATGGGAGATTGCCAGCAAATACCAGGTGATATAGGCTGCATTTCAAAGGAGGGAGCTGGTAAACCACTTCTGAGTACAGTATTCCTTGCCTGAGAAAACCCTATGAAATTTCTCTCTCTCCTACAAAGAAGCTTCTTTCACATTACACAATTATAGCAGTATGTTTCCACTTTAACTGCCATGGCCCCTTTAGAATTATCAACCAAACTGCAGACCCAAGGATTTCATAGGATATTGTCATGGCAGTTAAAGGACATTATACTGTTATAATCACATAGTGTGAATGATTCCAGACACAAATGTCTCTTTTTCTGAAATAACCATGGTCAGTGTCCATTGTCGGTTTATGGCTGTATATATAGTGGGTTTTCCACCCAGCCTTTGATGGGGGAATCTTGAACTGATTATTGGGAGACCGCACGTAATGGGCTACATCCAGTTGCTAGTCCCATCTAAACACTAAACTGATAAGAATTATGTAAGTGTTGACTCAAGAGGTTCCTACTGATTTAATGGATCTACTCTGCCATTGGAATGGTTTTTTTCAGCTGTACATGAAAGCACATCTTTATGTAAAGAATGCATGTCTCAATTAACCAGAAGAACAGTGTAATAAACAAAGGGCAGCTTCTTTTCTAAAGTTCTACTGTGCCAGATAGAGTTGGCTGCTCCCCAGCACCTGTTTCTCTGACTTTGTTAATGAGTTGAAATGTGAACACCCCCTCACATGGGTCTCTTGTGTTGGAAGTTTTACGTGCATGTGGAACAGATTTGCATAATCTTGGAGCATTTTTAGAGTGGTTGCTCAAATTTGAGTGCAGCTAATAAATTATTGGCATCCTGCTTTCTCCAGAGAATAGTTGGCAAAATCTGGTTTATATTGATGTTAATTTTGTTTTGTTAATATTCCAATTTAGTACCTGGAACAATGGGGGGAGGCATGGCCTGGTGAAGAAAGGTAAGGAGTTAATTATTTTAGTTGTCCTTAGTTCCATGAGAGCTAATTTAAGTTATGACTAACTTGTTCCATTGGGTTCAGTGGGATCTAACTAAGGGTGAAACAGAACGGCTGTAAAAGCTGCCATGTGGGTTTGGGAGTATGGTGTTTATATACCACATGCTCCCATGTTGCCCTGTAGCCACCCAGAAGTCAGTCACCAGCCCAGACATGGGTAGCTTCAAGACGCTGTGGTGGCATGGTGTTTACACGCTGCATGCTGCCACAGTGCTTGAAAAACAGCTTTGGGCTGCAGCGGGGCAGGAAAAGCCATCTTTTCTCTGGCTGAAAAAGGAGTGGATGTTTTCCGCTCCATTTTTGGCTGGAGAAAAGGTGGATTGGGACTATGGCATGTGTTCATCATGGCCCTGATCTTTCTTCCAAGGGGGCAGCTTCTAACTGCCCCACTCGTTGGTCTGTTTTGCCCCTAACTCTGGTACCAATTCATAATGTTTAAATCTACTATATCTTTTCTCTGTGGATGGTAGCTCTGTTTGTGATGCAGAAAGTCCTACTCCTTACCCAGAGTACATATAGATGGCTCAAGTGATGGTGCCAAGTAATGTAGTACCACTCAGAATTTTATTAGCTGCTCCAACCGCCATGAAGTTTCAGGTTCTGTGTGGGAACAGGGGATATTGCAACACTCAATAAATCACAAAGTCATTCCTAACATAGGCTTCATAACACTGCAGAAATAATCCAGTTTGACCACTTTAACTGCCATGGAATTCTGGGAACTGTAATTTTGTAAGACATTTAACTGCCTCAGTCAGAGAGCTCTTGTGCAATGTCAAACTACAGTTCCATAGCCAATGCAATGCAGTTTCATAGCATTGAGCCATAGAAGTTGAAACACTGATGAACTGGATTATTTCTGCAGTGTGGAAGCAGCCATGGTCAGCCTTTGCTATTTTCACAGCACTTGGACAGATTAATTAATTTATTTATTTTTTGAATCAGTTATTCAACTAGGGAAAAACTAGGGAAGGGCAACAACTCCAGTCACGGATACTGCACTAATTTAGCTGCCATGTTTGACCATATTTTTGTTTTAGTTCATCTCCACCTATTGAAACAGCTGATTGGGAAAGAGGGCAGGAAAGTCTACACAAATCTCTTTTCATTTCACTCAGTTTTAAAGATGAAGCCATCAGTTTAATAATTACCTGAACTATACAGCAAGCTAGCAATAATTGCTCAAAGGACAACAAATTGTAAAACCCATTACTATGCATTTTGGTCCTCACACTAAGCACTTTTATAATAGAAACTAGGGATTTGAGCTGATAATTCCTATGCACATACCCATGATATCAATGGAGAAGGAGTGAGGGAAGGGAAAGTTAAATCAAAGTTAGTTATAGACGCCCTGATCATCAGCTTTTGGGAAATGCCTCTCTGCAACAAGGCTGGGTCTCAACATGAATGAAGGAGGCTTTTGTTAAGACCTCTTCTGAAAAATAACTCCCCTGGATCCCACTGTACTGGATAATTATAGGCCAGTCTCCAACATCCCATTCTTGGGCAAGATATTAGAGCTTGTAGTGATTCCTCAATGCCAGGGGTTCCTGGATGAGGCAGATTACCTAGACCTATTTCAGTGTAGTTTTAGGCCTGATTATGGGACAGGGACAGCTTTGACCTACTCAAGTAACTGGACAAGGGATTTTGCCCATGTTAGTGACTTTCAGTACCATCAATCATAGTACTGTATTCTTCTAGGTCATCTCTCTGGGATGGAGCTTGGAGGTACTGTTTTACAGAGGCTCCATTCCTTCCTGGAAGGGTGCTCCCAGAGGAATGCACTGGGGGACCCTGTCTGACTCCTTGGACATTGGTTTGTTGAGTCCCTCAGGATTCTAGTTTGTCCCTTTTGCTATTTACCATTTACATGAAACACATAGGAGAGGTTGTTGGTCGTCTGGAGTTCTGGGGTCAGGTGTCACCAGTATGCTGATGATACCCAGCTTTATGGCACCTTTCCACCTATTGCTGAGGAAACTGCTTCTGTGCTTAAATCAGTGCCTGGAAACTATAATGGACTGGACAAACAAATAGAACCTTAATCCAGACAAGACAGACAAAAGACAGATCTGGGAATAGGGATTCTCCCTGTGTTATATGGTGTTGTGCTCCACCTGAAAACACAGGTTTGCAATTTGAGGATAGTACTGGATTCAGCTACAAACCTTGGAGGCCCAAGTCTCAGCACCAACCACAGGCTTTTAGAAACTGACTGGAGTGGGCTTTTAATGCTGCGTGATGCTCTTTTTAAGCTTTGTATGTAATCTTGTAATGAATGTTAAGGTTTTATGGTTGTAACTTTATACTTTGTTTAATTTGTTTTAAATAACTTTTATACAGTATTTATAGTTTTATATAATGTTTTGTGTAGATTTAATCTGTTTTTTAAAATATGTTTGCCTTGAGTCTCATTACTGAGAGAAAGATGGAATGATGAGGATGAGAATGGAGGGCATTCTGCAAGTCCTGTTGCCATGTCAGACATAGGGAGATCAGGGAGGGAGCCAAATATTACAATGATTGCCCTGGAGTGACTTTTAATGCTCAGATGTTAGACCCTGAAGTCTAACTGAGGTAGCTGCTGTTGCTCTTTCTCCTCCTCTGTACACTGGAGATAAGAGACATCTAGATATCTTCAGCAATCAAGACTATAACTTATTAGAGCCACACATTGTTTTCTTACTTAACTCGTGCTCTTGGCTTAACTTAACTCATTGGCATTCAGCCAGCCATTTATCTCTTATCTCTACTATATCAACAACTTTGTGTTTTGGAACAGTTGCTTGAGGAATTCATTTGGTCCTGCTTCTGTTTGCCTCTATAAACTGCTTGTATAAAGGTGAGATTTATGTTTTAAAAAAAAAGGATTATAAAATTTTAATACCAAATGCTCTTTCCTCTTCTCATTGTTTTCAGTGCTAAACCTCACTGTAAAGATGTCTGTTGGGAAACCTTGTTATCATATATTATGATAACATAAATTGTTGTTATAATGCATAATGTTAAAAAGCAAACTCCCATATGTATTTCTCAATTAGCTTGCAGTCATGCTCAAACTGGTTTCTCAAGGGAAAGATTACCTCCTGTCCAGCATTCCCCACCCTTAGAGGAGGAAGACAAGAGGCCTGAAGCCAAAGAACTGGTTCGGTAACTTGTTTTATGGCGCAATATAGTCTGAACCTCCTCTGCTTTTGAACCTTGAATGTCATTCTGCACTCCTTGCCCTGTTGCATCCTTACAGCCCTAAAGCTCTTTCCAGTCCTCAATATTTACCTATAAAACTTCAGTGAGGTTTTACTCTTAACAAGATGAACAGCTTTCTCTTCCCTTGCAAAAGCTAAACAGCTTTCAACATCTTTCTTCCCCAAGTATTTGGACTGTTCGTGAACATTCTGTGCCTTCACACCAGCTCAACCAGTCTTTTACAAATTTTACTACCATAAGCATTTCCAAATATGGGGGGAAATGTAGTGGTTACAATCAACTTCTCTCTTTTAATACTTTACTGTTTTTAACAATAAAATTACTACTGTTCAGAGTACATGGGGAAGAGTGAGGCATGAGCACAGGCTGAACTTTGTTAATTAAGAAATATCTAAAGATTCTGTGCCTGTGTGATGTGTGAACTAATGTAACTCATGACATGGCATGCTGAATCCTCATTAGGCAGTCCACCATTACAAAGAGCTTTGCAAGTTTGTCAGATACAGTGGACCCTTGTTATATGCTGGGTTTTGGTTCCAAGATCCCCTGTGGTAAACAAAATCCGTAGATACTCAAGTCCCATTAAATATAATGACATAGCAAAACGGTGTCCCTTATTAAAAAAATGGAAAATCAAGGTTTGATATTTGAAATTGATACTTTTTTGAACATTTTCGAACCATGGATGCTTCAATCCGTGTATAAGAAGGGCCAACTGTATAACTGTGGCATTATGGCAACCCAGTCAAAAGCATAAAGCAGAAGGAGGATTAAGAGAATACATTTCCTGATTCACCAATTTATGGCTCACAGCTGCAGGCAAATAAGGGATGGGTGCCCTGTTATTCAGCCAGACTAGCATAGTGGCTTGAGTGTAGGACTATGACTCTGGAGATAAGGGTTTGAATCCCTGCTTAGTCATGGAAACCCACTGGGTGACTGGACAAGCCACAGTCTCTCAGCCCAAGAGCAAGGCAATGGCAATCCCCCTCTCAACAAACCCTGTCATGAAAAACCCATAATAATAGAGTTGTCATAAGTCAGAAATGACTTGAAGGCATACAACAACAAGAAGCTATATTCTAGATGCCAGAGATGTTTCTCTTTTCCCAGAAGCCCGCACAGTTTTCCCAGGCCCTGATATAGACCAAGAAGGATAACCAATGAGAGGCAGCTGGTTGGCTTTCAGGGGATAGGGCTTGAGAGCAAGTGAAGGCTTCACTGAGGTCGATTCCCAACCCATATAAGCTGCTTTCCCAATCAGTTGGCTTCCATCATTATCCTTATTCTCCCTGAGCATTTTGTATAGATCAAAGTTTCACTAGTGGTGTCAAACTGTTAATATTGACTGTCACAACTCTGGTCAGTTTTAGCATGAGGTCCAGAACCAGATTGGGAGTATATGGGCCCCATGCAACCACCATACCTGGTATGAGGAGTCATTGTAAAGGAACTTGGGCAGACAGATCACACAGGTGGCAGAATAATCACACAATAAACAACAACAACAACAACAACAAATCATTTATATCCCGCCTCTTCCGTTTTGAGAATCGAGGCGGGTAACAGCACGATTAAACAGTATACAAAAATAAGCAATAAAACCCACAAAATCCCCATGCTAACCCTCCCTCCCTCCCAAATTTAAATCACATATTAAAGCATAATTAAACTACATTGGTCTGAGTGGATTCTTACATCTGTCATTCCAGCGCTACCCAGCAGGCAGGATGGGTGGCAGGGTTTCCACCAACCAACAGATGGATGGATCAGTGAATAAGTTGCCATCAGCCAGCAGGCTGGCTGGTACCTGGATCCAGACTCATTCATTCAACTAATAAATTTATGGCCTCTTTCATTGCCACAAAATGTGGTCTCTGTTCATTCTTGTTAAATACAAAATTCCCACTTCCTGCTCTGTCCACAAGTGGGAATGCTGCATTCTGTCCAAATTTTCACTAAGGACTGATAATATGATCTGTTTTATAACCTCTAGCAGTATAAGGATGGTTCTGTTGTAGTTTTCTTTGTACAGTCTTATCACTGTAAGGTGTTATATGATTTTAAGATGGCTCAGAATGCTTCTAAACAAATCATTTCTGGGACTAGCGTGTTTGATGCTTTGGTTGCTATTCTTGTTCTTATCTAAAAGCCTTAATTTTATATTTAAATTATGTTTATTTTAAAATCATTTTGAATAGAATGTTTATGTACATATTGTCCTAATGTATATGTCAATATAACCTGCCTAATTGTAGCAAATGAGCATATTTGCATTTTTTATACATGGATAAAAGTGCTTTGTGGAATGTGCCAAGAGTGTTAACCATTCTCTCCTCACTTTAGTTAGAATTTTAAAAAGTAAAGTTTGACACTTCCATTGCTGATGGGAAAATATATTTAGGCCCAGAACAGATGGGCCTTTGTGGTGCCCTCGTCATGTGCGAGGGTTGCCTGGTAAGTGGAGCACCCAATCCTCACATGTGACGAGGGTGCTGCAGCTGTGGCACATGCACCAGTCAGGGTGCATAACGGTGACGTCAAAGCTGCACCACTTGCAGATGGGGCGGTGCAGCTGTGATGTCACTGCACCAGCTCTGGCGCTTTGCGGCACCACAAAAAGGAGCCGCTTCCGGGCGCTCCTTTTTTTTGCTCCGCAGCAGTGCCACACAATTTGGTTGCTGCAGTGCTCCTGCGGAGCAAAGAGAGGTGCCGGGGAGGCGCCTCTTTCTGATGGTCTGTACCCCGCCTTAGTTTCTTTTTTAATGTGGGTGTTCTATAAAGGAAAAATACAAACCCCACTCATGCTACAGAATAGAATGATACATTGGAAAACATGGTTGTATTCAAGAATCCAGAGATGTATCTATTTGTTTTAAAATGTTCTTTCAGTGTATATATACATTTTATGGCTTTTGGAACTCCAAATGCTAAACCTGAAATAAACTGGAATCAATAACATCCCATGTTAAAAAGTGCTATCAATTCATATTGCCAAAATCTTTAGACTGTCTCCTTTGGCTTTCAGTCCTCTCCCATTCACTATATTTAAAAGCTTCCTGTTCATGAGACAAAAGCAGTATTTTATATGGAACTGATCTATATACATTTTCAAAAATGCTGCTTTCTGAAAGCAGTTTTTTCTTTCAAGGATTGTTTGTTCTATCCAGAGTTCCAGGCAGAAGCAGAAATGTTTACATAACTGTCCCTGTCAAATGGAATTTTTTTACTATACAACATCCTACACTTCCACCACAGTCTGTTTAACATGGACCAGGGTCAAAACCTAAAAGGCATAGAAGAATGCTCAATAAGCAAGTTTGCAATGAATGAAACAAGTTCTTCTATTTAAAAAAGAGACCCTGATGTAGGAGTAGCAAACTCTGCAAACCTTTTCAGCAGAATAATAAAAAGCAATGGGAGTGGGAGTTCTCAGCCCTTTTCTTTGTCACCACAACCCTGGTCTGTATAGCATGGCATTTAGTGTGCTGAACAGTGGTAACAATCAGTTTTAATCTTCTAAAAAAACATCCAGTGTTGCAGAGTTAAAATAAGGTAAAAGTAAACAACAGATGACATAATCATGGCTCTACTATGCCTGATATGGTAGTTCTCATGCAAACCAATTCCAAAAACTGAAGGGAAGCAGAATGTGTGGCAAGATACATTCTCTCACCCAGGGTATGGAGACTTATGTGGTTAGCGTAGCTATGTAGTACCTCTGAAGCAGTTCATACATGGTAATTATATACTCCAGGAGCCAACGTGGCATAGTGGCTTGAACGTTAGTCTACGACTCTGGAGACGTATGTTAAAATACCCACGCCAGCAATGGAGACCCACTTGGTAACCTTGCGCAAGCCACAGACGCAGCCTCAGGAAACCCCATGATAGGTTTACCTTAGGGTTGCAATAAATTGGAAATTATGAAGGAACACAAGAATAATTATAACAACAACATTATTTACCCCAGCCATCTGCAACTTGATATCTTCCAGGTATCAGTGATTCTGTGTGTGCCTTCGAATTGTTTCCGATTTATGACAATCCTATCATTTTCTTGACAGGAGTTATTCAGAGAGGTTTTGCCACTGCCTTCTGCAAAGGCTGAGAGAGTATGATTTATCCAAGCTCACTCAGTGAGTTTCCATGGCTGAGTCAGGATTCAAACCCTGGTTTCATGGACCCACAGTGTCACTCAACTCCACATTGGCTCTTGACACAGTTGTCTTGGACCATTATATATATGGGATGGGAATGAAGGAATTTGCAGTCCAAGACATCTAAAGCACACCAGATTGAGGAAAACTGCTTTACACTGTTTTCATAAAAGATAAATCAGGACACATTGCTACTGGATACCCAGAATGATTTCAAAAAATGAAGTTTTGCCTTTCAAATCATTTCCATTCAGTCTAGAATACATAGTATCTCCTTTTTTCAAATGGTATTTTTTGCACTTTAATCTCCCATTTTCTTGTAACTATTGTATACCAACAAGAAGTACATTACATGTAAACCACGTTTCTTCCAACCCATACAGATTTTTAAGATTTTCCCAGACTCATTTTACTGAGACCCTAAGACATGGATAGGGAACTTTTGGTCCTCTGGATGTTTTTGATTTCAATTCCTAGATGTCCCAACCAGCAAAGCTAATAATAGGATCTGTGGAAGTTGTAGTCCAAAACATTCAGCAGGCCAAAACATTTCTACTGCTGCCTTAAGATATACAATAGTGAATGTGGCAGATGTTACCATCTGGTTTACAGAATGTTACCTCTATGGTTTACAGAATGTTATTTACAAATGGTCGTGAAAGAGTTACTTTGTACATAGAACAGTCAACATTGCACCTAGGCCACATTAAACTATTCACTCTTGAATGGAATTTCAGTAGAAAAGAAAATGAGATTGTATCTTTTTGGTCAATTTGTCTCTCATTTGATGTTCTTGAAAGAGGAGGGAACTCGCAGTTGGCCACTTCAGAGCATAAAAGTCTTTTTTGTCTAGCTTTTTGGATATGAATATATGCTTTCAGCCTCGCCTTCCACCTGATTTACAACAGGGAGGTAAGAACACATGCTTGGGAAGCATGGTGGCCTCAAGGCATACTCTGTAGGCTTGGTGTATTCCATAGTGAGCAGAGTGATGATGGACTTTCTTTGCATCCACTGATCAATAATGTATTTTGTTTTACATTCAAATGGCTTTGCCTCATCTTGATCACCGTTTAATTTCTACAGAATTCATACTTATTTGAAACATCTCTCATTCTGAAAGGCAGTGTAGTGTTTCCCATAAAGGCAGTGATTTTTGGTT
Organism: Sceloporus undulatus; assembly: GCF_019175285.1. Taxonomy (NCBI): domain Eukaryota; kingdom Metazoa; phylum Chordata; class Lepidosauria; order Squamata; family Phrynosomatidae; genus Sceloporus; species Sceloporus undulatus. The sequence continues at coordinate 193,348,112 of NC_056525.1, read as the reverse complement.
GAACAGTTTGTGAACTCTCTGTCCAAACTGCAATCCTGTTCATGATGGTAATGAAATGCACTGTTTTGTGGTCCTGTTCTATGTGTCTGCTCAGATGCAACCTCCACCACCATCACCAGCCAAAAAAAATCCAAAAAGGGGTCAATAAGTAGGGCAAAGAATTGTAGCCTAAAGAGAGAAAGAGCAGAATTCTTTTGTATACAGCTAATTTTTCTGACTCCAAAAGTGTGTTGCAGGGAAGGGAGAACCTTTTTTGTGACTTGGAAGACTGACACTCTGTTCATTCTTAAACAGTTGTAGTTTTGATTAGTTTATATCTTTGTTTGTTTTCCTGAAATTTGTTTTCATGTTTAAAAAAAAACAAAGTTTGTGCTTTTAAATCCTAAAGTATTGTAACATGTTGGAAAAGTTCTCAGTGTACAAAAGCTTGTTCCTGTTTCCATTCTGAGAATGTATTAGTACTTTCAGTCAACTTCCAGAGGGCCTGCCTGTAAATTCTATTAAATTTCATGTCAGCCCCCACACATTCTTCTAATTCCGGTTTAGCCAAGCTTGGTAGCTCTTTCCTTCTCAGGTTTGCAAAGACTGCCGCAATCTGTTCTTCCATTGCCTAATTGTTAATAATTGGAGGAAACTGACCAAGTTAAATAGTGTAAGGAGTGCGTTAGCAGTTGCCACAGAAACAGCCATCCAGTATAAATATCTTATTGCTCTTCTATTTATCATCTGTTTTCAGGGCAGTTTAAGCTGCTGGAACAAGACCGTGATATTAAGGAGCCAGTGCAGTATTTTAACAGTGTGGAGGAGGTGGCTAAAGCATTTCCTGAACGAGTTTACGTCATGGAGGAAATAACGTTCAACGTTAAGGTAGCCCCTGAATAAATATTTATCCCTAGTTTAAAAGCTTGTGATTATATGTTTTTTCAAAAAAATACATAGCAGTTGAGCAACTATGTGGGAAAAGTAATTTGAGTTCACCGTATTGTTATCTGGTAGTTTTTGAATTGCAATTTATTGTGTCCATTTTCTTTTCTGAACTTTGTTCAGGCCTGTGCTAGTCAATGTTAGATATGAAAGCCTTCTCAAGAAGCGAACCACCTCCAATAAGCAATTTCCTTTTCTTTTCTATCCAACTGGAATACTGCCTCTTTTGTTGTACACCCTTCTCCCTTTCCCTCCCCTCCAGCCACTTAGGTTTTATTTGGTAAGAGAGCAGCTGTTTCATTCACTCTACATATTTAGGACTGCACAGAGATTGTATGAACTGCAGTGGAGTTACTAGTTTTTCTCTTAAATTGCTGATGATTGTCAAGGCTATATGGATCAAATAATACCTTAGTTTTTATTGATCATCTTGCCTTTACATATAGTAGCTCCAAATGCAACAGGAACTTGTTGGTTTGTTGGTTCAATTTCTATCCCACTTTTCTTCTGACACATGACTGGAGGTGGTTTATAATATAAATTGACATAAAATACTGCTAATAACCTGATGGCAAAAAAAGTTATTTTTAAAAAACCTAATTACATAAGTTATCCTCTAAAATGCTACAATTTAGGACAGTATAAAAGCTTTAAAAAATAACACTAATAATAAAAGTACAGCGCCTTCTCTCAACCAGCTAATTGTTAAATGCCTGTGTAAATAAAATGGTCTTTACCTGCTGCCAAAAAGAAAGTAGAGAGAGGGGGCCATCTCACCTCCTGTGGAAAAGAATTCTATAGGTCCCTTTCACATGTCCTCATCAAAAAGGCCTATGTCAGTTTGTGATCCACTTTGAACAGACTATAACAACAAGTACAGAGCATGTTGCTACCACTACCTTGATGTGGTTATTTCTGCTTGATATGTCACTTGAATATGTTTGGCTGTATTCAGCATCAGTAGAATTATTAGTCTTCACAAAGCAGAGACTAGAAAATTACGCAGCCTGGGTCAAAAAGTGGATTCTGTTATAACTTGCCTTATTCCTGTACTTCACAATTGTTTAGGACCAGTACACATAGTTCAAGATGAAGGCTAAGTGACTTCATATCCTTTCACACCATGCTTAATTTGGCTTAGTGTTCTTCTGAATTTGGAGTTCACAAAGTGTCATGAAAATGATATTGTCATAACAGAGGACTTTGCCACATTAATCCTTGATTTTGAATTTCTACAACAACAGCAGCTTGTGCTCTGAAGGGGGGGGTACTTCATCCCACTGTGGTGAAATAGGTGACCCTTATTTAGAATATGGGCTACTGGTGGTATAGAATATTCTTCTGTTCGCTTGCCACATCAGAACTGAAGCTCCCAGTGTGACAGGTATTGCCACTTGCAAGCAAAGGGGGTGCTAGTTTAGAATTTTATTTTTATTTATCCCTCTTTTGTTTGGTTTCAGGCTGGAGGGTCAAAACTTTATGTAAAAACAACCACAAAATAGTTAGGAGCCTATACAAGTTGTCCATGGGTACAAGATCTATCTGAACTTCAGTAAATGGCTTACATAGGGCATAAAACAGCTGCCAAAATTCAGTATAAACTAGCAGAGAAGGGCCATGGACTGGAGCATTCCTGGGTCATTTTGTCACCACCATCACCACCCCAAAACAGGGAAGAAGCTGGGGACACAAATGGGTAACCTAAAGAAGAAGACCTCTGTTACTAGAATATACAGGACTAAGCAGCAGTAATGCTAAAATTAAATAGATTTTAGAATAGTTAAGTGAAATCACAGACAGTGCAGCTGGAGGGAGTTTTAAGTGCTAAAATAGAAAGTCTTAATGTGCCTGTCTTCTTCAGTTTTGGGGGCAACTTCTGCACCACCAGAGTCCATCTCCCATCAGCCCGAGTTACTGTGAGAAATTCTTCGGTTTCCCAGGGATTTGTTGTCCAAATCATTTGGAGGGGCACAGATACACTAGACTGCTGTATTCTGTGCAAAGAGAATTTGTAGTGACAAAAGCCTTACCATCTAAGTACATCAGTGGATGGAAAGAGGGATGGCCAATACTGTACTCATCCAGAAGTTTGGAGGGTAATATCCCATAGTGCATATACCACTTTGTGTGTTCAAGTGGTTACTTCATCCCCACTATCCTAGCTCTCAGGCAAGCAGTGATGATTATTGCTCCTTGTTCCTGCAGGAACATGGACACTAGCTTGGTGTGCCTGTATTTTCTCTCATTGTGGGAAAAGCTATTGCAGAGAACAGTGCTACTCTTAGGATCTATTACAATAGTAACCTTAAACCTCTAGCCTACTATCTTTTTCTGAATTGGTAACCCCTACCATTTCTCAAGTATCTGTCATAGGCCATTGCTATAAAAGTGTATATGCAATAAATGAGTAACCTCTCAGAACCACAGAATGTTCTCATTATTAAGATTAGATCAAACTTATCCTAAATAAGTTTCCTTTTAAAGAAAAACCTCAAGAAAATGTCTGTATTACTTAAAAATCAAACATCTTACAGTAAAGATAAATCTCTTGAAGTAAAATAAAAGATGGCTTCAGATTTTTATGCCTGTTGGGAGTAGATACAATAAATGTAGCAGTGTTGTTTATTCCTGGAAAATAGAGTTGAAGATGAAAAGCAGATGATAAGATGCCTCTCAGGGAACAATCCATAAAAACATTATGAGAATCTGTGTGTATTCTACTATTGTCCTGTGGAAACAGGAAATTGGCTTGCACTCCGTGTAGAGCTCAGTGCTTCTGAGACACTCTGATTACATATATCTTTTTAAAGCAACTTTCTAGTTATTAGGGTTCCAAAGATTAGGCTTGAAAGTATGTACTGTATATCAGAAAATATCAGAAACTAGGGATGAATCCACATGAGAGTTGTATCCCAGAGCCAATGTGCAGTACCCTACCCCAGCTTGACCCCATTAACATTATACTCACCAGAATTAATCTAAACTCAAATTGGTTTTGAAAGCCCCACAGTTGCCTCACCTCAGGTCATCTCAGTCCAAGGGTGTTTCTACCATGTTCACTGTATTATTATAAGTCAAACAACTGCAATAGCTGCATTTTTCCCTTCCTGGCATGCTGATAGAAGTACAGTATATTCACATTTCCATATAAACCAATAGCCTTTCTTATTTTCCTATTATTCTTACCACCATCCCCTTCACTCCCATTGGATGGCAGTACAGGCTTCTCCCACCGTTTAACATCTTGTTTTTGGTGTTCTGCTTGCTGTTTTAGTGTTTGCAAATTACTGACAAGTTCCATTAATTCGACAAAGAGTCTGCTCTTTCATTGGTCCCAAGGCTTGCCTATGGAAAGAGCAGATCCCTCTTTGAATTAATGTGTGCTGTAAGCCAGCAACGTTATGCTAGATGCGGTTTTGCAGATACAGAGTTCCAAAAGATTTTCTAGAAGAGTTCTGCTGCCCACAAACAATTTAAGGAAATGCACGAGAATTTAAAATAATAAAAAAGATAGTAAGGAATATATAGTCATATTACTGCAAGGTATATTTTAAAGTAGAATTTAATAGCTTCCTCCCCTTCCCCCCCCCCCCCAGAGTATGAACCCCAGCCTTAAATACATGAGCACTGGCCCTAAATACACAATCAAGAGCTAGAAGGTGCTTCAAGGGGAGCAGAGTTACAGTGCTTTGTAATTGTAGTTTCTGGGAAGCAGAGATATTGACTTCCATGTGCAAACACCTCTTTTGGACAATGCTTCATGATCCACTCTTCCCCCAGTTTAGACTGAGATTAAATTAATTAAAGGGACTTGTGCACATGGAAATCAATAACTCTGGTACCCAGGAGTGGAGATTGAAAAGCATTGTCCAAAATAGCAGGGGGGGGGGGAGTACAAACTTACAAGTAAGTCTGTCTGTCTGTCTGTCTACTGGACAGTCTATGCCTTCAGTCTAGGCTATGACTTTTAATGGATCCCCACATGTTTCTCCCTCAAGATTAATCAGGTTATCTTTAATAACATAGAATCCTAGAATCCTAGAATCATAGAGTTGGAAGAGACCGCAAGGGCCATCCAGTCCAACCCCCTGCCATGCAGGAAATCCAAATCAAAGCATCCCTGACAGATGGCCATCCAGCCTCTGCTTAAAGACCTCCAAGGAAGGAGACTCCACTACATTCCGAGGGAGCGTGTTCCACTGTCGAACAGCCCTTACTGTCAGGAAGTTCCTCCTAATGTTGAGGTGGAATCTTTTTTCCTGTAGCTTGCATCCATTGTTCCGGGTCCTGTTCTCTGGAGCAGCAGAAAACAAGCTTGCTCCCTCTTCAACATGACATCCTTTCAAATATTTAAACAGGGCAATCATATCACCTCTTAACCTTCTTTTCTCCAGGCTAAACATCCCCAGCTCCCTCAGTCGTTCCTCATAGGGCATGGTTTCCAGACCCTTCACCATTTTTGTCGCCCTCCTTTGGACACGCTCCAGTTTCTCAATGTCCTTTCTGAATTGTGGCGCCCAGAACTGGACACAATATTCCAGGTGGGGCCTGACCAAAGCAGAATACAATGGCACTATTACTTCTCTTGATCTAGACACTATATTTTTATTGATGCAGCCTAAAATTGCATTGGCCTTTTTAGCTGCCACATCACACTGTTCACTGATGTTCAACTTGTGGTCTACTTGGACTCCTAGATCCCTTTCACACGTAGTTTCATTCAGCCAGGTGTCACCCATCCTATATCTGTGCATTTTATTTTTCCGCCCTAAGTGCAATACCATACATTTCTCCGTGTTGAATTTCATTTTGTTAGCTTTGGCCCAGCTTTCTAGTCTATTCAGGTCATTTTGGATCTTGATCCTGTCCTCTGGGGTATTAGCTATTCCTCCTAATTTGGTGTCATCTGCAAATTTGATAAGTATGCTCCCAATTCTGTCATCCAGGTCATTGATAAAGATGTTGAATAGCACTGGGCCCAGGACAGAGCCCTGTGGGACCCCACTGGTCACTTCTCTCCAGGCTGAAAAAGAGCCATTGTTGAGCACCCTTTGGGTTCGGCCGGTCAACCAGTTACAAATCCATGTAACAGTTACCTTGTCTAGTCCACATTTTACAAGCTTGTTTGCAAGAATGTCATGGATAGAGAACAGAACAGTTAATTTACAAACCTTTCAGCCTCAATACAGCAAAAATTACAACCCAGTCCTCGTTTCTTTGAATCAATTTCCTGCTGAATTCAAAGGAATTTCTTCAACATTAGAGCTGTGATCCCTCTTACCTGGGAATAAGCCCCACTGAACTCAACTGGACTATTGAATTGCACTGTTAATGAATTTTAGGCTGCATCAATAGAAGTACAGTTGGCCCTTGGAACTTGTGGGTGATCCGTTTCCCCCCCCCCCAGGAGTTCCAAATATTGTGCATATTCAAGCCCCACTGGCTTGAATTGGGCATGTGCCCCATTGCCGTTAATGGCAGTCACCCCTCCACAGATTTCCAAGTCCACTGATTTCAAGTCCGCAGACTTGGAGGGGTGACTGTATAGTGTCCAGATCAAGGGAAGTAATAGTGCCATTCTGTTCTGCTTTGGTCAGGCCTTACCTGGAATACTGTGTCCAGTTCTGGGTACCACAATTCAAAAAGGATGTTGACAAGTTGGAGCATGTCCACAGGAGGGCCACCAAAATGGTGAACGATCTGGAAACCATGCCTTAGGAGGAAAGACTTAGGGAGCTGGTTATGTTTAGCCTGGAGATGATGCAATTAAGAGGTGATATGATAGCCCTGTTTAAGTATTTGAAGGGGTGTCACATTGAGGATGGAGCAGGTTTGTTTTCTGCTGCTCCAGAGACTAGAACACAGAACAATGGATGCAAGCTACAAGAAAAGATATTCCACCTAAACATTAGGAGGAACTTCCTGACAGTAAGAGCTGTTCAACAGTGGAACACACTCCCTCAGAACGTAGTGGAGTCTCCTTACTTGAAGATCTTCAAACAAAGATCTGCCATCTCTCGGCGGGTGCTTTGATTGAGAGTTTCTGCATGGCAGGGGGTTGGACTGGATGGCTCTTGTGGTCTCTTCCAACTGATTGTGTTATTCTATGGTAGGGCAGAATGGTAGGGTGGTTGGGGATCCTTCAAGTGGGGAAGGGAACCGATCCCTGATTGTTCGCAACTTGAGCCTGGCAGATGGGAAATGGGCAAAGTTCATAGCAGGAACAGTCCCAAAGGGGTTTGCTTGGTGTTGATCCTTGTTTTTAGTTCAGTCCATGCATGTATGCAGATGCCTGCGTATTTGAATATTTGAAGGGACACCTCCCTTTCTGATGCTGTGAGAGCCTTGTGGATATTTGAATATGCAGATATCCACATACACATACTGAACTAAAACAAAAACTGACACTACACTTGCCAGATTTTGCCTACCTCCCACCACCCATACATATGCTGAACATAAGAAAAAATGGTGATACCTAGGTATCTAGCCACCAACCTATCCCATCTTCCAACTCATCTCACACACACCCAACTCCCTGAGATTCTACTCTGATCCTAATTTGGGGCACAGGGCACTTGTGAAGTCGAAGGCTTTCATGGCCGGCATCCATGGTTTTTTGTGGGTTTTGGGGGCTATGTGGCCATGTCCTAGAAGATTTTCTTCCTGACGTTTCACCAGCATCTGTGGCTGGCATCTTCAAAGACAGGGCACTTATTTTTAAAAGCTGTTTTTCCTAGAAACTGAAGAGTAAAAAGGGTGGTGGTGGTTTTTTGTTGTTGTTGTTGTTGTTGTTTGTTTAATTGCATTAAAACCCTCAGGCATCAAAAAGAAGTGCTTTCAGTTCAAAACAGGAGGGATTTCTTGTATTCAAACAGGACTGGGATTGAAGTAAAGTGTGGATTCAGTCTAGGAAAAAAACTCAGCAGAATTCTGTGGTAGTCTTCGTAGAGTAGGGAGGCAATCGTGCTTCCATATTTTCTTGCATACAGCTTTGCCTTTTCCATTGATCTGCAGAACCAAAATCAAATTATGCAAAATCTGCAAAAGCCATCCATTTTACCTAGGTTTCCATAATCTATTCAGATTATGAAATTCAGCTCCTTCATGCAGATTTGTGTGTTTCTGTTTTTAACCAAGTGGGACTATATATGTTTTGGAGGGCCTCATTGCTTTCCAGTAGACCAGAAGAAGGGAGATCTTATGCTATCAAGCAGGCATTGTTTAACCTAGAGACTAAATGGCTTTAGCCAAACCTTTGCTGCTTCTGTTTGTTTAATTAAAGCAGCAGGAGATCAGCAGCTAAAAAAGACTTGTATTTCAAGTCAATAGATAGTCTGTTTCATGTTTCTGGCTATGTCCCATGTGTACAGGCATAAATCCATTCCAATCAGTGCTCTTCAAGTTAAATTAAAACAACACAGAGAAAGCCATAATTAAATTATACTTATTCTCATACTACAGTTTTTTTTACACATTTTCCTTAAATTACATAGTTTGTATGCATTTCTTTTTTAGCACAGAACTACATCATACAATTCAGAGAAGTCTGCTGTATGATAGATGACTCGGTTCTGGCAGCTGCAAATTAAAATGTGGCTCAGATGGAAGCCTGGAAGGTAGCTGCTTGTTGGCCTGTTGGTGAAGCCTCACACCAAGGAAAACAATACATACACACCTTTTGTGGAGTTGAAATGGCCACAGCTTTATAGGTTACAGCTTATAGAACCTTAGCTCAATGCAGGGCAGTGGATTCAAGCACCAGCCAATCCACCTACTAGCTGATGAACCCCCACATCCAACTTGCCTGCTTGGGAAACTCTAGGAATAGCAGAAATGGGTTCCACATGTGTCAGCCACAGTGCATTTCCCCATGCCATCTTGGAGAGAGACAAAGATTACACCTGAGCTAGGCAAGTCCCTGATTGTCTCCATATATAAGATCCTTTCAAGAGACGTTTCAGGTGCATCCAGCGCAATGCCAAAACATCAGCCCCAAAGTCACAATGAAGAAAAATAACATTGTAACTATTGTACACTAAGCAGATTAATTATCCATGCAAATGCTAGAACTAAGACAGGGAAGGGAAACTTGTGTCCAAGAAAATTGGCCAGGAAGACAACCAACCAGCCTATATCTTGTCTTCATACAAGCTGGAGGTAATCCATCCTCTCTATGAGGGACTTTCTACCAGCCAGCAAGCAAGACCCCTGATAGGCCAGCTGCTGGGACAGATGCTCCATGAGACCATGCTTGGCATAGAGTCCCTGGGAAGACATGCCACTGACAAGGAGGAAGATGACATCCCCTGCACTTCTTTCACTTCGCACCACAGTCATCAGTGGCTGTTCCAGGCAAATCCAAATCCCATTCTTGATTCTAGTAAATAACAGTGAAAGAAATGCTTTCATTTATGTGTTATGTGGGGGAAATGATTATGTCAGTAATTTTAGATAACTGTTAACATTAGGAATCAATTAAACAAGAGCGAGAGAGAGAGAGAGAGAGCTTTTCTAATGTAGTTTCTCATGGTGGAAACCTTCAGTTGTACATGAGCTGCTGTAAATTAGGAGCAGTTTAAGCAGTGATTCCCAAAGTGGGCAATATGCCTCCACCCCAGGAGTGAACTAAAGATTCAGGTGGACAGTGAGGGAAAAGGGGGCTTCAGTCACAGTACTGGTGTGCAGTATCTTGAAGTTATGTGGGGAAGGCACATCTCTGGGGAAAGAGGAGGAGGAGGAATATCCAGGGTCAATTCGTTGAAATTGTCCTTCACATCTCTCATCTCTCTTAGATTGAGAGTTCTTGCTTGCCAGGAAGAAGCTTCTCCTTTTGCACCTGGTTACCTTGGGAGCAGCAGCCGAGCAGCTGGTCAAGCATCAACCAAGAAGCATCTCACCTATATCACCCTTTACCACAAGACTGGCATGGGCAAAAAGCTTCTCATTTGCTCCCTTGGTAGTGTTTTGATACAAAAATGCCAGTTTTTTTTCAAAATGAGAAGTAAACTTCCAGCTGCTTTCTTTTGTTTGTTTTTCAGCATTTTTGGGCAGTCACTGTAGTGTTCCAGGGCATAGGATTGCCCCCCCAGACCTCCCAAAATTGCTCACCTCTGTTGAGTTGTGGAGTAAAACTGGGGTATAGTTAATGTGGGCAGTTGTGAACCCCAGAGAGAGACCCATTTTTCTTCAGGATAGGACACTGTTCTTTAATTAATGCAATGATCTAGCAATGCTTGCTTGCTTCCAAGAGAAAAGATGTTGAAGGTTAGAAAGTATATTATCGCATACAGAAACATGGACAGGCAAAACCTGCTGCATTCAGCATTAAAAGCTGTAATTCTTGGCGAAAATGTATTACAGTGCGCCCGTGTCATATGTGGATTTGAGCATACGCTCAAACCCATGTAGAGTCACGTGCGGGGCACAAGGGGTAGAGCATCCCATTGGAATGAATGGGGCGCATACCCGTGACGCATGTGCGCTGCTGCGTCGCTGCATACACAAGTCCCATTCATTCCAATGGGGCTTGAGCATGCGTGGAATTCGGCTTACGCGGGGGGTCCGGAACGGATCCCCCGCGTAAGCTGAGGGCGCACTGTATTATTAATATTGCACATTAGATCGAATCAGTATTTTTACTTATGTATACATTCCTGACATCTGCCTCAGAACAAACTATACTTCTACAAATGTCAGATGTTAATGGAGAAGAGAAAGAAAAGGACTAGACAATATGCTCTTACTTCAGATGGGATTAAAGGCTGTCTAATTTCAGATTGTAATACAGTGGTACCTCGGGATACGAAATACCCAGGTTACGAAATTTTCGGGATACGAAAAAATCCCATAGGAAATCATTGTTCCGGGTTACGAATGTTTTTTCGGGATACGAAGAAAATTTTTGGTGCTTTTTTCGGCTTTTTCGCACGAAACGCGGCTTTTCCCCATTAGCGCCTATGGCAATTCGGCTTACGAAGGCTTTTCGGGTTACGAAAGCGGCCGCGGAACGAATTAATTTCGTAACCCGAGGCACCACTGTATAAATAATCTGGTAGGCAGCTTCAAGAATGTTGTTATTCCTGTCTGAGTTGTGTGATTTGTCTAGTACTGCTCTTCCCCATTGAAACTAATGGTAAAACCCCATTCTTTTTAGAACATGAGTGTTCATTGGCTTGAACTTTGTTCCATTTGCTTAATCCCACTGATGTGGCATTCAAGTGTGTATAACTGAGTTCAAGATTCCAGCCGCTTTCAGGGGCAGCTCTAATGGGTTTGGTGATGGGGGAACTTGGCAAGGCTACCCTCTTGGAACAGGGCTACAGTATTTAGTGTTAGAGGACTGGGTCTAGTCAGCCTTTCAATTCCCCAACATACTCTAATGCAGTAATATGTCTAGTACAAAGCTAAGTAAGGTTAACACAACACCTTCTAGAATTACATCTTGGGTCCAAATTATCTGAAAGAGTGTATCTCCCTATACAAGCTTGTCCACATTTTGAGATTCATCCCAGGCAGTTTCATGAGGGCCTTCTTAGTGCTTGTTCCACAGAGCTAGTCTCTTTCCAGCTACCAGCAAAGACCTTTTTATTTAAATACATATTTGGCAAGTAAATGGTAGTGCAGAAGGGTTTTGAATGAAGTTTGTGTGCTGTATTTTTATTCTTACTGTTAGGTTTTTAAAATACTTTTAGATTGTTTTGATTGAATAGGTTTTTATGTTTGTTTGTTTTTTAATTCATCAATTTGTTAGCTGAAATTTGTTTCAGTATTTGCTGTAATCCACTTTGGTTCCCATGTTGGGAGAAAGGCACAATATAAATAAAATACCTCAGCCCATGCAGGCAGAGGGATTCTGAGTTGTAGCCCAAATAAAGTACTCTGTCAAGTTCTAAGTCTAGTGTATTGTGACAAGTTAGAAAAAAGTTATTAGATACAGCAATATAGTACGGCTCAAAATGCCAAGCCTGGGGTAGGTATCATAGGGTAGGTATCAGTAGTGGGCCCTGAGTTACCCAATATATCAAGAGGTTTCATGAATGTTTGGCATTTTTTCTGTGTATACAGTATCTGTTCAGTTAGGTTTATGAAATGATGTGTGTATGTATCACCTTCAAGTCACTTGTCAACTTATGTCAGTTCTATTAATTTCATAGGGTTTTCTTAAAGGTAAAGGTAGTTCCTTGACATGAATGTCTAGTTATAACTGACTGTAGGGGGTGATGCTCATCTCCATTACTAAGCGGAAGAGCCAGCATTGTCCAAAAACTAATCCGGAGGTCATGTGGCCAGTTTTCTTAGACAAGGAATATTCAAAGGTGGTTTTGCCAGTTTCTTCCTCTGAAATATAGCCTGCAGCACCTGGTATTAATTTTATGATCTCCCATCCCAAATTTTGTCTTTGTGTCTTCTTGAGAATACGTGACTCATTAAAAAAAATACAATAATGCTTGATAGAGGTAGAAGGGAATAGGGAAAAGGAAAGACCTCATTAAAAATGGATAGATACAATTAAGGAAGCCACAGCTCTAGAGTGTGCAAGATTTGAACAAGGCTTTTAATAACAGGAGACTTAAGCAGACGAGCAGTCTATCACTGGCCAAGCCGATGGTGTCCTGCCCCTGGTTCTGACCCAGGTCAGTCCCCAATCCAGTGTGGCAATGGACAGGTGTTTACATACCTTCCCACCACCATGACATGGAGTTGATGCTGCCACTACACGTTCTAGAAAGGCCTCTGTTATGGCTCATAAGGGTGGGAATGGGGTGCCTGGCTATACCTATATGGCCAGGATCCCTATCTGACATCACAGCCTGCAATGGGAACCTTCAGATAAAACACGATGACAGCAGCAAGTAAGGGGTGTACAGGGCAATGTGGTGTACTAGATAGCACTGTGGAGTTTCTTGGAAACTCTGTGGCAAACAGACAGCCTTTTGCCCTGTGCTAAAGCCTCTTGGGCTGGGACCACAGGATCAGTGTCCAGACTGGCCAAATCTTGACTCAGAGCTATTGGCCTGCAATGCCGGGGGGGGGGGGGGGGGACATCGGCCCAGGGTAGTCTTTCATTCTTGGGGTAACCATGGATCCAGGTCAGCTATATGACAGTTAACAACAATAATCTGGTAGTAATATTGTTACTGATCTGTTATATATTTATGAATTTTGTGTATTTCATATTACAGTGTACCTATTTTGTAATCGCAGCAGAAATTTGATATGACTGATTTGCAAGAGGATTCAGATGTCATATGCCTGATAAGACAATGGATTTTTAAAAAGTTTTATATCAAATTGTAACAGATTAAAGTTTCTTTTTAAAAAAAATAATTTTTATTTAAACATAAAACACAAAATACAAAGAAAAACAAGTATACAAACAAATGATTATAATGATATTCATATCTATACATAAGAAGAAAAGATACACTTATTCATATACATATCTCATACAAAAGTTCTTGTAGAAATCTTATTATGTCTACTCCTTCTATATTTAATATCATTGATAGGTACATACTTTTCTGTCTATATTATTATATTTAACTTCCTGGACTAGAAGAACTCCGTGTTAATATTCCATTATTTCTTAATCAAACTGTTCTTATCTTTGAACATGCAAAAAGAGAGAAAAAATCTAATTCTACAAAAATAAAGGCTTTATATTTATTATATATATGTAATTGTACATCAAATTTTATTATTAAACCTGTATATCCAATTTTATCAAAATATGCCATTGATTACTTATATTTCAATATCTGTTCCCATTCTTCACATACTTCCCCAGAGTTTCGCTTCACGTAAGACGTGTCAGTTATTCTAATTCTGCCATATCTAATAACTTTAATAATCAGTCTTCTATTTTGGGTATTTCACACTCTTTCCATTTTTGTGCCAATAATACCCTAGCTACTGCTATCATATAATTAATCATTCTCTCATTTCCGCCTCCGCCCCCCACATTGGTTCTATCATCCCTAACAGTCTGGTTTCATTTGGAATTTTAGATTTAATATTTTTTTTCAATTAGTTGGTGTATCTGCTTCTAAAATTTCTTAATCTTAGCACAAGTCCACCATTGGTGATAAAATGTTCCACTTTCCTTCCTGCACTTCCAGCATTTAGTTAACTTGTTTATACCTCTTTGAGAGTCTTTGGGCATGGGATACCACCTATGGTGCATCTTAAGTAAATTTTCTCTAATATTTTGTGCTAGTGAGATTTTCATTGTTTTTGTGGGTTTATTGGGCTATGTAGCCATATTCTAGAAGAGTTTATTCCTGACGTTTTGCCAGCATCTGTGGCTGGCATCTTCAGAGAATTTTCATTGTTTTTTTCCACACCTTTCCCCATTTATCCAGTTCATTTGTATAGCCCATATTTTGTGCCCATTTTACCATAGATACTTTAATCACTTCTTCTCTTTCCCATCTTATTAGTATTTTGTAAATTTTGGATAATACTTTTTGATTCTCACCTAATAAAACTTTTTCCAATTCTGTCATTTCTTTCACTATTCCATAATTCTTTATTTCTATCTTTGTTTTTTTCTTTCAGTTGCCTATGAGTAACAGATTAAAGTTTCAAGGACCCAGTAAATTACATCAGCTCTTGGCAGAATTTGCTTTTGTAAAATTCGTTTTTGACAGGCAAATTTATTTAACCTAATGCTGATGCACCATTTTGGTAAAGGGATCAGTTTCTTCTTTCACACATAACCAGGATCAGGCAAAATACTCACTGAAATTTAAGATGCAGATAATAATAGCAGGTCATTTTCTGACTTGCAGTCTGTTTGATAAATTGTCTTAAGGAATCTATCCAGTATAGTCAAATTGTCGACATAAGTACTGCATCTTTTGAAGTGGGCTGCTGTCAACTAAGAGTGGAAATGGAACAAGTAAATGTTGTGGGCAATTGGTTGGTCTTTGCTAAAAAAAAATTAAACACCTGCTTTATCACAAAGATTCAGAGCAGAATGTAAATGATAATAATATATGGTAGCATGTCAGGCTTAAGGCATCAAACATTTAGAGGATCTTCATGTGGCCTGAAGTAACACTACCATACTCAACAGATGATAACAAACTGCTCCAAACAATAGATAACTGAATGCAGGCAATAGGTTATCCAAATTTGAACCTATGAAGAGCTGGGTATATGGAGGAGCCAAATTTAGATCCCGATTTAGTTCTAAAGCTCAATGAACAATTTTGTGCCTGCTGCTATCTCATAGCATATATCTCCTCTGTGGATAGTTGTTATGGGTTAAAAAGGAATAAGGTTTCATATGCTTTCCTCCTCAGCTTCCCAAAGGAAGAATAGAATGCAAAAGTGGCAGATAATATTATTAATAGGCTTGAATGAGGCATTAAAATCTAATCCAAAGCTGCCTGTTAGTCAAGCTGAAAGGTGTGCCTTTTTGTACAAGGGTGGAAGAACTGTGGCCTTTCAGAAGCTTTGGACTCTCGCTCATATCAGCCTCAGTTGTAGCCAGTGGATAGGGATCATGGAAAGGCCAACAGGACTGGGAAAGTCCCTTTCTTGTACTAATCTAGTGTGATACCTAGATTAGAA